>NC_053025.1:50055016-50393031 GCF_003073215.2 Triticum urartu | reverse complement strand
ACTAGCATGACACTTTGTGGTTTGAGGACCGTGTTTATGTACCCAATAATGCCGAGATCAGGAAGTTAATACTCTAGGAAGCTCATGACTCGCCATACTCGATACACCCCGGAAACATCAAGATGTATTTGGATTTGAAGGAGCGTTTCTGGTGGACTGGTATGAAGAAGGATATTGTCGAGTATGTAACCGTATGTGATGTATGTCAGAGAGTAAGGCAGAATATCACACAGGAAACAGCTATGACCATGATTACGCCAAGCTATTTAGGTGAGACTATAGAATACTCAAGCTTGGCTTGGATTTCATCACCGGATTACCCAGTACCCGGTCAGGATATGATTCTATTTGGGTAGTAGTGGATCGTTTGACCAAAGTGGCTCAGTTTATCCCAGTGAAAACCACCTATACAAGTGCGAAGTTGGCCAAGATATATATGACCAGGATCGTATGTCTGCATGGAGTTCCGAGGACCATCGTATCAGATAGAGGGACACAGTTTACTTCAAAGTTGGCATCAGCTGCATCAGACTTTGGGTACCAGGCTAGAGTTTAGTACAGCTTTTCATCTGCAGAAAGATGGGCAGACCGAGAGAGTCAATCAGATTTTGGAGGACATGTTGAGAGCTTGTGCGCTAGATTATGGATCTAGTTGGGATGATAATTTTCCTTACGCAGAGTTCTCATACAACAACAGCTACCAGGCCAGTTTGAAGATGGCACCTTTCGAAGCCTTGTATGGAAGGAGATGCAGGACACCGTTGATGTGGGATGAAGTTGGAGACCGTCACTTGTTTGGACCGGATTTGATCAAAGAATCCGAAGAGAAGGTCAAGTTGATTCGCGATAGACTGAAGGTAGCTCTGTCCAGGCAGAAGAGTTATGCAGACTCAAAACGGAAGGAGGTAGTTTATGAAATATGAGACAGAGCATATCTTCGTGTGTCACCTCTGCGAGGAGTAAAATGCTTTGGAGTCAAGGGAAAGTTAGCCCCGATATTTGTAGGACCATACCGAGTTTTGGTAAGAATGGGAGAAGTTGCCTACAAGTTGGAGTTACCCAAAGGACTCTCAGGAGTTCATGACATGTTTCACGTTTCCCAGTTGAAGAAATGTCATGCAGAGATGGTCGACATTCTCTGAGAGATACAGTGCCCCTGGAAGTAATTTAGTTGGATAGTGATTTGACCTACGAGGAGAAACCTGTCAAGATTCTCACGTTTACCAGTCGAGTCATACGCAGCAAGGTTATCAAGTTTTGTAAAGTTCAGTATAGCCACCATACTGAGGATGAAGCCACCTGGGAACGAGAGGATGATCTACGGAAGGACCACCCACACCTCTTTTCTAGCCAACCCGAATCTCGAGGGCGAGATTCATCTTAAGGGGGTAGGTTGTTTGTAACATCCCAAGTTTTCAATTTGGAATGTTATACATAGGTCATCATATGCATATCATATTTTATTTGCATCTCGTTTGCGATCCTAGAAATCCTAAGCAACTCAAGGACCCACGGAGAGAGTTGGGGATTTCACTATTTTCATATTTGAATTTTTCTCAAATTTTGAAAGGAGGATCATTTTGGTTTTAATATTTTTCTCTCTGAAATATTTACAATATCAAAATAAATGAGAGGAGATAAAATGACTTCTCCAAAATAAAATTAATATTGGAGGAAAATGTTAAAATCAAATGAATATTTTATTTGGGATTTTATTGCTATTTTATTTGAATTAGAAAAATATGCATTTTTTCAAAATTGCATTTTTTAGGACAGAAAAATGTTCACTATGTTATAAATATTTTATTTAGACGGTGAAAATTGTTTTTGGTATTTTTAGAAAAAATATATATTTATTTAGGATTTTTCCTTTTTGGCAGAACTTATTTATTTTAAAAAAAGTTTTGGGCCGGGCCGGAGCCCAGTCGCCGCCGCCTTCCCGCCGCGCGACACCGTGCCGTCGCCGGACTCCCGAAGGAGTCCGAGCTCGCCCGGCCGCGCCACCCGACCCCCTCGCCAAGTCAGTCACCACCCCCCGACCTCCAACAAATACCGTCGCCCCGCCGCCCTCTCTTCCCCGTTCCGCACCACCGCCGCCGCCGCCTGCGCCGCTCGCCGCCGCAGCCCGCCGCCTGCGCGCCGCTACTATGCCGCCCGCGCCGCACCGTACCACCGCCCCGCTGACCCGCGCCGCCGCTGCCGCCGGTTTTTGCCCGAGAATAGGTAAAAACCTATTGTCGCCGCTTCGTCAAGAATTACTCCAAGGTTGCTAAACCTCTAACTGAACTCCTCAAGAAAGATAAAAAGTTTGAGTGGACCCCTGTCACACCCTAGCTAGTTCAAGCATTAGAATGTGCATCATGTTTAAATTCCTTTTAAATTTGAAATGGGGATGACAGAACCACCAGCACCCCCTGGAACAATTAGGGTTTACTAAAAACTTTTTCAATGAACCTGAAATGCCCTTCTAAAAAGCCCACCCTTTTTTTTGGGTTAAAACCTTTAACAAAAATGGTGCACATTTTTCTAGGACATCTAAGGTCATTGGATTAATCCTTATAGTATTTGCATTTGGGCATTTAAATGCTATAAAATATTTTAAATGCTCAAATAATCATAAGCTAAAATGTTTGCTGTTGGATATATTCTAAGCAGTGGCCATGATTAATTTTATGATTTATGGTAATGCCCTGGCATTTTTAATAAAGCCCTGAAGTTACAGAAATAATAGAATAAATAAAAAAACAGAAAAGGAGAGAAAGAACAGGGACTTACCTGGCGCGGCCCACCAGCCCACCCGGCTGGGCCCAGTCCACTGGCTCTTGCCAGTCGTCCTCCTCCTCTCGCCAGGAGGACGAGGAGCGCGTGTCCGGCGCCCGCGGCCACACGCCGGCCACCTCCTGCTTCAGCCGACGCCCTGGATGCGTCTACGAGTGCCACGCCGACCCCCACGTCTCCCTCTCTTTCTTCCCACTCTCCCCGTGGCCTCTCCCCCTCTCTGGCTCTCTCCCCATCTCCCTGCCGAGTGCAGCCGTCGCCGTCGACAAGCTCCACCGCAGCCACCGCCGTCCATTCGTTGCCTCGTCATGCCAGGAAGCTCCGCCGTCGTCGACTACATCGTGTAGGCCGAGCCCCGAGCGCTCGCTCGCCCCGGAGACGCTGCACCAAGCTCGTCCTCAACTCCAGCCACCGGAGATCCCCTTCACCGTCCCCGCCGCATCAGCTCATCCCCGACCTCTCCAACTGCCTCGACGAGACCCCCGTGAGCTCAGCCACCTCCCCACCCTCACCGTTCTCTCTCTCGAGCCCCGTAGCAACCGCACATAGCTCACCCGCACGCACCGCCACGGAGCTCGTCGCCGACGATGCTCCGGCCACCCAATGGCCGCGCCACCTGTCCACTAGTCCTACTGCAACTCCAGGAGCTCAACGCACCAAACCACGCGCCTCCCCGTGCCCCCTAGCAACTAGTACAACCTAACCCGAGCTCCGGCCGCGGCCAAACTCATCGCCGGCGACGTTTCCGGCCACCCCAGCTCCACCCACTGCCACCACTCGACGCGGCTTCCTCCCCGCCTCACGTAGATGATCTCCGCCATCCTTTTGGTCGCCGGAGTGCAAATCCGCCATCCTGCAGGGTTAACATCATCTATTCGAATAGCCGCGTCCACGGTAAAGGACTACTTGGTTGCCTATATAGTTCATAGACAAGTTAATGGTTACTACTAAAAGACTCAAGATAAGTGTGAGTACCGAGGATGGCCCCCTCGTAGGATGACGAGGGAGGATCCCCGGTGGAGTATTGTGTTGGTGAGTAGTGGACTCGTGTGCGAAAACTATTTTTACTAGTGGAGTCTCGTAGGATAGCTTAGCCAAGAGTCAAAGCTGGCTTGCTGCAATAGCCCACCACCTTCTTGAGAATGAGCATGTATAGTAGGTTCTGTTGTAAGACTTGCTGAGTACCTTTGTACTCATGTTTGCTTAATTACTGTTTTCAGAAGACAACACCGCCCCCTCCGATGGGTTCTACATAGACCTTGATGTCGACGAGTGACTAGCCACCCAGGTGGTGCTCCTGGCCATGGAGGGCCCTATGTTGATAGACAGGCTTCGGAAGCCTTCTTGCTTTCTAGTGTCTGTACTCAGACTATTTACTTCTGCTTGTGCTTGTATGATTGTATGACTTGAGTGTCGGGTCGTGTGACCCCTACCTGTATGAACATGTTATGTATGGCTCTCTGGAGCCTTTAAATAAAGTACTTGAGTTGTAGAGTTTTGTTGTGATGCCATGTTGTATGCACTCATATCGGGCATATTGTGTGTATGATTGAAATGCTCGGTACGAGCGGGATCCGACATTCTAGTTGTTTATCCTTGGCAGCCTCTCATATGGGGAAATGTAGTCTAGTGCTTCCTGAGCGATAGTAGTCCGCTACAGCCCGATTCACCGGAGTCCTGCTAGCCCAGTACTACTGCTTTGGACACTTGACTAGCCGGCATGTGTTTCATCTCGTTCCTATGTCTGTCCCTTCGGGGAAATGTCATGCAGTGACATCCGAAGTCCTGTTAGCCTAGTGCTACAGCCCGGATTCACTCGCTGATGACCGACATGTTCGATGTGATTCATGTATGCCTGTCTCCATAGGTCTGTGCCGCTTTAGGTTCATGACTAGCCATGTCGGCCTGGGTTCTCTATCATATGGATGCTAGCGACACTATCATATACGTGAGCCAAAAGGCGCAAACGGTCCCGGGCCATGGTAAGGCGACACCCGTGGGTTACCGTGCGTGAGGCCGCAATGTGATATGAGGTGTTACCGACTAGATCGATGTGATATGGAATCGGGGTCCTGCAACCCCACAGTGCGAGTTCAGCTTTCAGGAACTGAAAAGACGCCTAACATCTGCTCCCGTACTGCTACCACCAGATTTCTCCAAGGACTTTATTATCTATTGCGACACCTCGCGACAAGGACTAGGTTGCATACTCATGCAAGATCGTCAGGTAATTGCCTATGCCTCACGGCAATTACACCCACATGAGGAAAACTATCCCACACATGATCTAGAGCTTGCAGCTGTAGTCCATGCACTCAAAACTTGGCGACATTACCTTCTCGGTAATCGTTGCGAGATCTTCACCGATCACCAAAGTTTGAAATATATCTTCACCCAACCGGATTTGAATCTCAGGCAACGACGTTGGGTCGAGTTGATCTCGGATTACGACTTGGGAATAACTTACACCCCGGGCAAGGCCAATGTCATGGCTGATGCGCTAAGTCGTAAATCCTATTGTAACAACCTGATGTTACAACAAAGTCAACCACTTCTCCATGAGGAATTTCGTAACCTTAATCTTCACATTGTTCCTCAAGGATTCCTATCCACCCTGGTGGTGAAGCCTAACCTTACGGATCAAATCATAGCTGCCCAGAAGCGTGATAAGGGCATATCCCGGATTAATGGAAACATTGCTAGCAGAGTTGCTAGATGTTTTTCCATGGATGAGCGAGGTGTTGTCTTCTTCGAGAACCGCTTGGTGGTTCCCAAGAAACAACATCTATGCCAGTTGATTCTTAAGGAAGCTCATTAATCCCCTCTCACCATTCATCCAGGTAGTACTAAAATGTATCAAGACCTACGCCAGAGGTTTTGGTGGACTAGGATGAAGAGAGAAATTGCAAAATACATTGCTAGTTGCGATGTCTGTCGTCGTGTTAAAGCAGAGCACCAACGGCCTGCTGGCACCCTTCAACCTTTGGCTATTCCTGAGTGGGAATGGGATAAAATCAGTATGGATTTCATTACTGGGTTTCCCAGGACCAACAGAGGGAATAATGCTATCTTCGTTGTGATCGACCGTCTTTCGAAAGTAGCCCATTTCCTACCTGTTCGTGAGAGTATCACTGCTAGCCAGCTAGCTGACCTATACATCTCCCGAATAGTGTCTCTTCATGGTGTCCCATTGGAAATTAACTCAGACCGTGGTAGTCTCTTCACCTCTCGATTTTGGGAAAGTTTCCAAAATGCTATGGGAACTCGTCTCTCTTTTAGCACCGCCTTCCGCCCTCAATCAAGTGGTCAAGTAGAGCGAGTCAATCAAATTCTGGAAGATATGCTCCGAGCTTCTGTCATCTCATTCGGAATGGGTTGGGAGAAGTGCCTTCCATTCGCAGAGTTTTCTTATAACAATAGTTATCAAGCTAGCTTGGGCAAAGGTCCTTTCGAAGTTCTCTATGGACGAAAATGTCGAACGCCTCTTAACTGGTCAGAAACCGGGGAAAGACAACTCTTTGGCCCGGATATGATTCAGGAAGCAGAAGAGCAGGTTCGCGTTATTCATGAGAAATTGAAAAGAACCCAATCTCGTCAAAAGAGCCAATATGATCGTAAACATAAGCTCATGTCTTATGAAGTTGGCGAGAAGGCTTACCTTCGGGTTACTCCGTTAAAGGGAACCCATCGCTTCGATATCAAAGGCAAATTGGCTCCTCGTTACATTGGACCCTTTTACATTCTTGCCAAACGAGGAGAAGTTGCCTACCAATTGTAACTACCTCCGCATCTTTCCAGATTTCACGATGTCTTCCACGTTTCTCAACTCAGGCGTTGCTTCGCGGATCCTATCTCGTTCGTATCGGGAATATCCCGTTCGTATCCTTGATCAAGCCGAGCGTACCACCCGACGCCATAATATCAAGTTTCTCAAGGTTCAATGGTCACAACATTCCAAAAAGGAAGCCACTTGGGAAAGGGAGGATCGTCTTCGACTCGAGTACCCCACCTTCTTCCCGGAGGATCCTAAATCTCGGGACAAGATTCTTTTGAGTGGGGGTGAGTTGTCACACCCTAGCTAGTTCATGCATTTGAGTGGGGGTGAGTTGTCACACCCTAACTATTTTACTAGTGGTGTCAAGTAGGATAGCTTAGCCAAGAGTCAAAGCTGGCTTGCTGCAATAACTCCACCACCTTCTTGAGAATGAGCATGTATGGTAGGTTCTAATGTAAGACTTGCTGAGTACCTTTGTACTCATGTTTGTTTAATTACTGTTCCAGACGACAACACCGCCCCCTCCGATGGGTTTTATATAGATCTCGACGTCGATGAGTGACTTGCCACCCAGGTGGTGATCCTTGCCAAGGAGGGCCCTATGTAGATAGACAGGCTTCGAGAAGCCTTCTTTCTTTCTAGTGTCTGTACTTAGACTATTTGCTTTCGCATGTGCTTGTATGCTTGTATGACTTGAGTGTCGGGTCATATGACCCCTACCTGTATGAACATGTTATGTATGGCTCTCTGGAGCCTTTAAATAAAAGTACTTGAGTTGTAGAGTTTTGTTGTGATGCCATGTTGTATTTGCACATATCGAGCATATTGTGTGTATGATTGAAATGCTTGGTATGTGTGGGATCCGACAATCTAGTTGTTTATTCTTGTCAGCCTCTCTTATGGGGAAATGTAGTCTAGTGCTCCTCGAGCCATAGTAGTCCACTACAGCCCGGTTCACTGGAGTCCTGCTAGTCCAGCACTACTGCTCAGGACACATGACTGGCCGGCATGTGTTTCACTTCGTTCCTATGTCTGTCCCTTCGAGGAAATGTCACGCGGTGACTACTGGAGTCCTGCCTAGCCTGCTACAGCCCGGGTTCCCTGGAGTCCTGTTAGCCCAGTGCTACAGCCCGGATTCA
The DNA here is from genome assembly GCF_003073215.2 of Triticum urartu. Lineage (NCBI taxonomy): Eukaryota > Viridiplantae > Streptophyta > Magnoliopsida > Poales > Poaceae > Triticum > Triticum urartu. The sequence continues at coordinate 50,385,339 of NC_053025.1, read as the reverse complement.
CTCGCTGATGACCGACATGCTCGATGTGATTCATGTATGCCTATCTCCATAGGTCTGTGCCGCTTTGTGTTCATGACTAGCCATGTCGGCCCGGGTTCTCTATCATATGGATGCTAGCGACACTATCATATACGTGAGCCAAAAGGCGCAAACGGTCCCGGGCCATGGTAAGGCGACACCCGTGGGGATACCGTGCATTAGGCCGCAATGTGATATGAGGTGTTACCAACTAGATCAATGTGACTTGGAATCGGGGTCCTGACAGCTTGCTTCAGGGTTGCCACCTCGGTCGTGGCCCCTTGCAAATATACGATGATCCTGTCATTTTGCAATCGCGTCTTCTTTTATATATATACATATCTATAGACAGGGTATTACTTACCCTTGTTCTCCTCGAGCTGCCTCTTGGCAAGGCCGAGCTCTTTCTTGGACCCCTCGAGGTCCTGCTTCAGTACGGCGACCTCCGCAGTCAGTGCGGCGGACGCCAGCAGCGAGGCCTGCATACGCATATTGACATACTTATATTAGACTCCTGCGATATTATTTGATCCTCTGTTCAGCTTTTCTTTGTGAACACCGAATAAAGCATCAGGGGCTACTGTCTATGCGGTAATATTTTTCCTATATTTTAAAACACTTACCTCAAAGCCTGTTAGAAGGCTGGCACAGGCTTCAGTCAATCCGCTCTTGGCGGACTGAACCTTCTGGACCACCGCACTCATAATAGTACGGTGCTCCTCATCGATGGAAGCGCTGCGAAGGGCTTCCAGTAGATTGTCCGGTGCCTCTGGATGGATAGAGGTCACCGGCACAGGCGTCTTGCCCCTCTTAGAAGGAGGCCACCTGCCCGAGCCCGGAACCACTGGAGGTTCCGGCGCGGTGTTCGGCTGAGGGCCGAACTCGGAGCTCTCAGGGACCTTGTCCCCTCGACTCCCGGAGTTCGGGAGGCCGCCTTGAGGCGTCTCCGGGACTGTCTCCCCTCGACCCGGTGCCTCGTGAGACAGCACCTCGACATCGTCCGCAGGATAGGGGGAGGTGACGGTCGGGACTGGATTGCTATCCATGTCCGACGAGCCCAGGAGCCGTCCGATGATACATCGATACGGTCTCGGGGCGGCCTGCATAATCATATTTCGGCGTTAGGTGAAGTAGTGCGGCAAAGGAATACTATCACTTACTCTGGTATCCGAATACTTACGACTTCCCCAGGGGCTTGGCCCTGGGCAGCCACTCGTCTTCGCCGTCGGCGGCAGTGGTGGAGTAGTCCGGAAGGAGAGTTATCCCCTTCTTTGACCCTTCGGCCTCCCCAGTTGGGGCGGCCTTCCTTTTCTTGTCTCCCCCGTTTGGAGGGGGGCATCCTCTTCTGCCTCCTCGTCTTCGGGGGAGGATTGCGACGTAGAGTCCTCGGATGGTGAGTCCGACGACGCCTGGCGTCGGGAACTCTTTCGGGTTCCCTTGGCCTTCTTGGTCTTCTCCGGCACCGTATAAGGAGCCGGAGTCAGCATCTTCACCAAAAGAGCGTCTGCTGGGCCTTCAGGCAAAGGAGCTGGGCAGTCGATCTGTCCGGCCGTCTCCTACCAGTCCCGTCAAAGGTACAGGAGTTTAGATCCCGCATGGAGTCAATCTAAAAAAATAAGTATCCTGTGAAAGGTAAAGCAACTTACCGCACTGGCTTTGCACTTCGCGTTGAATCCGCGATCCTCAGTAATGGGAGGGGGGACCTCGGCGCTTTTGAACAGCACCCTCTAGGCATCTTCGTGAGTTGTGTCAAAGAGCCTGTTCAGAGTTCGGTGCTGCGCCGGGTCGAACTCCCACAAGTTGAAGTCCCGTTGTTGGCACGGGAGGATCCGGCGGTGGAGCATGACCTGGACTATGTTGACGAGTTTAAGCCTCTTGTTCACCATGTTTTGAATACATGCACTACAAAAAAAGACACATCCGTGACATTTTGGGCCGAACGAATTTTTTTTTGTCATACATATGACACTTCTATGACGATAATTGTGACAAAACCCGGTATCATCATAGATGTGGTGGGCTCCTACTTCTATGACAAAAAATCATGACAAAAAATGGGCTTTTCGTCGTGGTCGGGCCGGAGACGCAGCTGCATGACATTCTTTGGGCCGTCCATGACGGAAAAAACTATGGTAGAAGCGAGGGGGAGGAAAATTTCGGGGAGTTCTCGGCTACGGTGGGAGGTCGGGGGCCGAGCGATGCACGTTTCTCTCGTACACGTACGCGCGTGTGTGCGAGGCGTTGGCTCTAACTGAACCCGAGCGATGGCACTGCAGGCTACGCGTTACTGAACCCGAGCGATCGATCGATGGCTGTGAACTGAACCTGATCGAGCGATTCCTTGGCTACTGCTGCTAACTGAAGCCGATCGATGGGATGAACAATGAGTGTTGTGGGGGGGGGTGGATGAACAGTGAGCGGTGGCGTTGCCTCTGGATGAACATGACCCTGTGGTGTGGTGGAGGGCTAGATGAACAGTAGACGGTGGAGGGGTGCCCGTGGAGGGGTGGATGAACTGGACCCCGTGGTGTGGAGGGCAGGATGAACAGTAGACGGTGGAGGGGTGCCCGTGGAGGGGTGGTTGAACAGGACCCCGTGGTGTGGAGGGCTGGATGAATAGTAGACGGTGGAGGGGTGGTTGAACAGTAGCCGGGGGAGTAGAGCGCGGTGGAGGCTGGATGAACAGGAGCTCGTGGAGGCTGGAGGGGGTCGACGGTGGAGATGAACAATATCCCATGGAGTCCCATTTTGCGGTATGCCACACCCCTCCCGATGAACAGGACCCCCATTTCGACCGTAGCTCTCCAACACAAGTTCGTTTCCTCCGTTTTGCGGTACGCCACACCCCTCCCGATCAACAGGACCCCCGTTTCGATCGTAGGAGGTTCGTTTCCTCCGTTTTGCGGTACGCCACACCCCTCCCGATCAACATGACCCCTATTTCGACCGTAGGAGGTCCGTTTCCTCTGTTTTGTGGTACACCACACCCCTCCCGATCAACAGGACCCCCGTTTCGACCGTAGGAGGTCCGTTTCCTCCGTTGTGCGGTACGCCATGCCTCGTTTCCATCGCCTCTTCCGTCCAAGCCCTCCCGATGAACACGACCACGCATTCCATTCCGACCCATGAACACGACGACGACGCTATTTCTCCGTTCCGACCCAACCATGTACACGAGCCCTCGCCGTACGTATGCGCTAGTAGGTGTTCGAGACCCCGCCCGTATGTACACATACGTGGCCATATTTTCTTTCTTGCACCCTGCCGTTGTACGTACGTGTACATGCTACGTGTGCGCCTCTACTACGACACGTGCGCGCCTCTACATCGACCAGTATGTACGTACACGTTCGCGACCAGAATGTCAACGCTACGTACGCTTCGACCAGGTGGGTCCCGACTGTCAGGCACTTCCTTGCCCGCGAATATGTAGCTGGTGGATCCCAACAGTCAGGGGGCGAATCATTTTTTTTGCCCGGACGCACTTCCTTGCGTGCGAAGATGTAGCTAGTGGGTCCCAGCAGTCGGGGGACTGGTCCCAACAGTCAGGGGGGGGAATCGTTTTGGTTTTTTTGCCCGGACGCACTTCCTTGCGTGCGAAGATGTAGCTGGTGGGTCCCAACAGTCAGGGGGGCGAATCGTTTTTTGCCCGGACGCAATTCCTTGCGTGCGAAGGTGTAGCTGGTGGGTCCCAACAGTCAGGGGGGAAACGTTTTTTTCGCGAAATACGGTGGCCCGTCCGGTGAGTCCCTGCTGTCAGGTGGAGGAATCATTATTTTCCACGTAATAAGGAGGCACTTCCTTGCTGCCGCCGTGGACCCAGCTGTTAGCCTCTCCACGTACAGTCCATGTCCGATGGAAGTCGTTCCTTGACCATGTTGACAACACCGCGCAGAGAGCACTAGGGCCGTGGACGATGGCGAGGCCTAGGAAGGGGACGACATGGAGGTAGGGAAGAGTCGATAGTTGTTTCCCACATGGAGGGGAGTACGACTGTACGAGGGTTTACTAGTTCGTCTGCCGTCGCTGGAGAATAACAGCAGATGTGGGTGAGTAGAGGGATGGCTAGGCCAGCGATGGGAGTACGGTCGGGCGGTGAGGCTTGCGCGGCAGCACAGCCGGCCGCGCGGAGGAGGGAGCAGGCAGTCCCGCCGGCGCTTGTTTGAGCGGCTGGTGCAGAAAGAGCAGAGATTGAAGAAGCACGACGGCCGTTGGATGGACATCCAACAGTCAGTGCTTGTGCGTCAACCTTTTTTAGGAAAGCCTCAAATCTGTGGAAAACAGCATACAGCCCATCTGCCATTATTTCTAATAATTTACAGCCCATTTGCTAATTCTTAAGGTTTTGTTTGGAGCCCATATTCTTTTTGTTAGCATTACAACCCATATTCTGGCAACGGTTAAAAAACTATACGAAATTTTGCATATTTCGGTGCGGTCCGAACTGTTTTTAATCCCGAAATTTCGACTCACATTCAAACTGATTTTTAAAAAAAATGTATATCAATATAAAATCCAACAAATTCTCTACGCATAAAAATTAATGTCATTTAAAATCTTGAAATGAAAAAACAGATATTTGAAACTAATTGCCGGTTGATGTGTTCTAAAAATGTATAACCCATTTCTCATTACTGATGGTCCATTTTCTCGGCCAGCCGAAGGAAAGCTCTCCTCGTCTTGAAAGATTTGCAGCCCAACAGGCCTGACAAAGCGACTTACTTGGCAAATCACAAAAAAACTGGGTTGTGGCCGTGGACCCAGCTGTCAGCCTCTCCACGTACAGTACTCTTCCGATGGAAGTCGTTCCTTGACCACACCGCGCGGAGAGCACCACGGCGGTGGACGACGGTGAGGCCTAGGAAGGGGACGACGCGGCAGTGGAAGCCCGCGCGGAGAGGACTACGAGGGTTCACTGGTTCGGCTGCGGTGTGAGGCTGTCGTTGCCGCAGGGCCTGGCCGGCGGTGGGAATAGTAGGGGGCGGTGAGGCTTCTGCGACAGCACAGCCGGCCACGGGAGGCAGGAGCATGCGGCATGACCGGCGCTGCTTTGGGTGGCTAGAGCAAGAAGGCCAGAGGTTGAAGAAGCACTACGGCTGTTGGATGGACATCGTACGGTCACTAGAGCTAGAATCGTTCATATTGACTAAGTTGACAAACCCTTCGTCCCCGTCAACGTAGTAGGCCCACAAGTCAGCCTCCCAGAAAGGTGGGTCCCAGCTAGCCGGGGGAGTATTCATTTTTTATGCGTAATAAGGAGGCACTTCTGGTGGGTCCGAGCTGACAGCGGGGGGAACGTTTTTTTCGCGAAATACGGTGGCCCGTCCGGTGGGTCCCAACAGTCAGGGGAAACTATCTTTTTCGCAAAATAATGGTGGCCCGTCCGGTGGGTCCCCGCTGTCAGGTGGAGGAATAATTATTTTCCGCGTAATAAGGAGGCACTTCCTTGCGGCTGTCGTGGACCCGGCTGTCAGCCTCTCCACGTACAGTACTCTTCCGATGGAAGTCGGTCGTTGACCACGCCGCGCCGAGAGCACCACGGCGGTGGACGACGGCGAGGCTGTAACACCCCGAGAGCGATGTGCCAGGTGTCCTCCAGTTATTCGTTGTTGTTTGCCTTGTTCTTGCTTCCGTGTCATGCTTTGCATATCATGTCATCATGTGCATTGCATCATCATGTTTGAAAACTTGCATTCGTCCGGGTTCTCCGAGTTCTCTCCGTTGTCCGTTCTGAGCCTAGACACACTTGCACGCGCCCGCGACATGTCCGAGATAGTATTTTATAAGTGGCCGGAAAATGTTCTCGGAATGGGATGAGAGTTGACGTGTGGTATTATTATAGTGTAGATAGATCGCTTGTCAAGTTTCATCGCATTCGGAGATCGTTTGATGCCCCAACGGATAACTATAGCGGCAATATAGCCGGTCTAACGTCGGACGTTTTCGGTCTCCGGAAATAGATGCCGGGCTGCATTCCTCTCCTCTCATCTCAGCCCAACCTCTTTTCACAACCCACCTGCAGCCCACCTAAACCCCCCTCCGTTCCGGACCGTCAGATCACGATCGGAGGCTCTGAAACGCTCCGAAAACCCCCTAGAACCCCAACCCTAGCCATTTTTGCTATAAAAGGGAACCCCCCCCTTCCAAATCTGGACTTTCTTCCACTCTCCTCATCATTTTCCGTGCAGCCCAGCCTCCACCCGCCACTTGTCGCCGTCAGATCTGCTCCGCCGCCGCCACTTGGCCTCCTCCAGCGTCGCCACCTCGCCGTTGCCACATGGTGCCACCCCAGTGGGCAGCGTCGCCGCCCTTCCCAACCAGATGAGGCCACGTCGCCCCTGGGTCTCCCCTCCACCGCGCGGCCCGGCAGGCCTACGAGGAGCCCATCGTGGGCCGCCCCAAGCCCGACCGTTGTGCCCCATCGCCTCGCTTGAGCTGGATCGGGAGAGCTCGATCCCGAGCTCCCTGCGCCACCGCCTGACCTCTCGCCGGAGTTGAGGACCCCGAGCGCCCTGTCTCTCTCCCTCCCCTGCCCTCCTTCTTCATCTCTCTCTCACAGAGCTCTCTCTCTCCCCGTGTCGCGCAGATCCTCGAGTTTCGTCGCGCCGCCGCATGGAGTTCGCCGGAGCTCGCGACCCCCGCCGTTTCTTCACCCGGATCTGTGCTGCCCTCGCCGTCCTTGCCCACATCCGGTTAGATCCGGTGCCCAGGGGCAGGATCCACCCACTCCCGTCGTCAGCCGGGACCATCCCCGCCGCCTGCCGCCGTCCCCTCACCGGAATCCGTCGGCGCCGCCGTGTCGTTCCTCCTCTGCATGTGACAACAAATCGCGTGGCCCAGCGCCTCCTCCTTAAGCTCGATCTGGGCCTGGCACAGCTCCAACGCATGTGGATCCAGCGATTGGGCCTCCTCCTCTCCAGATCTGGGCTATGGCCCATGGTGAGACCCCCATCGCCTCTGCTCCGGTTGGCCCGGCTAGATTCGGCCCGAGTTGTATTTTTTTTCCGCAGAACGTTTTAGTTAATTTCCTAAGTACTACCCGTTTTGCAGAAAAGTCCCTAGAGTTCATGCATTTAATAACTCATGAACCGTGCATCGGATTAAAACAAGTTATATATGAAACATGACTAGAATTCCATCTAGTTTCATATTATGCCATTTTCATCCATGTTTAACATGTTAAAATGTTGTTTGATTAAATTTGTCCCTATGCCATGTTAAAAATGCTTTAATTCATAACTAAATAACCGTAGCTCCACATTTAATAATCTTTATATGTAAATGGGGTAGAATTTTGCCTAGTTCAACATGGTGACATTGCTTTGCATGGTTAACAACTATAAAATATGGTTTAGGGTAGAACAGTCCCGAACCTAATATATGCATATGGGGATTACCGGAATTGTTGTTCGTTGCTTCCGGCCTAATTTAAACTTGACTAGATAGGTAGTTTTATTTTGCTTCACCCTCTTGCCATGTTTAACAACATTTAATATTGTTGAGTACATAAACGAGATCGAACTAAATAATTGATGTGGTGCTTCGTCAATATGCAACTCGTTGCATATTGAGCTCCACTTAATTTGTAGGGTGGTTTGTTGCTCTTTGCCATGCCATGCCATGTATCATTAAAATGGACATGCATCATACTCGATTGTGCATCATGCCATGTTGATGTGTTGGTTGTTTACTATGTTGTGTGCTTCTTTTCCGGTGTTTGCTTCTTCGGGTTGGTTCCGATAACGTCGCGTTGTGAGGACCCGTTCGTCTACATTCAGTTTGTCTTCTTCATGGACTCGTTCTTCTTCCTTGCGGGATCTCAGGCAAGATGACCATACCCTCGAAATCACTTCTATCTTTGCTTGCTTAGTTGCTCGCTCTTTTGCTATGCCTATGCTGCGATACCTACCACTTGCTTATCATGCCTCCCATATTGTGAACCAAGCCTCTAACCCACCTTGTCCTAGAAAACCGTTGTTTTGGCTATGTTACCGCTTTGCTCAGCCCCTCTTATAGCATTGTTAGTTGCAGGTGAAGATTGAAGTTTGTTCCTTGTTGGAACATGGAGATGTTGTTCCTTGTTTCGGACATGTTTACTTGTTGGGATATCACAATATATCTTGTTAATTAATGCATCTATATACTTGGTAAAGGGTGGAAGGCTCGGCCTTATTCCTGGTGTTTTGTTCCACTCTTGCCGCCCTAGTTTCTGTCATATCGGTGTTATGTTCCCGGATTTTGCGTTCCTTACGTGGTTGGGCTATTATGGGAACCCCTTGACAGTTCGCCTTAAGTAAAGCTCTTCCAGCAATGCCCAACATTGGTTTTACCTTTTGCCACCTAGCCTTTTCTTTTCCCTTGGGAGTCGCGCTCCTGAGGGTAGGGTCATCATTATTTTACCCCCCCGGGGCCAGTGCAGTGCTCCTCTGAGTGTTGGTCCAACTTGTCAGCCGCCGGTGGCCACCAGGGGCAACTCTGCGCTGGCCTACCGGAAGTATGGACGATCTGGTGTGCCCTGAGAAAGAGATATGTGCAGCTTCTATCGGGATTTATCGGCACATTCGGGCGGTGTTGCTGGTTTAGTTTTACACTGCCGAAATGTCTTGTAGAACCGGGATACCGAGTCTGATCGGAATGTCTCGGGAGGAGGTTTATTCCTTCATTGACCGTGAGAGCTTGTGATGGGCTAAGTTGGGACACCCCTGCAGGGATTTCAACTTTCGAAAGCCGTGTTCGCGGTTATGGGTAGATGGGAATTTGTTAATTTCCGGTTGTAGATAACTTGAACCTTAACTTAATTAAAATATATCAACAGCGTGTGTTACCATGATGGTCTCTTTCCGGTGGAGTCCGGGAAGTGAACACGGTGTTGGAGTTATGTTTGACGTAGGTTGTTCTAGGATCACTTCTTGATCATAGTTTCTCGATCGTGCTTTGCCTTCTCTTCTCGCTCTCATTTGCGTACGTTAGCCACCATATATGCTAGTCGCTTGCTGCAGCTACTCCTCATACCTTTTACCTTACCCATATGCTTAAATAGTCTTGATCGCGAGGGTGCGAGATTGCTGAGTCCCCGTGACTCACAGATACTTCCAAACCCAGTTTACAGGTGCCGATGAGCCCGTGGAGATGATGCAACCAAGCTCAGGAGGAGCTCGATGAAGATCTTGTCCTTTGTGTCGTTTCGTTCTAGTTGATCAGTAGTGGAGCCCAGTTGGGGTCGATCAGGGACCGTGTCGCATTTGGGGTTCTTCTTTTATTTTGGTTCCGTAGTCGGACCTTGATTGTATCTGGTTGATGTAATGCTTTATTCATGTAATTGTTTGAAGTGGCGATTGTAAGCCAACTATCTATCTCTTTCCCTTATGTATTACATGGGTTGTGTGAAGATTACCTCACTTGCGACATTGCTTACAATGCGGTTATGCCTCTAAGTCGTGCTTCCACACGTGGTAGATATAGCCGCATTGAGGGCGTTACAAGTTGGTAATCAGAGCCTTCCCCGACCTTAGGAGCCCCCACTGATTGATCGTTTTTAGCGGCCGAGTTGTGTCTAGAAAAATGTTTTGAGTCATCTAGGAATTATATATCGGAGAGTTTAGGAATTCTTTTACTTCCCAGTCTCCTCATCGCTCTGGTAAGGCATCCTGACGTAGAGTTTTGACTCTTCTCTTCTCAAATTTCACTAAAATTTTTTAGGATCATGCGGGTATCTTGGAATCGTTCCGATGGTTTTGTGAAGAGAACATTGTCTTGGTGCCTCCTGTCAGGGGTTTTGTGGAAGTGTCCCGGGGAGTTGAGCTCTGAGGTGTTGTCGTCATAATTTTATCGTTGTAGTTCTGGAATACCTGAGTTTAGTCTCGCCGACATTGAAAATCTCTTTTATGCAGTTTGTTGGTGAGATAACCTCGACGCCACCCAGTACTGGGGCGGGAGTTCGGGAGTATTGCCATAACTCGTATAACGGATGCTTTTCGAAGGTTGAGGTAGACGATTTCCGAAGGTTTCTTGGTTATGTGTTGAAGGATGGATACAGCTGGGTGTAGGATTTGCTAGTTTGGGTGAGATATTATGCTTCCCCTGTATCCCCAACACCTGATTGCATAACCGGAAAGTTTCGGGAGTTTATAAGTGGGAATTCAAGTAGCTCTTAGGATATCTTTCCGACGGATATATGATATGAAATTGGGGTTCGACGTCTAGTGGTCCGCCTATTCACGGTTGGTTTTTACAGTGGTCCCATTGTGTCTTAAAGAGTCCATGGCTATGCCGACTCGGGGACGCTTCGTATGTCATGTGCACTGCCTTGTACATGATGGTGCTGTACGATCGAGCCCGTGTAGGCCCCACCACGAAAACTTCGGACGAAATCTCTATCATATGTTTGTTCCGGCTTATTCTGCAAGCCAATCCTTTGTTTTGTTTTGAGTTGTGGTATTCGAGTTGCTTCAATGTCAAATGTTGATTCCATACCTTGACGAAATGCTGTTCTCATATTCCTATGTGGATACTAATACTTCATGATAATCGAGATTGTCATGTCAATTCTTTTCAACCAGTGTGTTTCTCTTCAAGTGGATCCGATCATTTCAACAACCGCAAGATTAAGTATCAGTTCTTCTCAACAGTGTTTGTTTCATCCGTCTCCAAGTTGCCTTTGTTTTCCCCCCCCCCCACCCTTTTTCCTGAAGGACTCATATTTCTTAATCAACTATTCATTTTATCAATGGAAGTCTCTTCATTCTTATCCGGTGTTTCTCATGAAGATTCTAACGGAGATTCAAGTTCATCATTCTCCATTCTTTTCTTCTCTGGTGGATTCAATTCAAGCTTTCGGTGTTGATCATATTCTTTTCCGTATTTCAAGGCTTTCTCATGCCGGTGCAATTCTTAATCGTTCACCTCTCGCTATTCTATTGTTCCGGAGTTCTCAAGATATCTCGATGATTCGTGTTTTCCACTCTGCTTTCGTTCAACCTATTTTGAGGTTGTTATCCCATTCAAGCCTTTTAATTCAACCGGTGCAACCTCTCTTTTAAATCATTTCAACGGTGTTTTCTTTTCAGTGGGCCCTAACCCATAGGTCTATTCCCAGGATCTTACCTGACTCTTCTTATTTCCCGAAGATATCCTCAAATTTCTTGTCAAAGTTTGATGTAAGAATGAATTATCATCAGTCAAATGTATTTCTCCAAGATCTTTCAAATTCTTTTCATAGTTGGCTCAACCTCTTCGCTTTTGATTCTCCCGGAGTGTCTAAATTATTCATGGTGGTGTTTCTCGTCATCATTCTCGGATTTTGAAGACCGAAGAAGAGTTTCTCTTTAATCTTGCTCCATTCTCTTCAAGATTCGTGATTCTAGCTTGTTTCCATTCTCTCGTATTTGTTTTGATCGTGAGAATTCTTTTCATCTATCCGGAGTAATTCAAGAGTCTTCTCAGTTTGTTATCCGGAGTCCATCATCTCAGAATTTATTCATTCTCAGCTTTCAGCTATGGTTCTCCAAATCTTACCGGTGCTTAATGCAAGTGATCTCTAATCAGTTCGTGATCCCTTCGTTCTCTTGTATCTAGTTTCTCTCAAGTATCCTCGTTCATTTCATAATTTTTCCCGGTGTTCCTTTGTCTTTTCTTTGTTCATTTTGATTCTTACGGTGGTTCGTTCAAGACTTCTCTTCCTCATCAATTGTTCGTTATTTCAATTCTACCGGTGGTTCGTCGAAGACCTTCTCAAGCTTATGTTATATCTCTCTTAATCTTTTCTAAGAGAATAAGTAATATGTAGAATCCGTTGATTGTCATCAATTTAATTGGTGAAGGATAAGCATAATGTAATTCTTATTCTTTGTTTCATCCAAGTGATTAATTCCTTATTCCGGAGGTTCACAAAAATTCTTGATCTCAATTGTTTCATATTCTATTTTCCCGAGTTCCAACCTCTTTCAATTATATCACCACGGAGATCCATCTAATCATTACAAGGTTTCACCTTGTGTTTTCAACTTCTCTTTCTTTTCGTTATCTTTTGTTTACCGGAGTTCCTCATGGATGTCCTACATGATGATTCATCAAGGATTTAATTTCTTCTCGAAGTGTTCATCGAGATTCTTTTCAGAGGAGCTCAAGTATTCTTTATCTTGCATTTTAAAGTGCAATTCTTTCAACCGTATCATTCGAGGTGGTATTATGTCATTCTTGATAATTTGAGTTCATGTCTCATGATTCACATGTTGTTAAGAATGGGATATTTTAAATCCATTAATTTCGTTATTGGAATTATCTTGGGTTATATTTCACCTTAAAGCCTTCCCTAAGGAGTGTTGCTAATTATGGTGATTATAAGTGACCCAAGTCCTTCTTTTACCCTCCCGGTGAAATATTTTCTCGTCTCCTTGTTCATATCAATCCAATTCTTTTTCGTGAGTGGCAAGTTGTAACCTCATAATTTTGAGATGTCTCCTATAAGTCCATATCAAGCTTATTCTTTTCGTTGTTGCTTTTTCAACAACTCCGTTCTAGCATTTGTGGTAAGCGTGCTTCCTCAAGACCTTGTTTCCCTTCGTTCATTCCATTCCATTCTTAATTTTGTTCTGGAGGCTTTGTGATATTGCTCCCTTCAACCCATCTTTTCGTTCTGTCAGGATCATGTTCTTTTCGTGCTTATCCATTTAACCGGAGTGTGTGCCCGCTGCTCTAGTTCTTTCATTTTATCAAGTCTTGCATCCCTTCCCAACCGGTGTGTTGTTCGAATTTGTTCTTCCTTGTTCCTCTTTCTTAACGGAGTGCTTTCAACTTTGTTCTTCTCCATGGCTTCTTTCTTTCATTTTGCTCAACCTTTTCAAGGTTCTTTGGCTTCACTCATTGGTCAAAGAAGCAACTTAGTTTTACCTCTTCTCTTTCTCTTCCGTTGCCCCTCCGGTGCCATTCTAGATCTCGGGACGAGATCCTCTCGTAGTGGTGGAGTGTTGTAACACCCCGAGAGCGATGTGCCAGGTGTCCTCCAGTTATTCGTTGTTGTTCGCCTTGTCTTTGCTTGCGTGTCATGCTTTGCATATCATGTCATCATGTTCATTGCATCATCATGTTTTAAAACATGCATTCGTCCGGGTTCTCCGAGTTCTCTCCGTTGTCCGTTCTGAGCCTAGACACACTTGCACGCGCCCGTGGCATGTCCGAGATAGTATTTTATATGTGGCCGGAAAATGTTCTCGGAATGGGATGAGAGTTGACGTGTGGTCTTATTATAGTGTAGATAGACTGCCTGTCAAGTTTCATCGCATTCGGAGATCGTTTGATGCCCCAACGGATAACTATAGCGGCAATATAGCCGGTCTAACGTCAGACGTTTTCGGTCTCCAGAAAAAGTTTCCGGGCTGCACTCCTCTCCTCTCATCTCAGCCCAACCTCTTTTCACAACCCACCTACAGCCCACCTAAACCCCCCTCCGTTCCGGACCGTCAGATCGCGATCGGAGGCTCTGAAATGCTCCGAAAACCCCCTAAAACCCCAACCCTAGCCATTTTTTCTATAAAAGGGAACCCCCCTTCTAAATCTGGACTTTCTTCCACTCTCCTCCTCATTTTCCGTGTAGCCCAGCCTCCACCCGCCACTTGTCGCCGTCAGATCTGCTCCGCCGCCGCCACTTGGCCTTCTCCAGCGCCGCCACCTCGCCGTTGCCACATGGTGCCACCCCAGTGGGCAGCGTCGCCGCCCTACCCAACCAGATGAGGCCACGTCACCCCTGGGTCTCCCCTCCACCGCGCGGCCCTGCAGGCCCACGGGGAGCCCATCGTGGGCCGCCCCAAGCCCGACCGTTGTGCCTCGTCGCCTCGCTTGAGCTGGATCGGGAGAGCTCGATCCCGAGCTCCCTGCGCCACCGCCTGACCTCTCGCCGGAGTTGAGGACCCCGAGCGCCCTGTCTCTCTCCCTCCCCTGCCCCTCCTTCTTCATCTCTCTCTCACAGAGCTCTCTCTCTCCCCGTGTCGCGCAGATCCTCGAGTTTCGTTGCGCCGCCGCATGGAGTTCGCCGGAGCTCGCGACCCCCGCCGTTTCTTCGCTCGGATCTGTGCCACCCTTGCCGTCCTTTCCCACATCCGGTCAGATCCAGTGCCCAGGGGCCGGATCCACCCATTCCCGTCGTCAGCTGGGCCCATCCCCGCCGCCTGCCGCCGTCCCCTCGCCAGAATCCGTCGATCACCGCCGTGTCGTTCCTCCTCTGCATGTGGCCACAAATCGCGTGGCCCAGCGCCTCCTCCTTGAGCTTGATCTGGGCCTGGCCCAGCTCCAACGCATGTCGATCCAGCGATTAGGCCTCCTCCTCTCCAGATCTGGGCTATGGCCCATGGTGAGACCCCCATCGCCTCTGCTCCGGTTGGCCCGGCTAGATTCGGCCCGAGTTGTATTTTTTTCCGCAGAATGTTTTAGTTAATTTCCTGAGTACTACCCGTTTTGCAGAAAAGTCCCTTGAGTTCATGCATTTAATAACTCATGAACCGTGCATCGGATTAAAACAAGTTATATATGAAACATGACTAGAATTCCATCTAGTTTCATATTATGCCATTTTCATCCATGTTTAACATGTTTAAAATGTTGTTTGATTAAGTTTGTCCCTATGCCATGTTAAAAATGCTTTAATTCATAACTAAATAACCGTAGCTCCACATTTAATAATCTTTATATGTAAATGGGGTAGAATTTTGCCTAGTTCAACATGGTGACATTGCTTTGCATGGTTAACAACTATAAAATATGGTTTAGGGCAGAACAGTACCGAACCTAATATATGCATATGGGGATTACCGGAATTGTTGTTCGTTGCTTCCGGCCTCATTTAAACTTGACTAGATAGGTAGTTTTATTTTGCTTCACCCTCTTTCCATGTTTAACAACATTTAATATTGTTGAGTACATAAACGAGATAGAACTAAATAATTGATGTGGTGCTCCCTCAATATGCAACTCGTTGCATATTGAGCTCCACTTAATTTGTAGGGTGGTTTGTTGCTCTTTGCCATGCCATGTATCATTAAACCGGACATGCATCATACTCGATTGTGCATCATGCCATGTTGATGTGTTGGTTGTTTACTATGTTGTGTGCTTCTTTTCCGGTGTTTGCTTCTTCGGGTTGGTTCCGATAACGTCGCGTTGTGAGGAACCGTTTGTCTACATTCAGTTTGTCTTCTTCATGGACTCGTTCTTCTTCCTTGCGGGATCTCAGGCAAGATGACCATACCCTCGAAATCACTTCTATCTTTGCTTGCTTAGTTGCTCGCTCTTTTGCTATGCCTATGCTGTGATACCTACCACTTGCTTATCATGCCTCCCATATTGTGAACCAAGCCTCTAACCCACCTTGTCCTAGCAAACCGTTGTTTTGGCTATGTTACCACTTTGCTCAACCCCTCTTATAGCGTTGTTAGTTGAAGGTGAAGATTGAAGTTTGTTCCTTGTTGGAACATTTAGATGATGTTCCTTGTTTGGGACATGTTTACTTGTTGGGATATCACAATATATCTTGTTAATTAATGCATCTATATACTTGGTAAAGGGTGGAAGGCTCGGCCTTATGCCTGGTGTTTTGTTCCACTCTTACCGCCCTAGTTTCCGTCATATCGGTGTTATGTTCCCGGATTTTGCGTTCCTTACGCGGTTGGGCTATTATGGGAACCCCTTGACAGTTCGCCTTAAGTAAAGCTCTTCCAGCAATGCCCAACATTGGTTTTACCTTTTGCCACCTAGCCTTTTCTTTTCCCTTGGGAGTCGCACTCCTAAGGGTCATCATTATTTTACCCCCCGGGGCTAGTGCTCCTCTGAGTGTTGGTCCAACTTGTCAGCCACCGGTGGCCACCAGGGGCAACTCTGGGCTGGCCTACCGGAAGTTTGGACGATCCGGTGTGCCCTGAGAAAGAGATATGTGCAGCTCCTATCGGGATTTGTCGGCACATTCGGGCGGTGTTGCTGGTTTAGTTTTACACTGTCGAAATGTCTTGTAGAACCGGGATACCTTGTCTGATCGGAATGTCTCGGGAGGAGGTCTATTCCTTCGTTGACCGTGAGAGCTTGTGATGGGCTAAGTTGGGACACCCCTGCAGGGATTTGAACTTTCAAAAGCCGTGCCTGCGGTTATGGGCAGATGGGAATTTGTTAATGTCCGGTTGTAGATAACTGGAACCTTAACTTAATTAAAATATATCAACAGCGTGTGTTACCGTGATGGTCTCTTTCCGGCAGAGTCCAGGAAGTGAACAGGATGTTGGAGTTATGTTTGTCGTAGGTTGTTCTATGATCACTTCTTGATCATAGTTTCTCGATCGTGCTTTGCCTTCTCTTCTCACTCTCATTTGCGTATGTTAGCCACCATATATGCTAGTCGCTTGATGCAGCTACTCCTCATACCTTTTACCTTACCCATAAGCTTAAATAGTCTTGATCGCGAGGGTGCGAGATTGCTGAGTCCCCGTGACTCACAGATACTTCCAAAACCAGTTTGCAGGTGCCGATGAGCCTGTGCAAATGACGCAACCAAGCTCAGGAGGAGCTCGATGAAGATCTTGTCCTTTGTGTCGTTTTGTTCTAGTTGATCAGTAGTGGAGCCCAGTTGGGGTCGATCGGGGACCGTGTCGCATTTGGGGTTCTTCTTTTATTTTGGTTCCGTAGTCGGACCTTGATTGTATCTGGTTGATGTAATGCTTTATTCATGTAATTGTGTGAAGTGGCGATTGTAAGCCAACTATGTATCTCTTTCCCTTATGTATTACATGGGTTGTGTGAAGATTACCTCACTTGCGACATTGCTTTCAATGCGGTTATGCCTCTAAGTCGTGCTTCGACACGTGGGAGATATAGCCGCATCGAGGGCATTACAGAGGCCTGGGAAGGGGACGACGCGGAGCCGTGCAAGACGCGGCAGTGGATGCCCACGCGGAGAGGAGTACGAGCGTTCACTGATTCGGCAGCGGTGTGAGGGTGCCGTTGCCGCAGAATAACAGGGCATGTGGGTGAGTAGAGGGATGGCCTGGCCAGTGGTGGGAGTAGTATGGGGGAGGTGAGGCCTCCGCGGTAGCACAGCCGGCCACGGGAGGCAGGAGCAGGCGGCACGACCGGCGCTGCTTTGGGCGGGTGGAGCAAGAAGACCAGAGGTTGAAGAAGCACTATGGCCGTTGGATGGACATCATACGGTCACTGGAGTATTGACTAAGTTGAGAAAGCTCTCCGTCCCTGTCAACTTAGTAGGCCACAAGTCAGCCCAACAATATGGTGGGTCCCAGCTAGCAGGGGGTATTGATTTTTTTGGGCGTAATAAGGAGGCACTTCCTTGCGTGCGAAGATATAGCTGGTGGGTCCGACCTGTTAGCGGGGGGAACGTTTTTTTCACGAAATACAGAGGCCCTTCCTGTGGGTCCTAGCTGTCAGGTGGAGGAATCATTATTTTGCGCGTAATAAGGAGGCATTTCCTTGCATGCGGCCGTGGACCCAGCTGTCAGGCTCTCCACGTACAGTCCACTTCCGATGGATGTCGTTCATTGACCACGTTGACCAGGCCGTGCCGAGAGCACCAGGGCGGTGGACGACGGCGAGGCCTAGGAAGGGAACGACACGGAGCCTGGGAATACCCGATAGTTGTTTCCCATGTAGAGGGGAGTATGACTGTACGAGGGTTTACTGGTTCGTCTGCCATTGCCGGAGAATAACAGCAGGTGTGGGTGAGTAGAGGGATGGCTAGGCCAGCGATGGGAGTACAGTCGGGCGGTGAGGCATGCGCGGCAGCAGAGCCGGCCGCGCGGAGGAGGGAGCAGGCAGTCCCGCCGGCGCTTGTTTGAGCGGCTTGAGCATGAAGAGCAGAGATTGAAGAAGCACGACAGCCATTGGATGGACATCCAACAGTCACTGCTCTCGTGTGTTGACTAAGTTGACAGGGCATTGCGTGTGCGTCAACCTTTTTTTATGAAAGCATACGCGTCAACCTGTAGTAGGCGTACAAGTCAGCCTCAAATCTGGGGAAAACAGCATACAACCCATCTACCATTATTTCTAATAATGTACAGCCCATTTGCTAATTCTTAAGAATTTTTTTGGAGCCCATCTTCTTTTTGTTAGCATCACACCCCATATTGTGGCCACGGTTAAAAAGTATACGAATTTTTGCATATTTCGGCGCGGTCAACTGTTTTTAATCCAGAAATTTCGATTCACATTCAAACTGTTTTGAAAAATAATTTATATAAATATAAAATCCAAATAATTGTCTACGCATAAAAATCAATGGAATTTAAGATCTTGTAATGAAAAAAATGAAACTAATTCCCGGTTTGATGTGTTTTAAAAATGTATAGCCCATTTTTGGGCAAACCGAATGGAACTCTCCTCGTCTTGAAAGGTTTGCAGCCCAGCAGGGCCGATAAAGCAAGTAGGCCTTGTTTGGGTATTTCTTTAAAAAAAATAGAACCGGGCTAGCCATTTTCAGCAAGAAAAAAACACAACTGGGCTCATGATGTGGTAAACATAAATAAACCCCTGGCTAGATGGGCCACAGCCCCCGCACAGCCCCGTTGTTACCCTCATCCATCGCTAAAACTAGTATAAATAACAACTGCTTGTTCCTCAAAAAAAACTGCGCGACTTGCTGGGTCCCTGGTGTCAGCCACTTGTAGTGTAATTCTCTCGTTTATTGACTACGTTGACAATGGCGTGAGCCGAAATGTCCAGCCTTTCCTATGAAAATTTAGAGCCCATTTGATGTGCTAGTTCGAAATAAGTTTGTGGGTGCTGGTGGGTGCTAATCACTTGGCTTCTGTAATGCACAGTGAGCTCAAGCAGCCGGCGAGAGTGATGTTATTTCCCTTGGTTTGGATTTGTTACAATATTTCACTCTAAATTAAACGAATGGCAAGCCATTTGCCTTGTTTCAAAGAAAATATGACAGTCACAGCCGAGTCGAAAAGGGCAGGAACATCTAACTCCAGCTTACAAACTGTACAAAAGCACGAGGGTTAATTGTTCACCAGGTTTACAAAAAAACAGATTGAAAAGGGCAACAACATCTAACTCCAGCACTGTTTTCGGTAGCCACAGTCAAATGCATCGGTCAGGTCCATAGAATGAACATCCTGGGTCGTAAAATTTACTGGATTATGACCACAATATGTTGTAAATAGAAGCCCGGCACATTCAGAAGCTCTTTTTCCCACCTGAAACTCCTTTTTTTGCTCTTCGACATACCCATCCGTCAAAACCATGCTGGTGATAAACTTAAGCCGGATGGACAATAGTAACCTCGCATTCAGCAGGAAGAATGTGACAAATCTTGTGTTTGCACGGTTGGCTACATATTGTTCTAGCGTTAATGTCTTCAATCGAATCTCATGAGAAGTGAGAAAATCCCAATGCTTACGAATCCACCGATTGGTTATAACTTTCTTACCCCATCCTGTTGCCTAAATAGACTTGAAGATTGAAAACAGTTAAGGTCTAAAAGAAGAGTGTCGAAAGAGCAACAGCTGAATGGTTAATTCTAGCACACTACATGCGGGCTTCCAATGTGCGTGAAATTATCACCTTTATATACAACTTCTCCAGACATGGAAAGCATTGCAGCAAGCCAATAATCTTGTTCAGATCAAAACTATTCATTTGGATATATAAGATCTTGACAGAATCCAGCACCATTGATAGGCCATCCATGGAGAAACTCTTCATTGAGCATAGAAATAATAGGGTCTTTTACATCTGTGTCCCTAACTCGAACCCACTACTCACATTTGCCCCTAATTCGAAAGCCTGCTCAAAAATGCCCCTCCGCCGTTACGTGCCCTTACAGAAATGCCCTTTTGCGCCGTTACCGTCCGGTCAAAGCCGGTCAAAGGGCATTGACCGGCCCCAAAAAATAGCAAAAAAAATCTAAAAAATCTGAAAATTTGTGAGATCAAAGATACTTAGGTTCGCAAGGTGCGTGCAATTTTTTGTGCTGTTTGGGCATTCCAGGAGCTCGTGTCAAAGGAAAAACAGTAAATATGTAAGCCTGTGAACAGTAAATTCAAAAAAATAGCAAGAAAATTCAAAAAAATATGAAACTTTTTGGCATCAAAGAGGCTATGGTTTAAAAGCTGCGTGCCAAGTTTTGTTGTGTTTGGACATTGGAGGAGCTTGTGGAGAAAAAAACAAAATCTGGCCCGGGAAAAAACTTGGGAAAAAATGACTATTTTGTTTTTTCTTGCGAGAGCTCCTCGCAAGTCGTTTGATCACAAAAACTTGCAAGCACCTTGTGCACCCAAGCCTCTTTGATGCCAAAAAATTTCATATTTTTTTGAATTTTCTTGCTATTTTATTTCAAATTTACTGTTCACAAGCGTGCATATTAACTGTTTTTCCTCGCCACAAGCTCCTGGAATGTCCAAATAGCACAAAAATTTGCACGCACCTTGCGCACATGAGTATCTTCGATCTCACAAAAGTTTAGATTTTTTTAAATTTTTTTGCTATTTTTTTCAGGACGGTCAAAGTTGTTTGACCGGACGGTAACGGCGCAGAAGGGCTTTTCTGTAAGGGCACCTAATGGCGGAGGGGCAAATTTGAGCAGGCTTTCGAATTAGGGGTATATCTGATTAGGTGGTTCGAGTTAGGGACAGAAATGCAAATGGCCCAACATAATATTAGTACAAAATGTGTACTCCAAGATGATATATAAATTATGCGCAGAAATTTAAAATACAGCTTATGGTTACAAGTGTAGATGATAATATAATGTACCTGAAGAACTGTGGAGCCAAACACCATATTGAAATGAGCACAGATATCATGTATTACACCCAAGGTCTCCAGTTTAGGCGCAGAGAGGACGGTTATTTGCAACGGTGAATAACTAGAATCAAGGATCAACCTTTGAAGTGAAGGGGCATCTTGGATGATGAGCTGCCTTCCGTCAAAAGAAATTCCAATTCTTACAAGGTTAGGCTACTTTATTTGGAGACAACCGATTCTAACTGTGAAAACAAGCACCAAGCACTCCAGCGCAGGGCAACTGGAGTGGATGATGCTGTGCAATGAGGCCTCCGATATACGAACCCGCACAAGTGAAACTTTCTTGAGAAATGGGAGTCGAAGGTTTAGTACCAGATTGTCTGATAGGTAGCACTGCGCAAAGGTGGCGGTGTGGAGAGAGGATGAAAACCCCGAGATGGACATCAGTGCTGAGGGCACAAGTTCATGGCGTTCGGTATGTGGTATGTGATTTCCAGGGGAATAGTAGAACTCAAGCAGCTGTAGTTCTGTGAATTTAGGGGATTCCAGCCAGACGTCCACCGTGCAGGGCATGGTATGCTTGCTCAGGTAGCATGACAGGATGCAGAGGCTTTGAATGGAGCCCTGGTGGGAGGAGATGATGGCTCTAGGGATTTCAAAATCATTGAAGAGAGATAGCTGACGACAGTCGAGATTAAGGGGAACGAAGCGCCATAGAGGGCGCCACCGAATTGAGAGGATTTGGGTGCAGCATCAATCCTTGGTGGGGAGAAGTGAGATGATCTCCCCAAGGATGGCGTCCGGGAGATCGCTGATGCGGTCCACCCGAGATTCTACGGGTTCCTAGGATCCGGTGGGGCGGGGTCGCCGCTTCTCCCCGCGCTGCCGGGTGCGGGATCTACAACAGGCGTCGCCGCTGGCGGGAGCCTCATCTTCTTGGCGCTGGGGTCAGCCGACTCCATTTCCCTCGAGGGCGTCGCGTCACGCTCACGGATTTGAGCAGAGTAACGAATGACAAGCCTAGTTGTAGTGCGAGCGAAGAAGAAGGGGAGCTGGGGGTTTTATGTAGGAGTGAGGAAGAAGGGGAGCTAGGGTTTTCTGTAGGAGTGAGGAGGAAGAAGAGCACCTAGTTTTTTTTGGGGGGGGGGGCGGTGTGCTGGGTGTGGGTAGCGCATCTCATTCAGTAAATATATGGGCTTTTGAATTGATTTTACTATTTACTAGTGTGGATGGGCTATTTTGTCTTGGGACCCGAGAAACAATTACTACTAGTACAGTGGAGACACTCTACAACTACCCAGAAAAACAATTACTACTAGTACAGTGGAGACACTCTACCGCTTCTGGCTCCTCCTAGGTCATTGAAACGTCTCCCTCTACTGAATGCCGTTATACTTTTGTTCACCGACATGCGGGCCATGCAGCGCGCGGGCCCAAATGCCATCAACCAAATTAGAAGGCAGTATGCAGGCGGAGAGTCACCCCGGTCATAGCGCGGCAGTAACGAGCCATCGTATCACAAAACCCCACCTCCCCGTAGTCTATGTTTGACGGACGAAGCAACCATCATTTCACTCTTCGCTGAATCCCCTTCTCCCTCACCGTCTTCAAGAAAGGCAACACTTGCATCTACCACTGTTCTTTTCTCCGAACGAAGGGAAGGTAAGCGGATCCGTGATGTTGGTATATTTTCGTTCAGAGGAAAAAAAAGAACTTCTGCAAAGCAGTAACCGATCCTCACTCTCTTTTTCGTTTCATTGTCATTGCGATTGTGTTTTCCTTTCAGTGGTCTCCTAGTATTCATCAGTTTCATGATGGACCAAGGAGTACCAGGCAAAGATCTGCCGATATTGGAGCAGACGCGGGAGGCTGATCCCCACGAGACAGAGAGCTCCAAGAAGATGGAGGCAACCACCGAGGCGACCCCAGATACTGAGATAGTCAACGCCCCGTTTGTGGTTACATCCCCCGTGGAACTGCAGGAGCAGTTTTCCCCCTTCGAGGATGTGTCCTCCCCCCCCCCCCCCCCCCCCCCCCCCCCCGGGTCTCCCCCCCCCCCCCCGCTAAGCGGCCCAAGGTGATTTCCTTCTTTGCCGATCTCGATTGTGGGTTTTCATCTAAGTATGTGGTGATTTTTTTTAGAAAAGGAAGTATGTGGTGATTAATAATACAAATTTTATTAGCTTCGATGCCATGGTATACGTAGTGGTTTAAATAACTTGTGTTTCTTATACTGAAAAGTAATTCAGAATTTGTTTCTGTTTCAATTAGAGCCCTGATGCAGACAAGGATTGTGTGGTTGTACATGTCACTCACTATGAGGCAGACGACCTGAATATACGC
Organism: Triticum urartu; assembly: GCF_003073215.2. Classification (NCBI taxonomy): domain Eukaryota; kingdom Viridiplantae; phylum Streptophyta; class Magnoliopsida; order Poales; family Poaceae; genus Triticum; species Triticum urartu. The sequence goes on along the minus strand of NC_053025.1, from coordinate 50,362,236 downwards.
ACTGGGAAAATAGAGTTCTTAGGGTGTTGGATCCTGGAAGCCATTTGCGGTTATACCAATGAAGAGTTGTATTCCAGCCTCACTGTTGTCAGGCGTGTTTTCCAGGGTGTACTGAAGCACAAGAAGTTCAAAGCTACTCCTTCGTTTGTGAGGAATACTGTTCTTGTCAAGCTTACGCAGGAAGATGACGTGGCATGCCTCCACAAACAAGTTTATCAGTGGCAAGGCCACAAGGTTGTCTTCATGAAGGATCACATGATTGAGCTGCTACGGGACGTCCTCGATGATGTTCATGGCAAGGTCCGTCTTGTGTCCAGCCCAAATTAGATCGAGGCATGAAATAGTTGCCCCAACTAGTGTTTAATAGTAGTTTGGATTGTGTCTAATTATCCAAACCTTGCCTGTTATCGACCCCTCTGGGGCTAGTACTCTGTTTGAATCCGTCTATGGGAACTGCTGCTACTTTTGTGTGCCCGTGAATCATGTGAGAACCATCATAATTGTTGCCGAAACAGATGCGTCCTCACTAGTTTTTTCATGAACATGGCATGGTAAGACATAAGTTGTCATGGTTTATCATACGAGCAGTGTGTGTTTTGATGAAATAGAGCACTCATTCGAGAACCGTGCACCGACGTATACATAAGTACTTGTAAACACTGTTGGTGCTACCCCACTTGTAAGCAGTTGTGCAAAACACGGCACATTGGCTCAGCTCGCTTCAACACTAGGCTATCGACCAGCTAACAATCAACAATCTGCTGTCTGACATATAAGCAACTATGTATCTTGTTACAGTGGTTCATGCAGTTAATTGAGGCCACAATGTAATAAATTCCAAACATTCACACGCTAGTCCAGCGCTCATGTGGAACACTCACATTAAACTCGTCTTCATCAAAAACTTGAAAAGCATAAGTTCAGCAATTTTATACATCTCAATGATTCATAGAACATATCAAACATATACTAGTTCATAGCAAAAGACAAAGTTGTGAGAAGGTTTACAAATCAGGAAAAAACAAGCAAGGCTTCTCTCTGAGCAAAGGGCCTCCCGGCAGGCTTAAATTTCCTGGAGTTCACTCTGGTTTTTTCTTGTTGCCACCATTCAGGGTTAGGTTCTCTCATTCCAGAATAACCAATTATAATTGTGGTCTCAGCTGGAATGCTGAACTAAACCATGCAGTGTACTGACCAGGTGAAATTCTTGTGCATTCCACTAAATTTAAGCACCGCTATTTGCAGAAATAAGCATACCACAATGCCTCTTGTCCGCGCACCTGTCCAAAAACTGCCGTGCAGCCGTGCCAGCTAGTCCTCGGTCCATGGATGAACTGGTAGAAAGTGCATTCAGGACTAGGATGCAGTTGTTTGCGCTCGTCCCTGCACTGCAATCAGGAAGTAAAACGTACAAATCAGCTTCTTTTTGATTGCGTTGGTCATTCTACCTTAGTTACTACCAATGTAGGGATACCTTGAAGACGGGAGGTTAGACGATGACAAAGAGGGATAGCCATCTCATTTTGCGCAGATGTACTAAAACTGAGGTGTGTGCTTTTGATTGCGCGGATAGAAACGATACAGAGACAGACATCCCGAAACGATATGGAGACAGACATCCTTGTTTGCGCAAATAAGAACTACGGTTATTTAAACAGTGACAGATATTACTACTTTCCCCCGTTTCCTCTTAGAACCAAGTCCTAGATTCATGCTACAGCTTTCCCACTTTCTTCCCGGTTTGAACCAACGTTTTGAGTCGACTGTATGAAATAGCTTTACTTCTAATAATAGTAGAAGTCTAGGTGGCTTTGGAACAGCGGACAGAAGTAGAAAAGGATCCACATGAAGGGAGCTGTGGTAGTTGAGCAAGGCAGGTTTCGAAGGAATATATACCTGAGGGTCGTCGGCATGTCGCAAAGACGGCGTCGGAAGGCCGCATCTTGGCCACCATACCGCAGGGAGGAAGAAGGGGTCGGAGGCCCTCCCGAGCCGGTGCTCTCTCGGCGAGAACGGCACGGCCACCGATCGAGACGCGCGGGCAGCCGTTGGTCTCCTCCCTCGCCGCCGACGACAACATGAATGATGCACCTACACCCCTGCCCCGGTCGAGGTTGTCCGGCCGGATTTGTGACCAGCCGTGAGCTGAGAGAGAGTGTGGCCACCTATGTGTTGCTTAGATCTGGAGAGCATGAGAGAGTGAACGAGAGGAGCCCTAGTAAAGCAAGCGCTAAGGCTCCTACTTTTATATATAGTGGAGTGATTTTGTTGTACCAGCTTCAAAAAAATGCGCTCCTGCGTGTACCCACGAGTGGGTGGGAGAGAACTAGTGCGTGCGTGCACCGCTTCTCTTCGTGAGAGTACAATATACTATGCCCAAAGAACGTTCGCCGCAAGAGTAATAGTACAAGTGTGTGACGTGTGAGCTAAAATAAAATGTGCGCGCCGTCTTTTGTTTTTTAGAAGTTCTGAGGGTAGGGTGTGAAGAGCACATATGTGCGTGACGTCTACCTGCAGATAGACGGTGGGTGCGACGTGCGAGTCTGCGAGAGGACTCGGGAGAGTCGTGACTCGTGAGGGTGCGTGTGCGTGAGAGAGAGGGGGGCACGTATCAATGCAATGCATGTGTCTGTAAATCATTATCCGACAAACGTTCGCCACAAGCCTTTTCCTGACGAATGCCATAAGAACCGTTAGATCAGCATCCGACAGTGTCTGTTTTGCCATGTCATTTAACAGAACATCCACTCCTCCTACACACAAATCTTTCACGTGAGTGTTAGCAACTGTCGTATGCTCCATCCGTTCCGAAATGCAGTGCATATAGCTTTATTGAAAATTCGAACGTCGCAAACTTTTACCGAGTTTTTGTGTACCAAATTGCACATGTAGAATACCATGTATATGTCATTTCATTCATCTTTGAGAGGTAACTATAAAGTTGGGTGAGGAGTCTACAAAGAAAGACCATCGTATCACCCGCAACAATTTCAAGCATCCTTTAGTGTCGAGGAATATCATAGGAACTCTATATGATATGAGTTTTATAGGATTTTTTCCTTTAGAGCCAATTGGTTCATAGGAATATATTCATATACTCCACATTTCAAAGGAAATAAACATGATATCATTTCTATAGCTTTAGAGCCACTTGGTTCATATGAATGGATTCCTATACTCCCTTAATTTCAAAGGAAAATAAACATTAGCGTATATTCAATAGAAAAGTTCCTATGATATGAACCAAATTACATCTCTTTTCTAATCCCTCCTCATAGGAATTGAGATACATGTCATCTGTAGATTCAATAGAAAAGTTCCTATGATGTGAACCAAATGACTTTTTTTTGCAATCCCTACTCATAGGAATTGAGATGGTCCATGTCATCTCTTTCCCTACAACTTCCATGTATACATCTTCTATTCCTAAATAGATAGTACAACCCACTAGTAGTTTTTTTCCCAAAACATGCAACTATGGCACAAGAACTATATAGTGTGCCAATAACTTTGAAAGATGGTCGCTGGATGAAGCTAACCCGACAATGCAGAGGTAGGCAAATCCGAGCACTACTAGCCGTTGGATATCATCAACATTCCACCAGATCTGCCACATGTACAATTTAGAAGACTCCATGGTTGAACTTAAGCATAATGCACAAACCTCAAAACACAAGCACTTCTCCTTTGTTCTAGAATCTTTTGTATCATAATTGATTATTTTTTTTCTAAATAAATTGCCATTATTTGTTTTTTACTTTATGATTTACTCCCTCCATTCCAAAATAGATGACCCAACTTTGCACTAACTCAAAGTCAGTGCAAAGTTGGGTCATCTATTTTGGAACGGAGGGAGTACAATGCGCAACCCCATGAATCTTAACATTTTTATAAAACTTATTGATTTTGAATGAGATGAACTATAGGAACTAAATGAACATCTACATCATGCATATATGACTCAAAGCTTTACATGCTATAGTGTGCTTTTATTCATAATTTGGTTTCGAAATCTCATGCGTTCAATACATGTGTACTCCATCCGTCCGCGAATAAGTGTACTTCTAGCCTTTGTTCTAAGTCAAAGTTTTAAAATTTTGCCCAAATATATACAAAAGAGTAGTAACATATATGACATAAAATTGATATATTATGAAATTACAATTCAAAATGAATCTAGTGATACTAAACCAAGCCTCTAACCCACCTTGTCCTAGCAAACCGTTGTTTGGCTATGTTACCACTTTGTTCAGCCCCTCTTATAGCGTTGTTAGTTGCAGGTGAAGATTGAAGTTTGTTCCTTTTTGGAACATGGAGATGTTGTTCCTTGTTGGAACATGTTTACTTGTTGGGATATCACAATATCTCTTATCTAATTAATGCATCTATATAGTTGGTAAAGGGTGGAAGGCTCGGCCTTATGCCTGGTTTTTTGTTCCACTCTTGCCGCCCTAGTTTCCGTCATATCGGTGTTATGTTCCCGGATTTTGCGTTCCTTACGCGGTAGGGTTATAATGGGAACCCCTTGATAGTTCGCCTTGAATAAAACTCCTCCGTCAATGCCCAACCTTGGTTTTACCATTTGCCACCTAGCCTTTTCTTTCCCTTGGGTTCTGCAGACTCAAGGGTCATCATTATTTTAACCCCCCTGGGCCAGTGCTCCTCTGAGTGTTGGTCCAACCTGTCAGCCGCCGGTGGCCACCAGGGGCAACTCTGGGCTGGCCTACCGGAAGTTTGGACAATCTGAATGTGCCCTGAGAACGAGATATGTGCAGCTCCTATCGGGATTTGTTGGCACATTCGGGCAGTGTTGCTGGACTTGTTTTATCATTGTCGAGGATGTCTTGTAACCTGGATGCCGAGCCTGATCGGATTGTCTTGGGAGAAGGAATATCCTTCGTTGACCGTGAGAGCTTGTGATGGGCTAAGTTGGGACACCCCTGCAGGAACTTTCGAAAGCCGTGCCCGCGGTTATGGGCATGGGTTGACAGACTTGTATTCCTTGCATCACATATAGCCCTCAAGTCTATAGATATTAACATCATCTTGGGAATGGACTGGATGAAAGCTCATCATGCCAAGATTGATTGTTACACAAGGTCTGTTCAGCTTACACACCCATCTGGCAAGATAGTCACTGTCTCCACTAGAGTTGCAAAGTGTCAACTCTATTCTCTTAATGCCAACCCTGTTCCAGACCTTGAAGATATCCCGGTAGTCTGTGACTTTCCGGATGTCTTTCCAGAGGAACTGCCAGGTGTTCCACCTGACAAAGATGTAGAGTTTGTCATAGATCTTATCCCAGGAACCGCTCCAATCTCTAGGAGACCTTACAAGATGGCACCCTTAGAACTAGCTGAGCTTAAGAAACAACTCGATGAATCCTTGCAAATGGGTTTCATCCGTCCTACCTCTTCTCCTTGGGCTTGCCCCGTCCTCTTCGTCAAGAAGAAGGATGGTACGGACCGGATGGTTGTAGATTATCGTCTCGTTAATTTGGTCACGATAAAGAACAAGTATCCGCTCCCCAAGATCAACAATTTGTATGATCAGCTCACTGGATCCTCAGTATTTTCCAAGATGGATTTGAGGTTAGGCTACCACCAAATCAAGATCAGAAATGGGGACATTCCTAAGATGGCTTTTGTCACTCGTTATGGCCAGTACAAGTACACCGTCATGTCCTTTGGTCTAACCAGTGCTCCATCTACATTCTCTCACTTGATGAACTCGATTTTCTTGGAGTACTTAGATAAGTTCGTCGTGGTTTACCTCGATGATATCCTTATTTACTCGAAGAACGAGGAAGAGCATGCCGAACACCTTAGACTTGTGTTAGAGAAACTCAGAGAGCACCGCCTTTATGCCAAGTTCTTCAAGTGTGAATTTTGGTTGCCAGAAGTGACCTATCTCGGCCACGTGATCTTTGGCAAGGGCATTGCTGTCAATCCCGAGAGAGTTCAGGCTGTTCTTGATTGGACTCCGCCTGAAACAGTTAAGCAAGTTAGGAGTTTCCTTGGCCTAGCCAGTTATTGTCGCCGCTTCGTTGAGAACTTCTCCAAAGTGGCCAAACCTCTCACGGAACTTCTCAAGAAAGATAAAAAGTTTGAGTGGTCCCCACAGTGTGAGCACAGTTTTCAGGAACTGAAGAGACGCCTGACTTCTGCTCCCATACTTGTGCCACTGGATTTCACTAAGGACTTTGTTATCTATTGTGATGCCTCACGATAGGGACTAGGTTGCATTCTTATGCAAGATCGCCATGTGATTGCCTATGCATCTCGACAGTTGCATCCACATGAGGAGAATTATCCTACACATGATCTAGAGCTTGCAGCCGTAGTCTATGCACTTAAGACCTGGAGACATTACCTTCTCGGTAAACGTTGCGAGATTTACACCGACCACCAGAGTCTCAAGTATATCTTCACCCAACCAGATTTGAACCTTAGGCAAAGACGTTGGTTGGATTTGATCTCAGATTACGGCTTAGGGATTACCAAAACCCCAGGCAAAGGGAATGTCATGGATGATGCGCTAAGTCGTAAGTCCTATTGCAACAATCTTATGTTGCAGCAGGGCCAACCACTTCTTCATGAGGAATTATGTAAGCTCAACCTTCACATTGCTCCTCACGGATTCCTTTCTACTTTGGTAGCGAAACCTACTCTTGTGGATCATATCATAGAAGCCGAGAAGCATGATACCGGGATTACCCGGATCAAGAGAAACATTGCCAAGGGCATTGCTGGTAGTTTCTCTATAGATGACCGAGGTGTTGTTTTCTTCGGGAATCATTTGGTGGTTCCCAAGAAGCAACATCTTCGGAAATTAATCCTTGAGGAGGCTCATGAATCTCCTCTCACGATTCATCCCGGTAGTACTAAGATGTATCAGGACCTACGCCAGAGGTTCTGGTGGACTAGGATGAAGAGAGAAATTGCTCAGTTCATTGCTAACTGCAACGTTTGTCGTCACGTTAAGGCAGAGCATCAAAGGCCTGCTGGCACCCTTTAGCCTTTAGCTATTCCTGAGTGGAAATGGGATAAAGTTGGTATGGACTTCATCACCAGCTTTCCCAGGACCAAGAAAGGGAATAATGTTATCTTCGTAGTCATTGATCGTCTTTCCAAAGTGGCTCACTTCCTACCTGTTTGAGAGAGTATCACTGCTAGTCAGCTCGCTGACTTATATATTTCTCGAATAGTGTCACTTCATGGTGTTCCACTAGAGATCAATTCAGACCGTGGTAGTTTTTTCACTTCTCATTTCTGGGAGAGTTTCCAAACTGCCATGGGCACCCATCTTTCCTTCAGTACCGCTTTCCACCCTCAATCAAGTGGTCAGGTGGAAAGGGTCAACCAAATTCTCGAGGACATGCTTAGAGCTTGTGTTATCTCATTCGGTATGGATTGGGAGAAGTGTCTTCCCTTCGCCGAGTTTGCTTATAACAATAGCTACCAATCCAGCCTCAAGAAAGCTCCTTTTGAGGTTCTGTATGGACGAAGATGTCGAACACCTTTGAACTGGTCAGAAACCGGTGAAAGACAATTCTTTGGACCGGATATGATCCAGGAGGCAGAAGAGCAAGTTCTCATCATTCGTGAGAATTTGAAAACAGCCCAATCTCGTCAAAAGAGCCAGTATGACCGTAGTCATAAGGAAGTGGCTTATGAAGTTGGCGACAAAGCTTACTGAGGGAGTCCTGGATTAGGGGGTCTCCGGACAGCTGGACTATCTCCATGGGCTGGACTGTTAGACTATGAAGATACAAGATTGAAGACTTCGTTTCGTGTCCGGATGGGACTCTACTTGGCGTGGAAGGCAAGCTAGGCAATACGTATATGGATATCTCCTCCTTTGTAACCGACCTTGTGTAACCCTAACCCTCACCGGTGTCTATATAAATCGAAGGGTTTTAGTCTGTAGGACAACAATCACAACATACAATCATACCGTAGGCTAGCTTCTAGGGTTTAGCCTCTCTGATCTCGTGGTAGATCTACTCTTGTAACACCCATATCATCAATATTAATCAAGCAGGACATAGGGTTTTACCTCCATCAAGAGGTCCCGAACCTGGGTAAAACTTTGTGTCCCTTGCCTCCTGTTACCATCCGGCCTAGACACACAATTCGGGACCCCCTACCCAAGATCCGCCGGTTTTGACACCACCATTGGTGCTTTCATTGAGAGTTCCTCTGTGTCATCGCCGTTAGGCTTGATGGCTCCTACTATCATCGATAGTGATGCGGTCCAGGGTGAGACTTTTCTCCCCGGACAGATCTTCATATTCGGCGGCTTTGCACTGCGGGCTGATTCACTTGGCCATCTGGAGCAGATTGAAAGCTACGCCCCCGGCCATCAGGTCAGATTTGGAAGTTTCAATGATACGGCCAACATCCGTGGGGACTTGATCTTCGACGGATTCGAGCCACAGCCAGGTGCGCCGCACTGTCGCGATGGGTATGACCTAGCTCTGCCACCGAACAGTACCCCAGAAGCCGCGCCCGCATCAGCTCCGACCCTTAGTTCGGAGCCAACTGCGCCAATCGAGGACGGGTGGTTAGACACCGCCTCAAGGGTTGTAGTCTCAATGGCGATCGAGCCAAACACCAGCATAAATATCCATGCAGCCTGTGACTCCAAGGTGTCGGACTCTCTTCTGGACCCCGAACCATCCGCGCCCCTGCCAATCGAATCTGATTGGGCGTCGATCATGAAATTCACCGCCGGGGATACCTTTCAGCAGTCACCCTTCGGCGACATTCTGAATTCACTAAGGTCTCTCTCTTTGTCAGGAGAGCCCTGGTCGTATCATGGCCAACAGGATTGGGATGTGGACGACGAAGAAATTCGACGCCCACCCACCACCCACTTAATAGCCACTATCGATGATTCAACCGACATGCTCGACTTCGACTCCGAAGACATCGACGGTATGGACAATGATGTGGGAGGCGAAGAGGAACCACTGCCCACAAGGCGCTGGACGTCCACTTCATCATACGACGTATACATGGTGGTTACACCAAAATAAGACGACGAGGAACGGAAGGACGCACCGAAGGCGTATTCCCTTGAGAAGAAGTCAAAACGACGGCACAAGCGCCGTCCCAAATCACGCCTCGCCAGATATAACGATAACACAGACCTAGCGTTGGAGCAGGGCGAACCACAGCCGGACCACGGCAATACGGAGAATCAAACCGAACAAACCAATTCGGTCAAAGATAATAGTCCGGACAACACAACACCGGACAGGCACCCGGAGCAGCAGAATGCCCGTCAAAGGCTTGTGGCCACCGCGAGGAGTCTGAAAAAGCAGCAGCAAAGGCTCAAGGCTGCGTAGGACACACTCCAAATCAGATGGAGTAAAGTACTCAACACAGCAGCGAAGTACGGCGACAATCGCCCCACCAAGGGCTACCCAAAGCAGAAGTTGCTACCTAAATTCGATGAGGAGGCCTCAGACCCCTCACAAGCAAAAATCAAAACAGCCACCTGGCCGGATAGACGACCTCGCGGCCAACATAGAGCGGCAAACAATGCCACCCACAAGACAATACGCGATTCACGCGAGGGCTTGCACCAAAAGGACAGCGCAACCAGATCCATCTATGGACCACGCAAGTGCGCCCTAGCATACGATATAACACAACAAACATCCGAACAACGCGGTACACCTAGATACAGGGGTGCCGCACACCCCCTATGTTTCACCGTCGAGGTGCTGGATCATGAATTTCCAGAGGGATTCAAACCTGTAAACATAGAGGCATACGACGGAACAACAGACCCTGGGGTCTGGATCGAGGACTATATCCTCCACATCCATATGGCTCGAGGAGATGGTCTCCACGCCATCAAGTACTTACCATTCAAACTCAAAGGGCCAGCTCGTCATTGGCTTAAAGGCCTCCCCGAAAACTCCATTGGAAGCTGGCAGAGCTCGAACACGCTTTTCGGGCAATCTTTCAAGGGACTTATGTCCGACCTCCGGATGTGGATGATTTGAGTCATATAACTCAATAGCCTGGAGAGTCAGCCTGAAAGCTTTGGAACAGGTTTCTTACTAAAAAGTACCAAATTGTCGACTGCCCGGACACCGAAGCCTTGGCAGCTTTTAAGCACAGCGTCCGTGGCGAATGGCTTGCCCGACATCGCGGCCAAGAAAACCGAGAACAATGGAAGCATTAGAAAAGCCTCATGACCTGCTTTTGCGCGGGCCAAGACAGCTGGCTAGCCCGATGCAGCTCCAGCGACCCCAGTACGTCTGAAGTTAGAGATGGAAACGGGAAATCACGGCGGAATAGAAATAACAAACGCCGGAATAAAAGAGATAGCACGAAGAGCACGGCAGTAAAGCTGGATTCAAAAGCTCTTGGCCAGGTCAGCAAAAGCCGCCCCCTAAAGGTGCCAGAGACGAACTGTCCAGCCTAAACAAAATTCTGGACCAAATATGTCAGGTCCATAGCACCCCTGGCAAACCAGCCAATCATACCCACAGAGAATGTTGGGTCTTCAAGCAGTCCGACAAGTTCAACGCAGTACACAAGGGGGAGGATACGCCAAGCGAAGATGAGGATGAGCCTCTCAAGGAAGACACTAGGGAATAAAAGAAATTTCCACTAGAAGTCAAAACAGTAAACGTGTCACACGTGATCAATGGCAGAAACAAAACAACACTCCCAGAAAAATACGCCCGAGGCCTATCACCGCGAAGTCCTGCCACTGGTCGTCTCAACCGATCACTTTCAACCATCGTGATTACTCAGCAAGTGTCCGGCGTGCAGGATGGGCTGCCTTGGTACTAGACCCAATAATTAACGGATACCACTTCACACGAGTCCTGATGGACGGTGGCAACAGTCTAAACCTGATATACCAGGATACAATCCGCGAAATGGGGATAGACCCAACAAAAATTTGCCATAGAAATATTACCTTTAAAGGAGTAACGCCAGGCCCAAGGGCTCATTGCACGGTCTCCCTGCTACTAAAAGTTATATTCGGCTTCCCCGATAACTTCCGTAGCGAACATTTAACCTTCCACATCGCTCCGTTTCAAAGTGGCTATCAAGCACTACTCTGACGCGAAACTTTCGCTTGCTTTAACGCAATACCACACTATGCTTCCCTCACACTCAAGATGCCCGGTCCACGTGGCATCATTACAGTGAACGGAAGTATTAAGTGATCTCTGCGCGCCGAAGAGCGTGCGGCTGCCCTGGCAGCCGCACACTAAAAACGGCCTCACCAACTAAAGCATTTAGTAGGTCGTCACGACCTCGGACACGGTTAGACGAGTCCGGCGCAGCCATATGCAATTTTTACCGGATCAATGATCACACCCCTATTACAAATACAAGGGTCTCAACGTGCGCAGACAAGCGACAATTCTTACTTACCTGGAATTATACATGATTTCTTTAAAAAACTATCTTTTTGCACGATAGCTTTTTTCACCAAAGCTCCTCTCTTTTACCAATAATCATCGTGCTACACCAGTCCAGGATACGGCACAATGGAGACACAGGCGCAGACGTGCAGCAGGGACCCGCTCCAAGGATTCTTTTTAGATTAAGACCCTGCGTAAACCTTTTTTGTTGTCTCTTGTTGATACATATCCACCGAATTCTCAGCACAGTCGAGAAGGATGCTGGCATCTTGGCATGTGGCCACGTCAGAATAATGCATGTGCCTGGACACAAGGGGCTTCTTATGAAGGGCACTATCTAGGCCCGGTTTATACCATAAAGACCGAATACCTTAGGGAGTGTTCGGCGTCGCGAGTTTGGCCTTATATGCATCAGCTCTGAATCATTGTCTTTGGTCAAATGTTGGGTTTGCCCGGCTCCTGTGTTTTGGTGCCTTATGTTCTGCTTTACCGGCTAAGGTAGCACCAGGATAACTACTGCGATTGTGCCCTGGTTCATCCGGATGAGCACCTCAGTAGAGAAAGCCGAAAACTGACTGTCATGATATAGCGTGACATTGGTCAACCACTCGGTGACCTATCGGAATGTTAGAATTCCTCTGCCTTGACGAAGGGCCGTTTCCCGGCCAGGCATGTACGCACCCCGCGATCGGGAGAGTGCGGAGCCACCATGGGCTATTTAGTAGCCCCACTGTCAAACTCCTATGGCTAAGTGAAAGTGTTAAAGCATTATAGTCCGGTTGCCTCGCTCGCTACGCTATCACCTCCTTAATAGGACCAAGACGTTGAGTTAAGTGTGAACACGCGTTTTTTGCGAACACCCCCGCATTTTATGCGTGGGGGTTGAAGCCGACGGCTGCAATCTTTCAGGTTATACACATGTATACATAAACGGCCGCACAGGAGGCATCATACTACTTTCAGGCAAAAGTATAAAAATAACCTTATAAAAAATTCATAAAAGCATTGTGCTTACAATGAAAATACATATCACTCAAACATAATATTTTTCGAGCACTGGGCCTCTATCAAACGAGCACCCTCGAGAACCTCCTCGAAATAGTGCTCGGCAGCCACCCGACCTATGGCCGATCCCTGCGCCGCAACAGTGGTAGCGTCCATCTCTGCCCAGTATGCTTTAACACGGGCAAGGGCCATCCGCGAACCTTCTATGCACGCCGACCTCCTCATCGCATTAATGCGCGGCACCGCATCAAGGAACTGCTGCACTAAGCTGAAATAGCTGTTCGGCTTTAGTCTTTCCGGCCATAGCTGATCCACAACAGACCTCATGGTGAGTCCGGACAACCTATTCAGTTCGGCCCATTCGGTTAGCTAGTCAGTCAATGAAAGCGGACGCTCTGGAATGTGGAATTGCGTCCAGAACAGCTTGTCCACTTCACGATCAGTCTGACCTTGGAAGTACTTAGCCGCATCGGCAGCGCTCGCTGCCAAATCCATATACGCATCTGCCGAACTCCACAGCCGATCCAGAGGGGCATACCGAGGATCTCCGAACTTCCTCCGTAACATGAAGGGTTTCCCAGCCGCAATATCCCCGGCTTCCCGCAGCTCCTCCTTCTTTGCTCTCATAGCAGAACGGGTGTCTCTGTCCGCCGCCACGACCTTCTCATGGTCCATTGCCTTCGCTCGGTTTTCTTTTTCAAGGAACCAACAACGGTCGGCAGTGTCTTTTAATTCTACGGCCATCTTGGCCATCTTCTCCTGGCTCTCGCAATGTGTAGCCTTCTCAGCTTTCAACTCTTTGGCTGCCTTCAAAGCAGCCGCATTACTAATCCTTGCTTGTTCCTTGGCTCGGGCAAGTTCCGCCCGCAAGGCTTCCACGGTGGCAGCTCCATCTGCAGTCACAACATATTAAAGATACTGGCATTATGCTGCTCTTACTATGTGGCGTTCACCGGATAATAACACTTACCCTGTGCCTCATCAAGCCTCTTGTTAACAAGCTCGATGTCGGCGCCTGCCGCATCCAGTTGCCGTTTTAATTGGGAAAACTCCCTAGTCCGGCTAGCCAACGGAGCTCCCACCACCTGCACATAAAGGCAGTTTGGTTATTGCCTGGCAATATGATCCTCTGTTCGCCGCCGTTCTCGACGACAACCAGAGTCTCAGGGGCTACTATAACATGTGCAGTACTATCACATATTATCTCACATACCTCAAAGCCTGTCAATAGACTCATAAAGGCTTCATGTAATCCGCTTTCAGCGGACGAGATTCTCTCCATCACCATACCCATCAGCGTACGGTGCTCTTCTGAGATGGCCGCTCGCCCCACCAACTCCCTCAGAACGTCCGACCGCACACCAGACGATGTCGGACTCTCTCGCATGCTCTCTTCGGGAGCCGAACACTGGGGACTTTGGGGGTCTACAGGATTATCTTCTGGCCTCACCGGATCCGGAGAGGCCCTCCGCGACGACACTTTGGGGTCGCCCGCTTCTGGAGCGGAGGAGTTCGGGGGAGGCATTTCGCTCTCCATCATCTCTGGAAGAAGATCCCCTGAAGACGAGCTCATTTGAGAGGGGCTGAGGCCCGAACTGCAAGATAGATGCGGTGGTTATTTTCTCAGAGGAAAAAGATAGCGTACCCTTACTATTGAAATATTTTGGATCACTTACGACTCATTGGAGGGCTGATCCCCCCGCGGACTCTGTGCAGCAGAAACACCCCCCAAGGCAGGACCCTCAGTGGGAGACCTCTTCTCCCGTTTGGAGGCTTCGGCCTCCGGATCCTCGGAAGCAGTCCTTTTCCTCCCCCGATTGTCCTCCTTCGTGGAGACGCTCGTTCCCTCGGTTGGAGCGGATAGCGATGGGGGCCTGCGTCCGCCCGTATTATCTCCCTCGGTATCTTCCTTCAAGGGCTCCAGGCAAGGTGCGACCTCGAGCATCTTCTCCAATACCGGATTTTCCAAACCCTCAGGGAGGGGGGCCGAACACCGAATCATCTTCGCCTTTGTTAGCCAGTCCTGATCAAAATGCAAACTCTCAGAAATAACTTCGAATAAAAGACAGCGTGTTCGGCTAGAGGATTTCTTACTTGTTCGGCGGCGCGGTTACTGCTCAGGCCCACGTCCTCGGTGATATCCAGACATTCCACTTGAGGTCCGAAGAATGACTTGTACATCTCCTCGTGTGTCAGGCCAAGGAAACTTTGAATGGCACATGGCCCCTCTGGGTTGAACTCCCACAAGCACAGGGGCCCACGTTTGCAAGGCTGGACTTGACGAACCAACATAACTTGTATTACCACAACCAAATTAAAATCTCCCTCGAAGAGATCTCGGATGCGGCTTTGCAGTATAGGCATGTCCTTGGCTGGACCCCAGCTCAGACCCCTGCTAATCCATGACATCAGTTGTGGTGGGGGGCCCGCGCGGAAAGGGGGAGCAGCCGCCCACTTGGCACTTCTGGGAGTCGTGACGTAAAACCACTCCCATTGCCATAATTCGGACACCTCTGGAAAGGAACCTTTCGGCCATGGAGCTCCTGCCATCTTGCATATTGATGCACCTCTGCACGCTGCATGTTGCCCCTCGATCATCTTCGGTTGTACTTCAAAGGTCTTGAGCCACATGCCGAAGTGAGGGGTCACACAGAGGAAGGCCTCACACACGACAATAAATGTTGTGATGTGGAGAAAGGAGTCCGGAGCTAGATCGTGGAAATATAGCCCGTAATAGAACATCAATCCCCTAACGAAAGGATCCAGAGTGAGGCCTAGACCTCGGAGGAAGTGGGAGACGAACACAACGTTCTCGTTTGGTTCGGGAGTAGGGACGACCTGCCTTTGAGTAGGCAGCCAATGCGAAACCTCGGTGGTCAGGTATCTGGCCTCCCTCAACTTCTTGATGTCCTCTTCCATCACGGAGGAGGGCATCCATCGGCCTTGAAGGCTGGATCTGGACATGATTGAAGATCCGAAGCACCTAACCTGGGCTTTGGGTGTTAGAACTCGAGGCAGAGGAAGGGTTCGATTGAGCACGAGAGAGAAAGAGCAAAAACCCCGTCCCTTTATAAAGACGGTGAATATCAAGCGTCCTCTCCGTAGCCGTTTAGGACTTGCCTATAATCTAGGAGTCCTAGACACGGTTGGGTTACCCACGCGCGGTATTGATTAGAATCCCGTAATTGGGGGAACACAATCTCCGCTTCAGCAACACATGTCACGAAACCGCCTCGCGTTATGTGTGGAGCTGGTTGAAAGAAACGGTTCGAATAATCACCGGGCCATGACGTAACGTCATGCTGCCAAAACAAGCCAGCAAATTAGATCTGCGAAAGCGTTATTCTCTCTGCGGTGGAATGTGGAACTTATTTTGCAGGGTCGGACACTATCCTCGTATTCAAATTCTTCTGTGATGTATTCGGAGAAGGAACCCTCCTTGCAATGCCGAAGACAACTACGCGCCGGATTCATCGTCATTGAAGCCTGGTTCAGGGGCTATTGAGGGAGTCCTGGATTAGGGGGTCTCCGGACAGCCAGACTATCTCCATGGGCCGGACTGTTAGACTATGAAGATACAAGATTGAAGACTTCGTCTCGTGTCCGGATGGGACTCTACTTGGTGTGGAAGGCAAGCTAGGCAATACGTATATGGATATCGCCTCCTTTGTAACCGACCTTGTGTAACCCTAACCCTCTCCGGTGTCTATATAAACCGAAGGGTTTTAGTCCGTAGGACAACAATCACAACATACAATCATACCGTAGGCTAGCTTCTAGGGTTTAGCCTCTCTGATCTCGTGGTAGATCTACTCTTGTAACACCCATATCATCAATATTAATCAAGCAGGACGTAGGGTTTTACCTCCATCAAGAGGGACCGAACCTGGGTAAAACTTCGTGTCCCTTGCCTCCTATTACCATCCCCCCCTAGACGCACAATTCGGGACCCCCTACCCGAGATCCGCCGGTTTTGACACCAACACTTACCTTCGGGTTACCCCTTTGAAGGGTACCCATCGATTCGGTATCAAGGGCAAGTTGGCTCCTCGTTACGTTGGTCCCTTTCTCATTCTCGCTAAACAAGGAGAGGTTGCCTACCAGTTGGAACTACCCTGACATCTTTCTTGAGTGCATGATGTCTTCCATGTCTCTCAACTCAGGCGTTGCTTCTTGGATCCTATCCGCGGAGTGGACCAAGAAACGCTTGATCTCCAAGATAACCTCACATATCGAGAGTACCCTGTTCGCATTCTTGATCAAGTAGAGCATGTCACTCGATGTCATAACATCAAGTTTCTCAAGGTTCAGTGGTCTCATCATTCTGAGAGAGAAGCTACCTGGGAGCGAGAAGATCGTCTTCGACTGGAGTACCTCGCTTTCTTTCCGCCAACTCCTGAATCTCGGGACGAGATTCTTCCGAGTGGGGGAGAGTTGTCACATCCCTAGTTCTGGTATGACCTAGGCTAGCCTTCATGTTTGCATCATGTTTAAATTTCATTGAAATTTGAAATGGGGATTTGTGAAACCCTCAGAATCATTCTGGAAATGACTCAAATAAAAAAAATTGCTCCAAAAGGTCCAAGAAAATGCTCATGTTGCTCTCTGGAAATATTGGACAGAGATAAAAATCAAATCAATATTTTTAAGAGCTCATAAGTATTTTTTTGGGCATTTGGAATTAATCCAGTAATTATTTGCCTTGGATATATATTTGTTATATATATAATATATGTCCAAAAATGCTGTTAATTGTTGAGGAGTTTTGGAGCAATCCAACTAGTTCCTACAAAAATTGACAGAAGTAAATAAAGTGATTTAGTATTTTACTAAATCAGAAACAAATGTCAGAAAATAGAAAATAGAAATAAAAGACAGAGGAGAGAGGTACGGCTTACCTGGCGCTCACCTGACATGGCCCAGCACGGCCCAGCCCACCAGAGCCAGGCGCCAGTCGTCTCCTTCGTTGCCAGGAAGATGAGGTGTGGCGCACGCACAAGAGGCGAAGCCACCTCCTGCTTCCACCTCCTGCTGCCTCCCCCGTCCTCACTCGAGCGCCACGGAGACGCCCGCAACCCCCTGGTCACTCCCCCCTCTCTCCCGTGACTATCCCTCGTCTGTCCGCCTTCCCCGAGCACCACCAAGCGAAGCTCGTCGCCGCCGCTCACCGTCGCCGTAGCTACTAGCCCACGCCGAGCCCCGTTGCCTTGTGCCACTAGTCTGCCATCGAGCACCGCCTCACCAAGACGAAGGTCACATCGCTAGACTCCCTGTGACGACGCCTCCGAGCTCGTCACCGCCGCATCTGCCGCCGGACTTCGCCCATCGATCTGCGTCGTCCAGTGCCTCCCCGAGCTCAACGACGGCGCCATTCGAATCTCTGTGAGCCCCGTCGTCATCTTCCCCTTCTCCCCTGGTCGCGCCTGCCCTCTACGCCATAGCCCCGCCATGGCCGAGAGCTTCTCGCCGCCATGCTCGTCCCTGCTGTCGCTTGCAAGCCCTGACGACCAAACCGAGCTCGGAGACTTCTTCCACATGCTGCGTAGATGCCTCTGCGCTGCTCAGCTCCCTCGCCCGCGAGCTCTAGCCCTCCCAGCCGCAACCACCGAGCTCCGGCCGCCGCCTCGAGCCCCGCTCTGGTGAGCTCCGGTGCCCCCGCAGCCTCCCACCAGCTCCCCTGGATGCGGACGACGACGGGCTACGCCCCGGTGGTCTTTGCGCGTCCAAACGCCGCCTGTAGCGCGAGCCCGAGCCACTCCGGCGAGCCTCCGCCGCGAGATGTAGTCGCCGGTGCTTAATCCGGCGATGCTGACGTGGCAAGATTAGTTTAGGACTAATCCCCCCCATTAGTGACACTGACAGTGGGCCCCAGCGCCACTAATCCTATAATTAGGTTAAACTAACCCCCTACTTAACCTGTTACACTGACGTGTGGAGCCCACAAGTCAGGTTTGACCCCAGTCAGCGCTATTGACTTGCTGACGCAAGCATGACGCAGTGCTGACGCAGTTATTTCTTTTCTGGTTTTAATTTAAATCAGGAAATTCCAGAAAATGTTATAAACTTCAAACATTCATAGAAATTCAACTGTAGCACAGATTGAAATAATTTATATATGAAAAATTATCAGAAAAATTCAATCTATCCATCTGTACCATTTTCATGCATGACAAACCAACTTATACATGCTGTATATGAGGAAACACATGAATGGCATTTATAAAGGCTTATTTTGGAGTTGCATTTGAAACTTTGTTTCAAATGGACTTCATGCAAATAAATGCTAGTTGCATTAACTCAAACAACATCACATCTTCATGCCATGTTCATGCATCATATTGTTGCATATGCTTGTGTATTGATTTCCGACACCGTGCCCTCTCGATAAGTCCCGCTCCAGAGAGTGCTCCAGAGTACCTGTCTGAGGAGCAGTGACCCCCTGTTGTTCTACCAGGCAAGCAAACCCCCTTGTTCATTCCGATACAATCCTACTCTCTCGCTCCTGCTCTCAATTATTGCATTAGGACAACAACGATTCACTTGCTACTCTATGCTGCGGTAGTTGAACCCATTCCTCTGCATGACCTGTCATTGCCACAATAAATAGTTAAAACCCACTAGCATGTGTAGGAGTTGATTGAGCCATGTTGTGTTACTACCATGCTTTGCCTGCTATTGCTTAGAGTATGTCAGGTCTGATTCATTGGGAATGAATTAGAGTATAGTGCTATGTTCTGATGTTGAGAGTTAAGCGTGTGAACACGATTTGGTAAAGGTAGCGGTGAGAGGCCATGTAGGAGTACATGGTGGGTTGTCTCACTGGAACCGTCCCTAAGAACTGAGTTCTGTGTATGTTGTCCAAGGACTAGCTACTACCACACATTGGGTTCCGGTAACTCGACCCCTCTCGACTTATTAGCCAACTTGATCTCTGTCCAGGAGTTGCAAATAGTTTCTGGTGTTTGTAGGTAGTGCTATTTTTCTACCGAGTGGCACCCGGCAAGGTGGACTTGGGACAGACTAGGTACACGTGGCCCGGTGTACCGAGTGGCACCCGGATGGTGGGCTCGGGAATCCTGTACACATCGTTTGGGGCCGTGAGCGAAACCCTGGCCAGATCTCCTTGCGGATGGAACCCGAATAGGCGATAAACTTGGACTAGAGTCTTGTGTGGTTAGTCAGGTCGTGGCCGACACCCTCGCCAGGCTTCCGCTTGAAGGTTGCCGAGATACATGACGTGTATATGGTGATAAGTGGTGAGAGCGTGTGTGAAGAAGTACACCCCTGCAGGGTTATCATGATCTATTCGAATAGCCGTGTCCTCGGCTATGGACTTCTTGGATGCTTACGTGGTACATAGACAACTTAAAGTGGATACTCTAAAATGCTCAAGACAAGTGTGTGTGCTATGGATGGCCTTCTTGTAAGGAGACGGGGATGAATCCATAGTAGTGTATTGATGTGGTGATTAGTGGACTCATGTGCGCTGCCTCACCTCAAAGAAGTTTCTCGTTGTCGTAGAACAGGATAGCCACTTAGTCAAAGCTGGCTTGCTGCAACTAAACCCCACATTACCTTCTTGATACAAATGCATGTATGATAGGATCTGATGTAAGTCTTGCTGAGTACCTTTGTACTCACGTTTGCTTTATTTATGTTTTGCAGGTGAGCCATTTGTCTCACTAGTAGTACCACATGGACTTCGATGAGTAGCCTGTTACCTCAGCTACGATCTTGTACCCTTGGGAGGGACTTGTAGATAGTCAGGCTTCTCAGCTTTTTTCTTTTGTAGTTGTCTGTACTCAGACATGTAATGCTTCCGTTGCTTGTATGCTCTGAATGATGGGTCATGTGACCCCTGTTTGTATTTAATGCTATGTGGCTCTTCTGAGCCTTTATCTATATGAGTTTGAGTTATGTTGTGATGCCATGTTGTACAACACATACTTGCATGTTATGCGTACGTGTGACGTGTATTTCTATGTGTGGGATCCGACAACCTAGTTGTTTATCCTTGGTAGCCTCTCTTATGGGGAAATGTAGTCTAATGCTTCCTTGAGACATAGTAGTCCGCTACAGCCCGGTTCACTGGAGTCCTGCTAGCCCAGCACTACTGCTCAGGACACTTGACTGGCCGGCATGTGTTTCACTTCGTTCCTGTGTCTGTCCCTTCGGGGAAATGTCACGCGGTGACATCCGGAGTCCTGCCTAGCCTGCTACAGCCCGGGTTCCCCGGAGTCCTGTTAGCCCAGTGCTACGGCCCGGATTCCACGCTGCTGACCGACATGCTCGATGTGAATCATGTACCTGTCCCCGTAAGTTAGTGCCACTTTGGGTTCATGACTAGTCATGTCGGCCCGGGTTCTCTGTCATGTGGATGCTAGCGACACTATCATATACGTGAGCCAAAAGGCGCAAACGGTCCCGGGCCATGGTAAGGCGACACCCGTGGGAATACCGTGCGTGAGGCCGCAAAGTGATATGAGGTGTTACATGCTAGATCGGTGTGACTCAGAATCGGGGTCCTGACATCACCTCCGCAGATATCTTTCAGCACTCGCCCTTTGGCGACATACTGAACTCATTAAGGTCTCTCTCACTATCAGGAGAGTCCTGGCCGAACTATGTTCGGCAGGACTGGGATGCGGATGACGAAGAAATTCGCCGCCCACCCACCACCCACTTAGTAGCCACTGTCGACAATTTGACCGACATGCTCGACTTCGACTCCGATGACATCGACGGTATGGACGATGATGCGGGAGACGAAGAGGAACCACTGCCCACAGGACACTGGACAGCCACCTCATCATATGATATATACGTGGTGGACACACCCAAAGAAGGCAATGGCGACGAGACAACGGAGGATGAACCCTCCAAGAAGCAAACCAAGTGCCGACGTTAGCGGCGCCGCTCTAAGTCTCGCAAAAGCAAAAGCGGTGACACCGGCACAGGAGATAATAGCACTCCGGACAGTGCCGAAGATGACAACAATCCCCTCCAGCAAGATTTAGAGCAGGAGGATGGAGAAGCCAGCCCTCCCAAGAGAGCAGCAGATGGAGAGGCGGAGGATGATAATTACATGCCTCCCTCCGAAGATGAGGCAAACCTCGACGATGACGAATCTGTCGTGCCGGAGGATCCCGCCGAGCAAGAGCGCTTCAAGCGCCGGCTTATAGCCACGGCAAATAGCCTTAAGAAAAAGCAGCAACAGCTTCAAGCTGAGCAAGATTTGCTAGCTGATAGATGGACTGAAGTCCTTGCGGCTGAGGAATATGAACTCGAACGCCCCTCCAAGAGTTACCCAAAGCACAGGTTGCTACCCCGACTGGAGGAGGAAGCATTAAAACCTACATCTTCAGCATATGACGCGGCTGATCGGCCACCTCGTGTCCGCAACAGAGAGGCATTTCAGCCAAAAACTCAGCCCGCACCCCGACGCCACTCAAATAAAAATGACAAGGCACGGGGAAACACGCTAGACCTGCGAGACATATTGGAGGACAAAGCAAAACACGCAAGCTCGATCTACGGATCACGAGGTCGCACCACTACGCGAGACGATAACCATCACGCCGGATACAGTAAAAGTAAATCCAGCCGGGCCGAACACAGCGGACAAGACTCATTCGAGTTGCGTCGTGACATAGCCCACTACAGAGGCGCCGCACACCCCATATGCTTCACAGACGAAGTAATGGATCACCAAGTCCCAGAGGGTTTCAAACATGTAAATATCGAATCATACGACGGCACAACAGATCCTGCGGTATGGATCGAGGACTTCCTCATGCACATCCACATGGCCCGCGGTGACGATCTACACGCCATCAAATACCTCCCACTCAAGCTCAAAGGACCAGCTCGGCATTGGCTCAACAGCCTGCCAGCAGAATCCATTGGCTGTTGGGAAGATCTGGAAGCCGCATTCCTCGACAACTTCCAGGGCACTTATGTGCGACCACCAGATGCCGATGACTTGAGCCAGATAATTCAGTAGCCAGAGGAATCGGCCAGGAAATTCTGGACACGATTCATGACAAAGAAAAATCAAATCGTCGACTGTCCGGATGCAGAGGCCCTAGCAGCTTTTAAGCACAACATCCGCGACGAGTGGCTCGCCCGGCACCTTGGCCAGGAAAAGCCGAAATCCATGGCATCCCTCACGACACTTATGACCCGCTTTTGCACAGGAGAAGACAGGTGGCTGGCTCGCAACAATAACATATCAAAGAACCGCGGTACTTCAAATACCAAGGATAGTAATGGCCGCTCACGATGCAACAAACATAAGCGCCGCGTCAATAGCGACAATACTGAGGATACGGCAGACAATGCCGGATTCAGAGGCTCTAAACCCGTTCAGCGGGAAAAGCCATTCAAAAGAAGCACTCCGGGCCCGTCTAGTTTGGACCGTATACTCGATCGCTCGTGCCAAATACATGGCACCCCCGACAAGCCAGCCAACCACACCAACAGGGAATGTTGGGTGTTCAAGTAGGCTGACAAGTTAAACGTCGAAAACAAAGATAAGGGGCTACATAGCGATGATGAGGAGGAGCCCCAGCAGTTGAACACCGGAGGGCAGAAGAGGTTCCCCCCACAAGTGCGGACGGTGAACATGATATACGCAACCCACATCCCCAAGAGGGAGCGGAAGTGTGCGTTAAGGGATGTATATGCGTTGGAGCCAGTCGCCCCAATGTTCAACCCATGGTCCTCCTGTCCGATCACCTTCGATCGCAGGTACCATCCCACTAGTATCCGTCATGGCGGATTCGCCGCACTGGTCCTAGACCCAATAATCGACGGATTTCACCTCACTCGAGTCCTTATGGACGGCGGCAGCAGCCTGAACCTGCTTTATCAGGACACAGTGCGCAAAATGGGTATAGACCCCTCAAGGATCAAACCCACAAAAACGACCTTCAAAGGCGTCATACCAGGTGTAGAGGTCCATTGCACAGGCTCAGTCAAACTGGAAGTGGTCTTCGGTTCCCCGGATAACTTCCGGAGCGAGGAGTTAATCTTCGATATAGTCCCGTTCCGCAGCGGCTATCATGCACTGCTCGGGCGAACCGCATTTGCGAGATTCAATGCGGTACCGCACTATGCATATCTCAAGCTCAAGATGCCAGGACCTTGGGGGGGTCATCACAGTCCATGGAAACACAGAGCGCTCTCTTCGCACGGAGGAGCACACTGCGGCCCTCGCAGCAGAAGCACAAAGCAGCCTCTTAAGGCAATCCACCGGTTCGGCGATTAATGACCCGGACACCTTCAAGCGCGCAAGGAGTAATCGGCAACACATGACCGCCTAGCACGTTCCGAGCTCGCATAGCAATGCGGCCCCCACCCCAGTACCAGCCAAACGGCGAAATCCGTGCCACGCGTACATAATTACCCATTGAAAATACCATGGGCACAGGTGGGGAGGGGGGCACGACTACGACACGCCCTAAGACGCGGCTCAACCGCACTAGGGGCTTCCCGCTATGTTATTTCTCTCTTTCAGGACTTTAATCTCTGGAAACCCTGTCCGGCAATACGATTGCCGGACACATGATGCAACAACCAAGGAGGCAGAAAGCTACGTCGCACCACGGAACTCCCAGCTCCTCTATGATACCGAGTGAAATACTTGCTTTAAATACCATTCCTCAGGTTGCCCTTGGAGGGGACATGTCAAATAGTCCTACTTTTTGCTTATGGCACTAATTGTATCATTCTGCTTCGACGCACCTTTTTGAATAAACAATGCATAGCACTAGACTATAACCGCATATATATGTTCATTCTTGACATTCAGCACCCATACACTCTGGTACGGCCAATACGCCAAGGGCTTAAGCGTACCCCATAATACGGTGTGAGATGTCCGAACACTTTCGACAGTGCGGGACCCCGAACTTATAGCATTATATACATCAGCTCCGAATCATGTCTTGGGTCAATAGTTGGGTTTACCCGGCTCCCATGTTTTGGTACCTTACGTTCCGCTATATCGGCAAGGTAGCACTGGGAGAACTACTGCGATTGTGCCCCGGTTCATCTGGGCAAGCACCTCAGTAGAGAAAGCTAAAACCGACTGTCATGATAAGGCGAGAGCTGGTCGCTGTTCGAGAGGTCTCGAGTCCCTAAAGACTTATGCCGCTTAGAGCGAGGAGTCGGCTTTGTCCGGCTTAAGGCGTGTATAGCGCCCCGAATTCGGCCTTCCGAATACTAGGGGCTTCGCCAAAATTTAAAATTGTAGACTTCTATGGCTAAGTGAGAGTGATAAAGCATTATAGTCAAATTGCCTTGTTCGTCGCGCTGAGCACCTCCCTCGAAGGACCTAACAATAGGAACAAGAGTGCTCAGATTCATCCCGAACACCCCAGCACTCATGGCATGGGGGCAGAAACCGACGACTAGCCATCTCTCATATTTAATTAACAGCCGCAGAGAAGGTAATATTTTAAATTCAAACAAGTGTTGCATAGCGCATATGAACAAGTTTTCATAATACAGGATCACACGAGCAAGTTCATTCAAAAATTACATCCTTCACACACTCGTCCACCACAAGACGGGCACCCTTCAGGACACCCTCATAATACATTTTGGGGTGGCGATGCTCCTTGCCCTGCGGCGGCCCCTCCTTCACCAGCTTCTCGGCGTCCATCTTGGCCCAGTGCACCTTCACACTTGCAAAAGCCCGGCGTGCACCTTCGATGCAGACGGACCGCTTTATGACTTCCAGCCGTGGGCAGCCATCCACAAGCCACCTCACCAGGCTGAAGTAGCTGTTGGGAAGGGAGTCGCAAGGCCACATCCGGACTATAAGGCCCCTCATGGCCTGTTCGGCCGCCTTGTGCAGCTCGACCAGTTGCTTCAGCTGGTCGCTCACATGCATCGGGTGTTCGGTCCCAGTATACTGAGACCAGAACAACTTCTCCGTCGAGCTTCCCTCCTCGGCCTGGTAATACTTTGCGGCATCTGACACGCCGCGGAGCAAATCTGCGAATGCTCCTGGAGAGCTCCGGACTCGGGTAAGTAACAACTAATTTACTTTCACATGCTTGCTTTGCATATTGAAGGCCTTACCCGCCGCTATCTTCCTCATCGCCTCAATTTCCTGGAGGGACTTTTGGGCTTCAGCCTTGGCATGCTTTGTGCTCTCGAGGGCCGCGGCAAGCTCGGACTCTCGCGTCTTCGAGTCAAGATCCAAAGCCTCGTGCTTCATCACGAGAGCCTGGAGCCCTTGCTGCACCTCGCCCACCCATGCCTCTTGTTTTTCCCGCTCGGTGCGCTCCTGACCGCTTTGTTTTCGGCCTCGGACAGCACTTGCTTCAGGGTCACCACTTCGGTCGTGGCCCCTGACACATCCATGATGATCCTATCAGTTTGCAACCGCATCTTATATATATATATACATATATAAACACTATTCTGATCACGGGATCAGAATAATATTCTAATCACAACCTGACCTGCCCCGCTAGTAGTACATTGAACTTCCCTCTGAACTAGGTTGAACTTACGCCAACATCGCCCAAATGGGGCTTGCCATATACCGTTGGAAATCTATGGACATCAGTATCATGACCCAACTTAAATTTTTGGCAAAATATAAGTGCTTTAAGAGCAGTTTTGAAAACCGTTTTTTCTTCGCACAAAAAACGTGAATCGTATTTTCGATCGCATTTCTAAACCGTTTATCGGAATGAGGCATATAATATGGCGTTGGAAAGCTGCTGCAAAACCGCTCCTTCCACATGTTGAAAGTTTTCTCTAATTCCCTATGGTTAAAGAGTAATTTGAAAAAACGTAAAATTTCGTAAACCGAACAGCTGAGTTCGTTTTTTCGATGTCATTTCTAAACAGCTAATCCAATGGAGGCATATGACGGCGTTGGAAAGCTTATGAAAATGCGCTACTTTTTCATCTTGAAAGTTTTTTTTTCTAATTTCAAGTGGTTTAAGAGTAATTTAGAAAATGGTCCAAGACCTACCGAATTCGTATTTTTGAGCTAATTTTTTAACCGTTCGTCCGAATGCAGCAAATGATATGGCATTGGAAAGCTTGAACAAGTCCGAAACTGTTTGGTATGTATTGTTTCACCCAATTCTTTACGGTTTTAAGTC
This sequence comes from Triticum urartu, assembly GCF_003073215.2. Taxonomy (NCBI): domain Eukaryota; kingdom Viridiplantae; phylum Streptophyta; class Magnoliopsida; order Poales; family Poaceae; genus Triticum; species Triticum urartu. The sequence continues at coordinate 50,335,701 of NC_053025.1, read as the reverse complement.
AGTTTTGAAAATGGCGAAAAACGTATTTTCGCCGTAATTTCTACAAACTTTATCGGAATGGGGCAAATAATATACCGGTGAAAAGCTATGGAAAATGCGAAACTTTTTCATGTTGATGGTTTTCTCTGATTCCTAGCCGTTTTCAAGTAATTTCGAAAACGGCGGGATCATGCGTTCTGCCTATATCGCGAAACAGATTCTTCGAAAATGCACTGTGTGAAGCACCTGAACTTCTCGGCGCGTGTACCTAAACTTCACTCTATTTTTCACGTGATTTTTTTGCTCGTAGGTCTCCATCCACTACTCGTAACTCTCCATCCACTCACCGAAATAGAGCAAGTGATATACCAGTGGAAAGCTGTTGTAAGCACTTAACTTTCCCGTGTTGATCGTTTTTTCATATTAGCAACAATTTTAAAAGTTTTTCATCTAAAATTCATCCACTTTAGTAATTGAACTTCCTGCTGTTTTCAGTTGAACTTCTGTGACATATTTTCGTTTGTAATTTTCTCATCCATCGTCAGTGTTACACAAATGATATTCCTTTTGTACAAACCCCTCTCACAATAATTTTTTTAACTTTCTCCGACCGAGGACTTGAAACTTACACAAATGATATTCCTGTAGTTTTTAGGTAAATTAGAAAATGGCGAGATCATGATTTCTGCGTTCATCACGAACGGAAATGCACTGCGTGAAGTAGTTGAACTTCACGGGCATGTCTGTTTGAACCTCACTCTGTTTTTGACGTGCTGTTTTTTGCACTGTGTGAAGTAGTTGAACTTCTAGGGCATGTCTGTTTGAACTTCACTCTGTTTTACTTTATTGTATTTTTATTATACGAAACACACACCATGCAGTACGTGAACTTCTGGTTATTATCATTTTGAACTTCTCTCTGGTTTGAGAGAATTATTTTAAAACCCAAAAAACAACATATTTTTTATGTATTTTGGACATCTAAATACACGGTGAACCTCTCTCACAATAATTTTTTGAACTTTTCCTCACCGAGCACTTGAACTTCTAGCAACCATTTTTTTCGTTTATGAGTTGTTTTTAAAAGTGCAAACAATGGCATCATGTTTTTTATTTTTTGAACATGTAAATCCTAGGTTTTAATAAACTCCGAACTTCTCTGTTATTTCAGTTTTGAACTTCACCTTTTTATTTTTTTGAGTAAAGAATTGTATTCGATTTCTATACAGAAAAATCAAACATCGAAATACAAGATGAATCTTTCTCGCAAGAATTTTTGAACTTCCTCGGACAGAACGCTTGAACTTCTTTCAACAAACCCTTTAAGCTTTTATTTTTTATACTTTTATTCTCACCTGAAATGCATTTCTTGCAGTACATGAACTTCTCGTTGTTCTCACCATGAACTTCTATCACATTTTTGTACATACGTTGAATTACACCCAATTGAAGGTCGGGCGTCATTTTTTGCCATTTTAAAACATGTAATTGGAGGTCGGACATCTCGCAATATAAATTCTGAACCGTGCACGGGAGAGAGAATTATGTGTGAATAAAGCGGGTAGCAATTTCCAACGTTCCCTCGTCGAGCACTTGAACTTCTAGCAAGAATTTTTTTTCATTTTTATGAGTTGGTTCTTCAAAATGCCAAAATAGCATTGGTTTTTGTTTTTGTTTTTTGAACATGTAAATCTTAGGTTTTAATAAACTCCAAACTTGCATGTTATTTTAATTCAAACCTCATGTTGGTTTTATTTTTCTATTAACGGTTAGAATCCGAGTTTTCAATAAACATCGAACCGCTTCATTAATTTAATTTGAACTTCTAGGTTTCTTTTAGAAATGGGGAAATCCATTTACTAATTAAATTTTCTTTTTTTAGAACCGGCAGTCGGGCAGGCATGGGAGGGAAGAAGGTCGCGGCGGCAGAGAAAGTGAGTCTATATAGGTTGAACAACTTTGTTTTTCAAATTTGAACTTCATGGTTTTATTCTTTAGTGTTGAAGAAAATCCCATTGAACTTCTTGGTTTTATTCTTTAGTAATGTTGAAAATCTGTGTTTTTATAAACATTAAATTGCTCTATCTTATAATTTGTACTTCTTGTTTTATTTTCCATTAACGACAAAAATCCAAGTTTTGTAATAAATTAAAAACATTGAACCACTCCCTTATTTTAATTTGACCTTCGAGGTTTTTTTAGAAACGACATAATTCTTTTTTATAACTTCAAATTTAAAACAAGGAAAATCCTTTTTTTATATTTGAGGGAGATCATGGGACCTGAACGGCCTGGGTTCACCAATTTGAACTTAAAGAAACGATAAAAGAAACGCCTGCACACACGTTGCACAGCAATTCAAGTGCACCTGTACAGTAGCAAATCCCGCACCTCTTCACACATTTGAACCTTTCACAATGTCCAGGGTGAACTTCATTGTTACACAACACACACCCGAAGAAGAGCACACAAACAAACATTTTTTTCCTATTTTTGAGGACAGCTGGTGCTAAACCGAAAGAGTAGAGGAGAAAATAATTCCATCAACTTATTATTTTCTACTCTTACACAAAGAGGACCAAAGAGAACGAGGCAAATAGAACAAGAACACCACTTTTATGCTAGTTTCTCTTCTCTGAACGCCATTTTTTTTTATATTTCACCAATGAAGATCGACTATCGGTATATTAGCAGCAGAAAACCATAGGAATGTACTCTTCTCGAACTAGTATTCTTGAACTTGTATACTTGTTTTTCTTGAACTGCAACACTGCACATGAATCAAGTGAGCTCACAAAGGCTCCCACGCCATGGCGTAGAAGAAGATGGAGGGAGACACGCGCTCAGTGGCCTAGGCAGGCATGTGGCCGTGGCTGCTGGAGGGAGATGGCGAGGCCGGTAGCTGGTGCGCCACCCTCGCTGTGGGTGCTGCTGTCATCTGCGGGTGGCGTCGAGATTTGAGAAGACGGGGCGGTGGCGCGCTGTGGAAGACAGGCCGGATTCGGGGACGTCGACGGATGGATCCCTGTGTGGCGTGGCGTGGCTGATGAAGCAGGGGAGGCTGCTGTCGCGGTTGAAGCAGGAGAGGCGGACGACGGTGGCGCAGGATGCAGGTCGGCGATGGCACGCGTCACCGGTGTCAGGTTCAGTGCCGACGGGAGTGGTTACTTGTCGGAGGGCGGCAGCGCGGTTGGCGCGCGGGACAGGTCGGGAGGCGGCGGCGCGGCCAGGGAGGGAGGGCCGGAGGCGGCGGCGCCAGGCAGGGAGGGAGGGCGGGAGGCGGCGGCGCGGGGCAGGGAGGGAGGGCGGGAGGCGGCGCGGGGCAGGGGGGGAGGGCGGGAGGCGGTGCGGGGCAGGTTAGGAGGCGGCGCGGGGCAGGTCAGGAGGCGGCGGCGGCGCGGGGCAGTGAGGGAGGTCGGGAGGCGGCGCGGGGCAGGGAGGGAGGTCGGGAGGCGGTGCGGGGCAGGTTAGGAGGCGGCGCGGGGCAGGTCAGGAGGCGGCGGCGGCGCGGGGCAGTGAGGGAGCCGGCGGCCAGATGGGATCGGGGAGGATAGGGAAGGTTTTTTTTCTTTTGTTAGTACCAGTTCGGGATCTCAGGAACACCCTCCCGAGCCCTATATAGGGCCTCACGTGATCCAAATAACTATTCTAATCCCAAGCATTACTTACCTTTGTTCTCTTCGAGCAGCCTCTTGGCAAGACCAAGCTCTTTCTCGGACCGCTCGAGGTTCTGCCTCAGTGCAGCGACCTCCGTAGTCAGTGCGGCAGAGGTCAGCAGTGAAGCCTGCATATGCATACAAACATACTTATATTAGACTCCTGCAGATATTATTTGATCCTCTATTCGGCTTTTCTTTGTGAACACCAAACAGAGCATCAGGGGCTACTGTCTATGCGGTAATATTTTCCTATATTTTAAATACTTATCTCAAAGCCTGTTAGAAGGCTGGCACAGGCTTCAGTCAGCCCGCTCTTGGCGGACTGGACCTTCTTGATCACCGCACTCATAATAGTGCGGTGCTCTTCGTCGATGGAAGCGCCGCGAAGCGCTCCCAGCAGGTTGTCCGGTGCCTCTAGATGGACAGAGGTCACCGGCACGGGCGGCTTGCCCCTCTTGGAAGGGGGCCGCCTGCCGGAGTCCGGAACCACTGGAGGTTCCGGCGCGGCGTTCGGCTGGGGGCTGAACTTGGAGCCCCTGGGAGTCTTGCTCCCTTCACGCCTGGAGTCCGGAAGGTTGCCTTGAGGCGCCTCTGGGACTGTCTCCCCACGGCTCGGTGCCCCTTGAGACAGTACCTCGACATCGTCCGTAGGGCGAGGAGAGGAGGCGGTTGGAAGTGTATCACTATCCATATCCGTCGAGTCCAAGGAACCGTCCGACGAGGATACGTCGATACGGGCTCGAGGCGGACTACATGATCATATTCGACGATTAGGAGAAGCAGTGCAATAAAAGTATGCTATGAGTTACTCTGGTATCCGAATACTTACGACTTCGCCAGGGGCTTGGCCCTGAGTAACCACTCGTCTTCGCCGTCCGCGGCGGTGGTGGAACAGTCCGGAAGGAGAGTCCTTCCCTTCTTGGACCCTTCGGCCTCCCCGGTTGGGGCAGCCTTCCTTTTCTTGTCTCCCCCGGTTGGAGGGGGAGAGTCTTCATCTTCCTCCTCCTCGTTTTCACGGGATGAGTGCGTCTTGGAGTTATCGGGTGATGAGTCCGATACCACCTAGCGCCGGGATCTCTTTCGGGTTCCCTTGGCCTTCTTCTTGGTCTTCTCCGGCACCTCATAAGGAGCCGGAGTCCGCATCTCCGTCAGGAGAGCGTCCGCAGGGTCTTCGGGCAGAGGGGCTGGACAGTTAATCTGCTCCGATGTCTCCGCCCAGTCCTGTCAAAGGCATGGGAGCTCAGACCCGCACATGGTTAAGCTATGGGAAATAAATACCCTACCAGATGTACAAAACTTACCGGATTCGCAGGGCGCTTCGCGCTTAGCCCGCGGTCCTCGGTAAGAGAAGGAGGGACCTCCACGCCCTTGAACAACACCTTCCAGACGTCCTTATGCGTCATGTCAAAGAGCTCGCATAGAGTTTGGTGCTGGGCCGGGTCGAACTCCCATAAGTTGAAACCCGTTGTTGACACAGGAGGATCCGGCGGAAGAGCATGACCTGGACTATGTTGACAAGCTTAGGTTTCTTGCTTATCATGTTCCAGATACACTTCTGGAGTCCGTCTAGCTCCACTGATGAACCCTAGGACAGGCCCTTCTCCTTCCAGGAAGTGAGCCGCATGGGGATTCCAGATCGAAACTCGGGGGCCGCCACCCAGTTGGTGTCGCGCGGCTCGGTGATGTAGAACCACCCCGATTCCCACCCCTTTATGGTCTCCACACTACTAGGAAAAGGCCTCACTACTAGGGAAAACCTTATACATAGAATCTTAGCAGTAGCACGGCATAAAAACAGGCGCTGCTGCTAAGTAGTAGCAGCGTGGCTACGGAAAGCTCGCTACTGGTGCAAACTTAGTAGTAGCGCGTGACGCTTAAACCGCGCTGCTACAAAAATCCACCGACAGTACACAACAACATAAGTTTACCAGTAGCGCGGTGCCAGGGAGCGCGCTGCTGCTAATGCCATAGTAGCAGCGCGCTTTTTTGTCACCTCGCTGCTGCTAATTTTGAAAATGTGCACATGTTTGGCCCGTTTAGCAGTAGCGCGTGACAGGAAAGCGCGCTGTTGCTACACTCTTAGCAGCAGCGCGTTTTCTCTCCCGCGCTACTGCTAAGATGCAGGACCCACCACCTTTTCCACCTCCCCTCCCCATCTCCTCTCCTCCCTTTCCCCTACCCTCCCACATCCTCCCTCTCTCACTCTTCTTCTTCCTCAATAGTTCTCCGCCCATTACTCTCCCTCTTCTACCTACCTTTCTCTCTCTTCATTACTCCTAGCTATAACTACACCACCTCCATTAATTCATCTCCTTTCTCTTTTTCCTCCCCCCTCCACTAGTTGAAGTTGTCTCCTCCCAAATTAGCTAGCTAGGTAGATGTAGCATTTAGTTAAGTGACCTATTTGCCCCCTAACTAGATCTTTCTTTGTCAAGAAGAGCTTTGTGCACTTTTGACCTCCCTACATCATCATCTCCACCGTGTGCTCGATCTCGAGATAGAGGTGTGATTAATATTTCATGCTTTTGCAAAATGGAAATATGTTAATGCTTGTGTGTGTGATATTTTTATGGAAATTGTGTGTGTGGCATGAGTTGACGCCAAATTGTGCATTTGAGTTGCCTATGTTTTGCCGAAATGTCGATTTATTTTCGTTTCGGCGAATTCCGGGCAAACTCTAGATCTATATATGTCCTACTTTTAAGGAAGGTCATGCCAAATTTTTGTATGAATTTGATGAATGCACACATTTTTATAATCAATTTGTTTATTATGACCGTGCAGAGATCACGATGGTCAGTGGAACGATGGTGGACAGGTGGTTGCGGTCGGCGGTGCAGGACATGAAGGAAACTAACCTGACAGAGGTTTTATGTCCGTGTCAAAAATGCAAAGGAATAGTTTGGCTTGACCCCCATGTCGATGGTCGTGTCGAAGCGCACCTGCTCATGACTGGTTTCATGGATGGCTATACTCGGTGGATAACTGAAGATGAGGATGACGATGTTGAGGATGCCGATGGGGCAAGCAATGATGACACGGGGCAAGACGAAGAGATGATCGATAATGGCGGCGGGGAAGAGGCCGGACATGGAGGCGGAGAAGGGGCCGGACATGGCGGCGGAGAGAACGACATGGACTCCACGCAGCAGAGTTCGTCGGTACTAAGTTCAATCGTGCGGGACCCTCATGTTCAAGCATTGCTTCACAAGGACACAAGTACTGAGAGAGCTGCTTCTAGAGAGGAGGCTAAGCTGGAGCAACTGGTGGTAGATTCGACCACTCCATTGTATGATGGTTGCAATCCTGAGGTGACCGGCTTGAGTTTCACGCTCCAAGTGCTGAAGACGAAGGCTAAAAACAAATGGACCGACACTAGCCTCGATGAGCATCTCAAGTACCTAAAGGATGTTCTTCCCGAGGGTAATCTATGTCCTAGTAGTGTTGATGAGGCCAAGAAGATCGTGTGCCCTCTTGATCTGCCACACGTTAGATACCATGCATGCATCAACGATTGCATAATTTATCAGAAGGAGCACGCGGAAAAAACAAGTTGTCCGGTGTGCAATGCTTCTCGATACAAGAAGGCCGGGAAGAAATGTCCCCAGAAAGTGGTATGGTACTTACTGATCACTCCCTGTATCCAGAGGTATTTTGTAGATCCCAAGGAAGCAAAGCTAATGCGCTGGCACACGGAGAGGAAGAAGCCCGATGATGGAGATGATCCGAAGCTGAGACACGTCAAGGATGGAAGCCAGTGGAGAGCACTGAACAGCTTCTATCGGTATTTTGAATGTGATGCAAGGAACATCGTGCTCGGCGCGTGTACCAATGGCATGAATCCGTTTGGCAACCAGAGCACCAACCATAGCACATGGCCCGTGTTTGTATGGATGTACAACCTCCCCCCTGGTTGTGCATGAAGTCGAAGTACATTCACATGAGCATGCTTATTCAAGGGCCGAAACAACCAGGAAATAATATTAATTTGTATCTGGGGCTACTTCAGAAGGAGTTAGACACGTTATGGAAAACACCGGCCAAGACATGGGACGCCAGCAAAGGCAAGTATTTCAACATGAGAGTCGCGCTGATCACGACAGTGCACGACTATCTTGGTTACGGATATGTGGCAGGCCAGGTGTGCCATGGATATTGCGGATGCACGCGGTGCATGGATGATACGATGTCTCAGCAGCTAACGTCAAGGAAAGATGGCGGGTCTGGGAAAATCGTGTACATGGGGTATCGAAGATGGCTCGAACAGGACGACCCGTGGAGAAACCGTGGAGATCTATTCAATGGTCACGCTGAGCATCGAGGACCTCCACGTAAGCGGAGCGGTGCCGAAATCGATGAGCTATTGAAAAACTGGAAGGAGTGCCCCGCGCCGGGAAAGACGATGAGAAAGGCACCGGAGCCGCTGCAGAAGGTATGGAAGACGAGGTCTATGTTCTGGGACTTGGAGTACTGGCACAAACTCGATACACCTCATTGCCTTGATCAAATGCATATCTGTAAGAATGTCCTTGAGATATTGCTCGCAACACTGATGAACATGCCAGATAAGACCAAGGATGGGCCGAAGGCAAGAAAAGACTTGCAAGATTTGGAAATCAGGGAAGATCTGCACATGCCACCACGTAAAATGTCAGACGAGATAGAGACGGAGACAGAGGCACGGGAGAAGAAGGGCAAGAAAATAAAGAATGAGGATTATTGCCCCCTTCTTGCTTCACCTTAAGTCAGGCTGAGATCAATCAATTCTTTAAGTGCCTTACCGGAGTCAAAGTTAGTTCCGGTTACTGTGGCAAAATAAGTAGATATCTAGACATGGACAAGAAAAGGTTCAGCGGGATGAAGTCTCATGACTGTCATGTGATGATGACGCAGATATTACCTGTTGCCCTTAGAGGGATAATGAACAAGCACGTCCGTGACACGCTTATTGGTCTCTGCAACTTTTTCGACGTCATCTCTCGAAAGTCGATCAGTGTGAAGCAGCTCCGAAGGCTACATGAAGAGATCGTTGTGATACTGAATGAGCTTGAGATGTACTTCCCGCCCGCGTTCTTTGACGTGATGGTGCATCTGTGTGTCCATATTGTGGATGACATAATAGACCTGGGGCCGTCATTCCTGCACGACATGATGCCGTTTGAGAGGATGAATGGGATCATCTAAGGATTCATTCGTAACATGTCCCGTCCAGATGGAAGCATCGTCCAGGGCTATTTGACACAAGAGTGCATCTCTTTCTGTGAGAATTTTCTATATGGCGCAGACCAGCCGCCTGGTGTTAGTATTGGTTTGCCCGTTAACAAGCACGATGGGAGGCTCGAAGGAGAAGGTCACTGCAACGGTCGCAGGGAACTTCACGTGGCATACTTAGATCGACGCAACGACTTTGATAGAGCAAACTTGGTAGTGCTACAACACCTAGAGGAGGTAGATCCTTTCGTGGCACTGCACAAAGAAATTATCGCAAAGAAGTATCGTGACCGGGGGGTATGCAGGACGGACGCCGAAGTTACTAGAGAGCACAACTCCACTTTCCTGCATTGGTTCAAAGAGCATATTGTTGCTAATCCCCCGGAGGAGGGCTCTAAGGATGGATTGCTCATATACGCCTTAGCACATGGCCCCTCGCCCAACCTCGTAACCTATCAGGCATATGATATCAACGGATACACGTTCTACATGGAGGACAGTGATGAATATCAGAACTCAGGGGTGACGATGGAATGCATGACCGGCAGCGACAACGGCGCAACTGAACGATTTTATGGAAGGGTCGAGGAGATCTGGGAGCTTGACTACTCTGGACTGCACAACACGACGATGTTCCGTGTCAGATGGGCTAAGAATGTTGAAAGAGAAAGCCGGATTTTCACTACCATGACTATACCTGACGCCAAGAGCGCTACTATGAACGCTATTGCAAAAAACGAGCCATGGGTACACGCTAAGCACGTGACACAATGCTTCTTCATAACCGACCCATGCAATCCCAGTCGTGTTGTCGTGAGGAAAGGCAAAAGAAACATCATTGGAATGGATGGAGTCGCCAACGAGGAAGACTATGATCAGTACGGCAACCCAATGAGGGAAGATGACGATGATCATGAAGTATACGTCAAAAGAAGAATCAATACTACATTACCAAAGAAAAATCATACTCCATGGAAAAGGAAAAGTCACAATGAGGGGCTCAATTATTCTTCGACGAACAAGAAGGGAAAGAAGCTGACTCAAAAACGAAAACGTCAGCGCTGAGGAATCGGTCAAATGATGTAATATATATATATATATGTTCCTATTTTTTATACACACTTAATTAGCCATTATTATGCATGGGTCCAATGATGTAATATATATATGTTCCTATTTTGTATACACACTTAGCCATTATTATGCAAGGGTCCAATGATGTAATATATATGTTCCTATTATGCTGAGGAAAAGAAAAAACGGAAATTGGTTATAGCAGCAGCGCTTTAGTGAAAAAGAGCTACAGCTAGTCAAGGTAGCAGTAGCGGTTTCTGCAGAAAACCGCTACAGCTAGTCAAGGTAGCAGTAGCGGTTTCTGCAGAAAACCGCTACAGCTAGTCAAGGTAGTAGTAGCGCGTTTCGTGTAAAAGCGCTACTGCTATGTCCACTTAACCCAAAATTCTCCCTCTCCCTGCTTCATCCTACCTCTTTTCCCCCAAATCCCCACTCTCTCTTCCCCGGCCCCGTCGCACCGCCGCGCCCGCCCCCGACCCCGGCGCGCTCGCCCGCGACCCCGCCGCCCCCGACCCCACCGCGCCCGACCCCGGCGCGCTCGGCCCCGACCCCGCCGCCCCCGACCCAGGCGCGCTCGCCCCTGGCGCCGGCGCTCGCCCCCGACCCATCGGCCCTCGCGTCCCTCCTTTGCTTCCTCCCCTCCCAACCTCGGCCGTCGTCGGGCCTGCCTCCTCGCCCTGCACCCTCTGTAAACCACCCCCCTCTCTCTCTGCAAGCTAGGGTTTATTTACTTAGGTTTTAGTTCTGTTAATTAGGTTATCTATTTAGTTATGAATTTATATGCAAATTTGAACTGGACATGTGATATGTGGATATGTCATGTTTTGGACATGTCATGTTTTGGTAAATGATCCAAGTTGCCTATGTTACGCCGGAATGTTGATTCATTTCCATTTCGGTGAATTTCAGGCGCTTGATATGTCCATTTCTTAGCAAAGGTCATGCCGAAATTTCCCGTGAATAAAGGCATGATTTGTGCTACATAGTTGGCATATCGAGTTCTCGCACATAGATTTCTTTTTTATCTCATTTCTCATTTACTCATACTTTTAGAAATAAATGAGGACACTTAATCATAGGAAACATGTCGAACAATGAAGAAACTGGGCCTTCTGACCAAGATGCAGACGAGATGGATTATGAGGGTGAACAAGACTACCTCGACTTTTTGACTGCTAAGCAAGGTTTGCAGGTCCGCCTCGATGATGGTACTGACGCCGACACCGACACCGACAGCGCCGGCACCGATGGCGGCGCCGAGACCGGTGGGGAAGGTACCGCCGGGGAAGATACCGGCGCCGATGCCGGTACCGAAAAGAGGCATAAGAAGCAGAGGATACGAAAACCTAACAAACTAGGGATTGGACGACTTGTGATCACAAAGATGGCACCTGGCAAGTTTGAGCCGTTAGAGCCGGAAGAACCTCGCAAGTGCTATGGGAACCAAGTAGGATGCATCCTACGAGAATGCGCGAGCATCAATGACGATGACTTAAGGAGTGAAGAACATTTGACGCAGTTGCTCCTAACGAAGTTGCACAAGAGATTCAAGTTCCCCGATCGGGATGATAACATAGAACAACCGTGGGATGATCCGAAGATGAAAAATATTAACAATCACGCCATGGGCATGTTCAGCAATGATTTGGCATCCTGGAAATCGAGGGTGAAACGAGCTATTGAGGCTGAGGAACCCCTGGCCAAGATTCTGGAGGAAAATCCGACACTTACGGAAGAGGAGTTTGAAAAGTTCAAGGACACTTGCGCTACCGAGGACGCCAAGGCTAAGGCTGCGAAGTTCAAGAGCCTTCAGCAAAGGAACACGGGGAAGCATCACCTCGGAAGCCATGGCTACCTCGGTAAAAGGCCCATATGGGATAAGGAGGACGCGGAACGTGAAGCCGTGGGTCTCCTAGACCCCTTCGCGAAGTTCACCAATCCCTTGGAGCATGACTTCATCAGGGCTCGCTACAAGTGGGACAAGGAGAAAAAGGTTTTTTACACGGACAAGATCACGAGGAAATTGATTAGACTACTGGAGAAGCAACACCAGCTTGCAGCCGAAAACCCTACTTCTCCGATGAGGCCCAAGTGGGACACCCCTCTCAACCGGGCCTTGAACGAACTTAAGGGACTCCCTTTGGGCCAGCGGCCGCAATATGGTCGTGTGCACGGTGCTGGAGATGGCGCCACGTGGAAGGTGTTTTACAACAAGGGCCCGGAGGCCAAGAAGCAGAAAAAGAAGTTTAGTCAGGCGGACATCGACGCGAAGGTGAAGCTTGCGGTCGAGAAAAAAGCAGCTGAGGACGCGAAAAAAGCAGCAAAGGACAAATATGAGTTGCTACAGCAGGCAGTCAATGCAGCTGTAACTGCCTGCAGAAATGATTTTGCTACTAACTTGGTTCCAGTTATCATCAACTGGACGAAGGAAAATCCAGACAAGATGGTACATGATTTCCCGTTGCCCAGTTTCATCGGGAGCAACTCCATGAACAACAACACCATCGCACCATCACTTGCTCACGCAACTGGGCCTCCTCTCGCAGCCGCTCCCGCTCATAGCAGCCCGTCCTCAGTCTCTGGCGCGCTTGGTGGGCCTTCGTCTTTGGTTGAGCTCGACGCCGTCACGGTAATTACATGTCGCACCAACATATATATATATATAATATTCCATTTTTGTTCCCTTTCGGATGTTTTACGCCACAGACATATGTGTTTGCAGGCGAAAGAAACCCCGTGCACCATACTCTACTTGATCAAAGGCCAGAAGGTGGATGTGGGAAAGGGGATGATAATGGACCCCTTGCAACCCACGTTCCACAACCAGCCGATCCCTTCTGGGCACTTCAGGGTTAGCTTGTCCAGTGTGAAATCGGGGCACGAGGATTTTCCTCCTCCAGTACAGCATGTGGGAGCGGACAACGAGACCCCGTCGCGGATTGGAAGCTGCAAGGGTTGGGTGTTGCTATGGCCGAAGAATCTTATTCGTTTGGAGCCGGCCGAGAGCACACCAATAACCACACATCAACAAGCATGTGCGGAGACCACCACCCCGCCTACGCAATTACCAGCTCCTGTAGTGCCGGGTGAGAGCGGCGGACGACATGATGAAGGGGGTGCAATAGTGCTGGCTGATGTAATTTGTCCTGTAGAACAGAGAATGGATGATGAGACGGAGGTCGACCCTATGGATTTCCTCAATACAAACGTGTATGACTGTGACATAGAATTGATTAGTCAACCATATGACAAATCGGGCTATCAGCTTGCTAATGAGGATATGGATGATATGCCCGGGCAGGAAGGTCGTAGCAGGGATTGCAAAAAGTCTCTCTTCATGAAATCCTCACAGGACACGCCTAAAGATGCCGCCTCAACACAGGCTCAACTATCCCAGCGTGAGGGTCGTACAGTACTTAGCCCGGGAACACTGGGGAAGGGGTTAAGGAAGGGTCTAGAAGGTGTGCCCAAGAAAAAGGAGAGAAAGAGATCGGGGAAGATAGCTGCCTGCAAACAAGCCAGAGCACATAGCAGCCAAACGATGCATTCTGAAGAGCGTGTACCCGTGAAAGGTGCGGCCATGTTCCATCTCACGGGCGAGCCGATGCTACCGCCGAAACCACTGGAGGCACTATCAGGGGATCTCAGGAGACTGCACGACCATGTGATGTCGACTGAGAAAAGCCTACTAGCCTCAAAGGATCCAGGATATCCGACATACGCGGCTCGTGTGCCTGAGGGGAAGTGCTACGTCAAGACACGGCCCGCGGAGGTGTTCTTCCTGCGGTTTGACCATATCTTTGAGATGTTTCTGACAAGGCGGCTCGATTTTACAATCGTCCGCCTTTTTGCGCTACATATGAGCTCTGTCATGAACAGTGAAGAAGTCTTGCAAATCTGTGTGGCGGATCCGTACTACATGCACGAGTATTTCTTGAGTCTCGGTGACTTTGAGCGTGAAACTGCTAGGGACTACCTCCAAAACTTCATGGTATAGAATAAGGACCGGGAAATTGTCCTCGTGCCTTATCATCCAAATTAAGTCAGTTTCGAACAACCCTTTCATACATTTCAATCATTCCTTCTCTCTCTATGGGGAATAATTTGAGGTGTCTTTTCCCCGCAGTAATGGGCGCACCGTCCTTATCGTTCTTTATCCGCAAGTCTCCCACGCCGTGTATTTTGACCCTTCCAGAGACTACGAGAAAAAAGACTACACCCACATAATGAATATTCTAGATGATGCTCTCCAAGGCTTCAGCTTTAGAGGTGGCCACATGCAGATCAGGAAACAAAGGAACAAGAAGATGGGTTTCGCGCATAAAACTAACTTCTCCTGCATCCAAGTCCCAAAATCAAGCAAGAAGGATGGATTGTACATCCTCCATCACCAAAAGCTTCGCATGAGAAGCAGAAATGATGATCATATCCACAAGTGGCTAGAATCTCATGGAGAAGCGGATTATAAACTGAGAGATGACTTCTTTCGCATCCAAAACGACATTGCGACGATCATCATGAAAGAAGTCGTCGATGAGAAGGGGATGTTCCACCACGGCCCTATATCGCGAGCTGACGTCCGAACTCGCATAGGCATGCAACGTCTAGACCTCACGCCGTTCAAGAAGCTAGGGTCCATCCTCGATGATATGGAAGGATGGAACTTCTAGTTATTTATGATGCCGATGATGATGATATGTGTCGGTTGAACTTGTATACTATTTGTAGTGATGCAACTTTGTGATGTCCACGATCCCTGCCGAACTTGTGTAACGCTACTTTGATAGTTTGCGCACAATGACCTGCGTACCTCTAGTTAATTAATTCGCGTACTGTATGTTGCATCTAGTTGCTAACCCTTTCTTTTTCGGTGTTCTCTAGTATATTTTGTTGCATATATATGATTGTACATCCTCTTCATGAACATGCATCTCTAACAGGTACCTAGTTTCTTGATGGCGAGATGGAACTGCTATGTCGTGTACAAAGGGAAGGTTCTGGGGGTGTACAATGAGTGGCATGAGTGTCAGGCGCAAGTGAATGGGTTCTCGGATGCCAGCCATAAAGGCTTCAAAAGCAGACAAGAAGGAGAAGCTAGTTACTTGAGGTTCACGCTAGCGCGAGAGGGGACTCGTAACTGCCATCTCATGTACTACATAGTTCCGCTCTCACTCATAGTGATAGTTGGATGGATGACGTTGTAGTTGCAAGTATTCGAGACTTGCATGTATCGCTATTTTCGAGATGATGACAAGATACCACTTTGTGTTGGATGATGATTATGACGAGACTATTTGTATGTATATGCTATGATTACATTTGTGGTCTCGGAGGCATTTGTATGTGTATCATGATGACATTTGTATGTGCTAAAGATTCTTCTATAAAGCCTGTTCAAATACAAAACAAATATGCCGAAAAAACAAAAAACTACTAAAATTAGCAGTAGCGAGTGCAGAAAAGTTAGCAGCAGCGCGGTTGTAGCAGTAGCGCGCACAGGGGAAGCGCGCTATAGCTATTAGCAGCAGCGAGGTTCCTTTAAGTGCGCTGCTACAACACTTGTGTAGCAGTAGCGTGGGAGGACCAGCGCTACTGCTATACGTTAGTTGTAGCGCCTTATTGGTAGCGCGGGTACCCGCGCTGCTGATAGGCCTAAAACCCGCGCTGCTACTAGCCTTTTCCCTAGTAGTGCCTATTAATGGCGCACCAGTTTTGCCTACTAATGGCGCATCACTGGTGCACCATTAGTATCACGCCACTGGTGCGCCATTAGTATCTGGTATACTAATGGTGCACCACCCAGTGCGCCATTAGTATATAACACCATGCGTCATTAGTATGCCTCCCAGGGGCCATATTTAACCATGTGCTTTGGCACACTAATAGCGCACTGCGGATGGATGCGCCATTAGTATACTTGGCATACTAATGGCGCACTGTTTGGTGATGTGCCATTAGTATACTTTGTCATACTAATGGCGCACTCTGTAGTGATGTGCCATTAGTATGAATATTAGGTTTTATTTTTTTTACTTTTCTGATTTTTGCATAGGTTACAAAATATATTATTTGACAGAATATAGACAGTAGCACACAACAACAGCAGATTCATCGAATACAATAGAAGATTAGTCTCCGAATACAATTCATCATATTAGTCTCCGAATTCAAAAGACCGAACAAAGATAAAACATTACAAGTCTCGAGACCGCGAGTATCGAGTTTGTCTTCACATTACAAGTCGATATCGATCATCTAAAGTACCATCACATAGAAGAGAGCTGCGGTCATCACGATGAGCATCATCGCGATGAAACTGGTCTTCATCCGGTTCCTCCAACGCTCCCTCCTCTCTCCCGCTAGATAGCGGGCATATCTAGATTCCGCCTCTGCCCTAGTGGTGTACCCTTTGTAACTGTTACCGCTGAAACGGTGAACCTGTCTTCGACATTCCTCCCAGTCGTCGTAGACTCCGGGAACCTTACCCTTGTACACGACATACGATGGCATCTCAATGTACAAGCCAAACAATAGACAATACATACATAAGCAATATATAAGTATGCAACAAAAGGATCGGAAGAGAAAATCAAGACATTAATAGCATGATTCATGGTCCTACTAATAAATAGCATCGATTACATCTAAGTTGAACAACTGTCCAAACGAAAGAGACATACAATTCATTAAAGTTTAATTACAACATGAGCCAATCAATGTTTCAGAACTACACATCACTACTTTCGACTCGACTCATGGACAGGAGCGTGGATGAAGCCGCCGTCTGTCGTGATGGTCATGAAATCGTGGGCATTGTCAGCCTGCATTTGTAGCATTCCATCTATCTCAATGTTGGACGGTTGATATCTGAGGAAGAACTGCCCCAAGGTATGAAGGACATCTTGATGGATGATGTCCGCAAACTCCGACTGGATGCGAAAGAATTCTTGTCTGATGTCCGCGTCCTGGATTGCCGACAAGCTCGCGGCCCAATCTTTGAGATTATTTGGTAGCAGAAGGTGATGATGGTCCCTTATGATCGCCTGGATGTGATGGAGCGTGTAGTAGGCATCCTTCTGACCGCCAGACGGCTGCTTGACGCAGCAGAACATCGTATTGTGGGCGAACACGTGCTTGTGTACTTACGAACTTCCCTGATGAAGGTGCCTCCAGGTTTGGCATAGCCGGGGAGAACATCATCAAGAACTTTCTTGATATTTGTGTAGTCTATCTTGGAGTTACGGTTCGGGTCGAAATACATGGCCATGGAATATTTCGGGCTTAAGAGGATGAGTGTGCAATGTGTGTCACTGCACAGAACACGGAATGTTAGAAGAAAAAAAAGAACGATCAAAATCTAAGAAATCATATGTTACAGTGCGGTTAAGGGATGACTTACTCGGGAAAGTAAGCCACAAGGAAGTTATCCTTATCTGGGTTTGCCAGAATGACGTCTTCGAGGTGTAAACTCGCGACTTGGTGGTCCCCTGCGCTGCTCAAGAGCTTGGCACGCATGTAGAAGGGGTCAACGATCACGATGTCTGGGGTCTTGTCTCTAATGATCCGCATCTCCATACTTAGCGAAAACAGCCGAACGAAGGTGTAGTGCAGCGGATGAAGGTTGAACATAGCAAAGATGTCATCAAACCGCAGGACGATCGTAGCCTCGATGGCGCCATCCACAAAGCCCTTGCCCTCTGGCACCTTGGCCACGAAAACCGGGTATGCCACATCATTCTCTCTAAGACGCCGCTTCTCCAAAGAAAGAACACTGTCGTGCAGACTCCGCATAGCACCGGTTGCAGCATTGAGCATATTTGTCGGTAGCATCGCCCTACCCGCCACATGCACCCTCCTCGAGATATCCTTAGGTGAAGGTGGCCCATCCCGAGCACGGATCGTACTCGGTGCCGGCTGGCTCGCACCGGCGCCCATTTTAGTCTGCCGTTTCTGGCCCTTCTTCTTGATCTGCTGTAATGGGACCGAGTTCTGCTCACAGACCGCCTTCTTGAGCGTGTTGGGGCTGATAATATTTGGCACCTCCGCTATCTGAGGCTCGATGAAGGCGGCAGCTGGAGGCATCTCCTGAGAACTGAACGCCAGACGACGCCTGTTGCAATTGGGTTTCTCCACCGTACCAGCTAGATCGCGGTCGTCTTGTTTGGGTTCTTGAGAAGGAGGCCCGCAGAACGAGTCACCGTACCCATGTTCGGCAAAGTACGTATCGATGTTGGTAAATGTACCATCGTCGTTGTCGTTGTCATTCGGATCCTGTGCCATATGCATGTCTGGATCCTATGCCATAGGGATGTCCGGCATGTCCGATAGCGTTGCGGCATTCTTGCCATGGCTTGGCGCCGGCACGACTGGCGGTCTTGTCTGTGGGGTGGTGTCCCCCGCCCCCAAACGAATCTGGCTCTTCGGCCAAAGCAGGGGCCAGCTTACATAGGCACTGAGGGTCATCTCATCTTATTCGTCGTCCCCAGCGGGTCGAATCGGAGGTAACAGCTCGTCACAGCCTGGCAGCACCCGAACCACTTCAACCCTATACATTGTGGGTGGCATCGGATTACCGTGGAACACGGGGTTGCCCGGTTGAATGATTCTGCCCTTGGCGACATCGACCAACTCGCCGCCCACGAAGTGCAGGAGAGTGCAAGGAACGTCGGCGGCGCCCTGCGAAAACATGTAGGGCGTCAGGGATGCCCAGTCAAAGGCAAGGAGATGAAGTCCTCGGCCGAGAGGCTTAGTTACCGTGATGCGATCGAGCTCGGCTAATGTCGAGGCACCGCCAACGGCGGGCGTGCAACTGACGGAGGGGCCGCTTGCTGGCGAGGTGCCGGCCGACGTACACTCGGGTGCATTAAGCTCCAATGCCGGCGTCGGAGACACCAATACCGCCGCCACCGGAGACACCAATGGGGCCGCCGCCGTAGACACCAATACCGCCGCCGTCGGAGACACCAATGGCGCCGCCTGCGCGTTGTGCGAGTTGCTGGCCGTGAAGCTGGGAATCGGGGGTGCCCCCTGTTGGCCACCCGCAATCCACGCCGTTATCCCATGAATCAAGGTAGGCATAATGCCGGTGAGCGTCGATCCCAGTTGTTGTTTCACTTGCTCTTGGACCATCTCCGGAATCCGCGCCACTTGCGCCTTGAGTGCTTCAACCTCGCGCGACTGGCTTTCCGAGATGGTCTTTTTCTCCTTTCGCCCACCACCGGCATAGTATGACGACCATTTTGTGGACAAGCCTTTGCCGGCCATAGGACCAGATGACGTCGGCTTATTGAGCTTATCCCTGTTTTCATTACGTTCAACGCCCTATTCAAAGGGGTGTCGAAAGGGGAGCTCTGAGACGACCCCGTGCTACTGCTTTCTTTGTCCTGCGGAAGGAATGTGAACCATTTAGAAATATTGGGGATTAATTAGAATGAAACCATATGGAGCTAATTACGCGGGGGTGTATTCCTTACCAGAACAAGCTCAAGCTCCTTGGTCTTCGGATCCGTGGTAAGCTCCTTTGTTACCGGGTCCTCCTTGTACCGGGCCCTGAGAAAGTTCCTGGTCTGCTTGTCACTGTATTTCTCGAAGCGGGGCGGTAGGCCTTGCTCGGCACGCTCCGCGTACTCCTTGTCCCATACAGGCTCCGCCACTCTGTAACCGCCGGGACCGAGTTGGTGGACCCCTATGTTCAACTGCCGCATTTCTTTCCCCCACTGACTTGATTCGGAGGTTGTGGGGCTCTTGCACTTGATCTTGAACTCCTTGTAGTCATCTTCGCTAATCAAAGGATATTTCGCCTTGATCTTCTCATAAATATCACCTTTGTCAATCATTGCCTTCACCGTGCTTTTCCAAGTAGATAGGGCCGTGCTCATCGTCGTGAGGGCGGCACCGTTCACTTTATTACCCGAGAGGCGTGTGTTTGCGAACTCAGTGGGAAACTTGTATTGTTCGTGCAGCTTCATGAAGAGGAGGCTGCGCAAATTCCCTCGGTCGTTATGCCTTAGGTTCTTGGTGTTGATGGAGGCGGTGCTCCGGAGAATGCACCCGAGCTGAATTGAGTACCCCTTGACTACGTGTTTGGACGCTATCGGATGCTCGTCGGAGTTCACTTCAGTAAATTCCTCCCTGACGGTGCCGAGCATGTTCGAGCGCCGGTCCTTCCGTTGCCTCTTCGGTTGGCTGCCATCTGTGCATGCGCCGCCATCATCAGTGGTGGCATCCGCGGCGCCATCATCAGTGGTGTCATCCCCGACGCCACTAGGGGTTGTGTAGTCAGGATCGGTGTCTTCCCCGGCGTCCTCATAGCGGTGAGGTTCTTCCTCCAACTCCTAGGACAGCTCCTGGAATTGCTTGCCACCCGAACCGCTGGCCTCATCGTTGTGGGCCATGTTTCGCTCTAAATAGGAAAAAAGTTTGGTCAGAAAGTTGGTTATTGTCAAGGAACAAGATCATGGTCTCATCATTTAGGGTTTGTCGACACCGAGGCATCCTAAAAGCTAAGCTTTTATCATTTAGGGTTTGTCGATGCTGAGGCACCCTAAAAGCCTAAGCGTACATCATTTAGGTTCTCATTGACACCGAGGCACCCTATAGAAGCCAAGTTAAGTTTTCATCATTTAGGGTTTATCGATGTCGAGGCACCCTAGGTTGGGCCTAATCACTAGGCACTAATCACTTGGCTCTATTGCCACCAATGTTGGGTTTATCATCTAGGGTTTATCGATGCTAACGAGAATTCTAAGTTGGGCCTAATCACTTGGCTCTATTGCCACCTATGGTTTAATGCAGCAAGAATGGCGGGGCAGTTGATCCTACTTAACTAAGTACTAAGATACCCCGGCCCATGCATTAGTCGCAAGTACCCCATATGTCCTATTTTTAGCAAAGTCATGCTAAAATTCACGGAAAATTTCAGCATGACCTTTGCTGAAAATAGGACATATGGAGTACCCGAATTTGTCGGAACGGAAGTTAATCGACATTCCGGCAAACTCAAGGGCCTCTCGGGGTACAGCAGCAGCATCACAAGTTGACAAAATTCCCAAGTAGTACAGCAGCAGCATCACAAGTAGTACCAATGAACATATAGTCCAGCAAGTTGAAATAGCTGAAGTTCTCAGCATGAAGAATCACACAACACAGCACCTACATTATGATGATACATTTGGAGATTGCACATACAATTTTCACATAATCATAATTGTTCTGGAGATTGCACATACAGTTTTTGACAGCACAACACCTATGACAGCACATACAGTTTTTGTTACTGCTCCCAAATGAAATGACACTTTGACATGGCTGCAATTTTTAGTGTCTACTTATCTGTAATTTTTCAGTGTCTGCTTAGGAGAAATAGGTTTCAAACTTCAGCTTGCTTTGTATAAGGAGACTAAAAAACTATCTAAGGAGTTCTTCAAGTTCAAGTTACAGCCTGCATGACATTTTCCTACACAATGCTTGTTGTAAATAATTACTTAAACTAAACACTTTTTTTATCTTAGCTTACTTACAATAGAATGCCTATCTTTCTGGTTTTCCAATTCCTTTTGTTTCATTTTCAACATTGCTCTATTTTTAATTAATAGCACTGTTCAAGAAATCTGTATATGCAATCTACAGAGATCCCCCTCCTGACTTTTAGATTGATTTTCCATCAAAATTGAACATAGTTACACTAAGTTTCAAAATAAAAAATACACTTATCAGTTTTACAAACTGAAAATTACTCTAAAACTGAAACTTTAACTGACTTTTAGACTGAATTTTTACTCCAAGAGTTTTTATATTCAGATCACTTTAACTGAATTTTACATTGAGTTTTAGATTGAATTTTAAACTTTCTTGCAATATAAGCTTGCCGTACACTTTATATTTAGATCAGGAGCCAAGCTCTAAAATTGAATTTTTAACTGAATTTTTACGACTGCATCTGTTTCAATTTCAGTTTCAGATAAAGTTTATATTCAGATCAGGAGACTGACTTTTAAACTGACTTTATATTCAGTTTCAGGTAAGGACATCCGAGAATCTATAGCGAGGGGCGGCTGGTGCGGTGAGCACGAGCCCTCATGCATAAACGGTGACTAAACAAGGAGAAAAACAGGGGAATCGATGGAGACGCTCACCGCGGAGCTGGGGAAGGAGACGGCGAGGCCGAGGGTGGTCGGGGCAGCGCGGATCGACGCCGAGAAGCAGTGGTCGGTGATGAGGAAGAAGAGGTCGATGCGCTCGATCCTTGATGACCCGGCTCCAATCTATGGACGTAGGCGATGAAGGTGATGATGGTGTTGCTCCTGGCGCAGCTCCTTGGCACGACGACGAAGTACGGGGCGGTCGGTGGCCGCGGTGACGCGCGGCGGTGGCGCTCGGGGTGGAGGGAAGGAGCGGGGCAGGCCGTCGGCGACGAGGACCGAGAGGGCGATTGAGGAGTGGAGGGAAGGAGCGGGGCAGGCCGTCGGCGGTGAGGACCGAGACGGCGAGGCGGGGCGCGGGGGTCGTCGGGCGACTAGGGGGGAATGAATCTGGCGAGGGGGGAGTGAATCTGGCGAGCGGGAGGGACGAAGGGATCGGGCGACTAGGGGGGAAGATTACTAATGGCGCACCCCCTGGCGGTGCGCCATTAGTATGTTTTTTATAGCAATGGCGCACCCCTGAGACGGTGCGCCATTAGTATTCTTTTTTTTAGATAGCAATGGCGCACCAGCCAGCCGTGCGCCATAAGTAAGATTTTTTTATTATTATTTTGTTGCATCTAATAATTTAATAGAAAATTAATATGAATATGAATATGAAAATGAATATGAATATGAAAATGAATATGAATATGAAACAGTAATAAATTTTTATGAAAACAGTAATAATTTTTTAAAAAATATCATCAGATTTGTTATTTTAAAATATTTATGAATATAAAAAAATATCATCAAATTTATTATTTGAAAATATAATCAAATTTGTTTTTTTTGGATTTTTAGTTGCATTCATTTGTGACGGTGGAGCGGGGGAGGGTGCGGGGGTCGTCGGCGGTGATGGAGTGGGGGAGGGTGCGGGGGGTGCTCGGCGGCGAGGGGGATCTGGCAAGGGGGATCTGGCGAGGGGGGATAGCGATCGAGATGGAGGGGGATCGAGATCGAGTGTCCTCATGAATATTCAATATTTTTTCATGAATTCAAAAAGTGCCCATGAAATTTAAAAATATTCATGATATCAAAAAGTGCCCATGAAATACAACCGAGAAATGAAGACTACGATTTAAATACAGTCGATCTTAGCTAGCTATCTGTTCATAATCTTCTTTCCCTTCTTTTTCGCAAATGGAGTTCTTCTGTGGAACAGACGTCCTTTAGGTAGGGTGGTCCTGCTTCTTCTTATGGTGTATGCTGCTACTTCATCATCGTCGTCATGTTCGATCTTCGGGTCGCCGTACTTGTCGAAGTCTTGCTCATTGGCTACTCCATCCATTCCGATGATCTTCCTTTTGCCTCTCCTCACGACAACACGACTGGGCTTTGACGGGTCGGTAATGAAGAAGCATTGGTCTACTTGGGAAGCCAGTACCCATGGCTCATTTTTCGCGGTGACGGTTGCGCCCGCGGTCTTGGATTTGGCTTCGGGTATAACCATGGTAGTGAAATACCAGTCTTCTTTTAGGACGCTCTTGGCCCATCTGACACGGAACATCGGGACCTTCTCTCCAGCGTAGCTCAGCTCCCAGATCTCCTCGATCCTTCCGTAGTATCTGTCCTTGTCGTTACCGGTGTAGGATTCCATCATTACCCCGGAGTTCTGATAACCATCGCTCTTCATGTCCTTGTCCTCGGTGTAGAATGTGTAGCCGTTGATATCATACGCCTCATAGGTCATCAGGTTGTGCTCGGCGCCCTGTGATAAGGCGAATATAAGTTGTTCTTCCGCGGAAGAATCCTCATGTAAAGGGTACGACAGAAGCTTCTGCTTGAACCAACGCGTGAAACATGAGTTGTGCTCTTTGATTATATCTCCGTCCGTCCTCTGTTGATCTCGGTCATTGTACGTCTTCTCAATAAAGGTTTTGTGCTCTACCACCCAAGGATCGACCACGTCTATGTGTTGTAGCGCGACTAGGTTTGCTCTTTCAAAGTCGGCGAGTCGACCCTCGAAGTCGACATGCATGTCGCGGCGACCCTCACGGTGACCCCATCCAGCGAGCCTGACGAGGTGCCTGTTGACGGGCAGACCAACGGGGTTCTCGATGCCTAGATAATTTGTGCAGTAGGAGATGCACTCTTCGGTCAGAAAGCCCCTAGCTATACTTCCCTCTGGACGTGACATGTTGCGAACGTATCCTTTGATGACACCATTCATCCTTTCGAATGGCATCATGCTGTGCAGGAACGTTGGCCCGAGTTGGATGATATCCTCCACGATATGGACCAGCAGATGCACCATAACGTCGAAGAATGCGGGCGGGAAGTACATCTCAAGCTCGCATGGTATCACCACGATCTCTTCCTGTAGCCTTCTGAGTTGACTCACACCAACCGACTTCCGAGAGATGACGTCGAAAAAGTTGCGTAGGCCAAATAGCATTTCACGGACGTGCGTGTCCATGATCCCACGGATTGCAACTAGAAGTATCTGCGCATCAGCACGTGACAGTCGTGAGATTTCATCCCGCTGAACGTCTGCTACACTGGGTCTAGGTATCTACTTATCTTCCCCGCGTAACCGTAAGGAAGTTTTCCTCCTACGAGGCAGGTGAAAAACTGCTCGATCTCCTCCTGACTTAGAGTGAAGCACGCGGGAGGGTAGTCATTTCCAGTCTTCTTGGCCTTTTTGCCTTTGCGACGACTTTCTGTGTCCTGCTTCGCCTCATCATCATCATCATCATCATCATTAGCGTGAACCTCCTGCCTGATGCCCATTGATTTCAAGTCTGCCCTTGCTTTCGGCCCATCTTTGGTCCTCTCTGGCATGTTGAGCAGGGTAGCAAGCAGACTCTTGCACACGTTCTTTGTGATATGCATGGCATCAAGGCTGTGAGGCACACGGTGGATCTTCCAGTACGGCAAGTCCTAGAAAACAGACCTTGTTTTCCATACCTTCAGCAGCGGCTCTGGCGCCTTTCGCTTCTTTCCCGGCTCTAGCGCCTTTTGCTTCTTTCCCGGCAGTGGGCAATCTTTCCAATTTTTCAACAGCCCGTCTATTTCCTCGCCGCTCCTCGTACACGGGGGTCTTCGGAGTTCTGTTTCACCATCGAACAGATCCTTGCATTTCCTCCACGGGTCATCGTCGCGAAGCCACCTTCGATGTCCCATGAACACGGTTTTCGAAGACCTGGGATCTCTATCTAGCTGGCGATACGTTGTGTCATCCGTGCACCTGACGCATCCAGAAAATCCGTGGACCACCTGCCCCGCGAGATATCCGTAACCGAGATAGTCGTGCACCGTCGTGAGCAGTGCGGCTCTCATAGGGAAATATTCTTTCTCTACGGCGTCCCACGTATTGGCTGGCATTTTCCACAGCGTGTCTAGCTCCTCTTTCAGCAGCCCCAGATACAGATTGATGTTGTTCCCTGGTTGTTTCGGCCCTTCAATTAGCATACTCATGTGAATGTACTTCCTCTTCATGCACAACCAGGGGGAAGGTTGTACATCCACACAAACACAGGCCAGGTGCTATGTGTGCTTCTCTAGCTGCCAAACGGATTGACTCCATCGTTGCTCGCACCCAGCATGATGTTCCTTGGATCCTTCCCAAATTCTGGGTGTTCGAAGTTCAACGCTTGCCACTGGCTCCCATCCTTAGGGTGACTCAGCATCTTGTCTTTTTTATTTATGTCCGGATCATTCGCGTCATCTTCTTGCTTCTTCTCCTCCCTATCCGCGTGCCAACGCAGGAGCTTTGCTACCTTAGGGTCCGCGAAATACCACTGCAGACGAGGAGTGATCGGAAAGTACCACACCACTTTTCGAGGAGCTTTCTTCCTCTGCTTGTATCGAGTGACGCCGCACACCGGACATATGGTAGACTCCGTGTGCTCGCCCCGATAAATGATGCAATTGTTCATGCACACATGGTATTTCACGTGTGGTAAATCTAGAGGACACACGACTTTCTTCGCCTCCTCGAAACTGGTCGGGCACTTGTTCCCCTTGGGAAGACGTTCGTGCCAGAATGACATGTTCTCGTCGAAGCATGCGTCCTTCATTTTGTGTTTTACCTTCATCTCCAAAGCCATGAGCGTTACTTTCAGGCGGGTATCCTCGGGTCTGCGTCCTTCATACAATGGAGTAACCGCGTCTATCTCCAGTTGATCCAGCTTGGCTTTCTCTCGGGCGGCAGCTCTTGCGTTATCCGTCTGCTTGAGAAGCAGCTCTTGAATATGAGGGTCCTGCACCCAGCCCATCGATGGTCCATCGTTGTCTGCTCCTCCGGCATCTAGATCTTCATGATCATGCCCTTCGTCTGCTCCGGCATCTTCCTCATCATAATGTCCGGCATCTTCTACATGATGACTGTGTACAACATCAAGGTCGTGATCATGTCCTGGAGATTCTTCATCTTCTCGCCCGCCCGAGCCATAGTGGTTGTCTTGCTGCCCTTCCTCATTTCTTGCCCGGCCCCCATGGACGCCTTCATAGTCATCTTCATCACCTTGCCACCGATAGCCATCCATGAAACCACGCAAGAGCAGGTGGTCCCGCACCTGCCCGGAATCCGGGTCCGCAATAAGGCTCTTCAGCTTGCATCTTCGACACGGACATCTTATCGCCGTCTCGTTCTTTTGAAGCATCTCGGCCTTCGCGGAGCTCAAAAACCTATTCACGATGCCTTCGGTCATCGTGCGGACCATGGTCGCCTGCGGGGTAGAGCAAAACGATATTTTAGAACCAAGAAAAAATTTGGCATGACTTTCCCTAAAAATAGGACCAAAAAGAATGCATAGTGCCAAAATTCTCGCCGAAACGGAAATGAATCAACATTTCGGAAAAATATTGGCAACTATCGCATTTCAAATAGCGGTACCTGCAAACACAAACATATATGCAACACCACGAACATATGCAACACCACAAACATACATAGATCTAGCTAGGCCACAAAAAGTGCATGTGCACGTTGTTGGAGCGAGCTAGGGAGAAAAAAAGTAGATCCACAACATGAAGATAGCATTCCCCTTACTTACCTATCAAAAAAGGGTAATTTCAACACTTAATTTTGATGAATCTATGGTGCAAATGATGTGAGAAGGAGGAGGTAGCCGACAAGCTTAGAGAAGGAGGTGGGGGGAATGAAGTGCGGAAAGTGAGTGTGTAGGTGTGGCTGTCCAAAAATATCTAGCTGGTCCTAGGTTAATAATGGCGCACCACACAGACATGCGCCATTAGTAGTTTTGCAAAAAAAAGTAAAAAAAAATTATACTAATGGCGCACCGTGGCACAGTGCGCCATTACTAGTTTAAACTAGTAATTGCGCACTATGCAACGGTGCGCCATTAGTATTTTTGCAAAAAAGAAAAAAAATATAGTAGTAGCGCACTACTAATGGCGCACTCTGCCGCGATGTGCCATTAGTATGTTTGAAAAAATGAAAAAAAACATTTTGTTACTAGTGGCACACCGTGTGCCTGGTGCGCCATTAGTGTCTTCCAAACTAATGGCGCACCAACAGATGGTGCGCCATTAGTATATAGTAATGGCGCACCACATGTCTGGTGCGCCATTAGTGTCAATTCCATCTATAGCCCTTTTCCTAGTAGTGCCACGAAGGAGCCCTCGAGCCACGTAACTTTGGGCATTTTTCCCACCATGGCTCCGCCGCATTCCGCTTTTTGGCCGCATACTACCTTCGGCGTGATATTGAAGGTCTTCAGCCACAGGCCGAAGTGGGGCCGGATGCGGAGGAAAGCCTCGCACACGACGATGAACGCCGAGATGTTGGGGATGAAATTCTAGGCCAGATCATGAAAGTCCAGCCCATAATAGAACATAAGGCCGCGGACGAATGGATGGAGGGGAAACCCCAGTCTGCAGACGAAGTGGGGGAGGAAAATCACCCTTTCGCGAGGTTCCGGGGTAGGGATGATCTGCCCCGCGGCTGGCAGCCGGTGCGCTATATCCGCGGCTAAGTATCCGGCCCCATGTAGTTTTTTGATGTGTCCCTCCGTGACGGAGGATACCATCCACTTGCCTCCCGCTCCGGACATGTTTGGAGAGAGTTGAGGAGAAGGATGTGAACTTGGGCGCTGGAGCTCGAGTGCGCGAGAATGGATGAGCAAGGAGGAAGAAGGCGTGGGTAAAAAAAGGTGAAACCTTATCCCTTTATAAGGGCGGACGAAACTATGTGCCCCCACTAGCCTGGTAAAACTCGCTTATCCCCCAAGCGCCGCAATTGATGGCGCGGTTGGGTTACCCACGTCCGTATTGATGGGAATCCCGTAATAGGGGGACATGATCTCTCCTTCAACAAGACGTGCCAAGGAAACCGCCTCGCGAAGCACGCTGAGATAGGTTATGAAAAACGATTCGAATAAAGACCTGGCTATGGTGTGATGTCACACTACGGGGTACGTCAGCAGATTAGATTTGTGGAAATATTATTCTCTCTACGGTGGTATGTGGAACTTGTTTTGCAGAGCCGGACATGATCCTAGTGTTCGAAATCTTCTATGAAGTATTCGGAGGAGGAACCCACCTTGCAATGCTGAAGACAATCTGCGCGCCAGACTTATCCTCATTGAAGCCTGGTTCAGGGGCTACTGAGGGAGTCATGGATTAGGGGGTATCCGGACAGCCGGATTATATCCTTTGGCCGGACTGTTGGACTATGAAGATACAAGATTGAAGACGTTGTCTCGTGTCCGGATGGGACTCTCCTTGGCGTGGAAGGCAAGCTTGGCAATACGGATATATAGATCTCCTTCCTTGTAACCGACTCTGTGTAACCCTAGCCCCCTCCGGTGTCTATATAAACCGGAGGGTTTAGTCCATAGGACAACATACAATCATACCATAGGCTAGCTTCTAGGGTTTAGCCTCTCTGATCTCGTGGTAGATCTACTCTTGTACTACTCATATTATCAAGAACAATCAAGCAGGACGTAGGGTTTTACCTCCATCAAGAGGGCCCGAACCTGGGTAAAACATCGTCCTCCCTGCCTCCTGTTACCATCCACCTTAGATGCACAGTTCGGGACCCCCTACCCGAGATCCACCGGTTTTGATACCGACAGGGGCGAATCGTTTTTTTTGCCCGGATGCACTTCCTTGCGTGCGAAGGTGTAGCTGGTGGGTCCCAACAGTTAGGGGGGAAACATTTTTTTCACGAAATACGGTGGCTCGTCCAGTGGGTCCCTGCTATCAGGAGGAGGAATCATTATTTTCCGTGTAATAAGGAGGCACTTCCTTGCTGCCGCCGTGGACCCAGCTATCAGCCGCTCCACGTATAGTCCACGTCCGATTGAAGTCGTTCCTTGACCACGTTGGCCACGCCGCACCGAGAGCACCAGGGCGGTGGACGACGGAGCACCAGGGGGAGTATTCATTTTTTTGTGCGTAATAAGGAGGCACTTCCGGTGGGTCCGAGCTGACAGCGGGGGGAACGTTTTTTTTCGCGAAATACGGTGGCCCATCCGGTGGGTCCCAACAGTCAGGGGGAAACATTTTTTTGCGAAATAAGGTGGCCCGTCCGGTGGGTCCCCGCTGTTAGGTGGAGGAATAATTTTTTTGCACGTAATAAGGAGGCACTTCCTTGCGGCCGCCGTGGACCCAGCTTTCAGCCTCTCCACATACAGTACTCTTCCGATGGAAGTCGGTCGTTGACCACATTGACCACGCCGCACCGAGAGCACCAGGGCGGTGGACGACGGCGAGGCCTAGGAAGGGGACGACGCGGAGCCGGGGAAGACGCAGCAGAGAAAGCCCGTGCGGAGAGGAGTACGAGGGTTCACTGGTTCGGCTGCGGTGTGAGGCTGTTGTCGCCGCAGAATAACAGGGGGTGTGGGTGAGTGGAGGAATGGCCTGGCCAGCGGTGGGAGTAGTATGGGGGCAGTGAGGCCTCCGCGGCAGCAAAGCTGGCCACGGGAGGCAGGAGCAGGCGGCACGACCGGCGCTGCTTTGGGCGGCTGGACCAAGAAGACCAGAGGTTGAAGAAGCACTACGGCTGTTGGATGGACATCGTACGGTCACTGAAGCTAGAATCGTTTATATTGACTAAGTTGACAAAGCCCTTGGTACGCTCCAACTTAGGAGGCCCACAGGCCAGCCTCTGAAACGGTCCGCCCCAGATGTTAGGGGGAGGAATCATTTTTTGGGCGGCCGAAGCTAAGAATATCCGAGATGGAAGAAGAAGCACGACATCCGTTGGATAGACATCCAACGGCCACTGCTGCTACAACCCTGTGTTGACTATAATAAGTTGACAAAGCCTTGCATACGCGTCAACTTATTTTTTTAGGGGACGTGTCACTTAGTAGGCCCACAAGTGTGTGGCGGAGTACTTATAGCCCATTTGCGTTTTGTAAGAATGTACATCCCATTTTTGAATTCTAATGGAATTTACAACAGCCCATTTACAGTTTGTTAAAAGTACAACCCATTTTCTAGCTAGGACAACGATTAATAATTTCAACCAACCGTTGAAGACAGAATTCAATAAAATTTCCCACATTTTGATGGGATCCGAAATATTTTTATCCCGAAATTTTTAGTCAGATTAAATATAAATTTGTATTACGTAAAAATCCAACGAAACATTGCGCGCGCAACAATGAAAATTTAAGATTTTCAAAATCCATAAATAATATTTTGTAAACTAATTTTGTGTTTGGTGCTTTTTTATAGTTACTGCCAAGTTTTTATAATTACATCCCATTTATTATTTTTAAAGCCCATTTTCCTGTTAAGCCTAATGCATCCCTCCTAGGAAAGATTTGTAGCCTAGCGGGGCGGAGAATAACAAGTTGACCTTGCCTGGGTATTCCTCAAAAAGACGTATAGCTAGGCTAGCCATTTTCATCTTGAAAAAATTAGTATCTGGGCTGGATATCTGGCCTGGGCTAGATGGGCCACAGCCCGCCCAGTTAATACCCTGCTCTCCTTTGAACAACAACGAAATCATCGCCAAGAAAAACTCGGCAGTGCTCATGCCTCAAAAACACAAATACTGCTCGAGCTGCTTGGTCCCAGCTGTCGGCCGCACCTTGTGCAATTCTCTCGTTTATATTGGCTACATAGGTTAACAATGGTGTGGGACCGTGATGTCAGGAAACCAGGAGAAAGAAAAAAATATAGTTGTACATAATAAGGAGGCACTTGCGTATGTACGGCTATGGCCCTAGTGGGTCCCTAGTGTCGTCCAGTCAAAATAAAGTCATCTCTTGAATCCTCATGCTCGTTGACAATGTTAACAATGCTCGGTGCCACGGCAAGCACAACAACTCGAAGGACAACGGAGAGGGCCTCGCGGGCCCTACGGATGGTCTGATACAGCGCCCGCTGCTCATTCAGGAAGCCAGGATCATCGGACACCTATGAGCACCTTCGAGAAACTGAGACGACATGAAACGGTAAGGCCATGCTTGGGAGCTCTGGTTTATTTCAAACATGTATTAACATACAAGTGTAATTTACTCGTCATCGGAAACAATGCGTAAAATACAGGCGTAATGAAACCGAGGGCCCGAGGTCTGTAAGTAAAACCGGCGGGTTACGCGTGTAATTTGAGAGACCATTGTATATTTTACGAGCACTGCTATATGGACGACATTACCAGACGATACATGCATGACGTGCGTATCATGCCATCCATGGGCAAGGCTGAAACAATAGCTAACGGCTGGATTAGCAATCGTCCGAGTGTCGTTCAGCATTTTTATTGTGTGTGAAGTACTTCCGATATTTTACTAGTCGAAATCGACCAACCAAGCGCCTTCGCCTGAGACCATTTGCTTTAATTTACAAGCGTCAGTTTTACAAGCGGTTTTGGTTGGAAAACGACGATCCAATCACGGCCTAATATCATGAGTTGGTCGAAAGATCATATGGTTTCACATCTAACCTACCCGACTTGTCGTATAGGCTATGAATGAAACATCAGACGATGAACTTCTTAAGCACGGAAATAACAGAAGAGGATGATTGTCACACCCTAGCTAGTTCAT
The DNA here is from genome assembly GCF_003073215.2 of Triticum urartu. Taxonomy (NCBI): domain Eukaryota; kingdom Viridiplantae; phylum Streptophyta; class Magnoliopsida; order Poales; family Poaceae; genus Triticum; species Triticum urartu. The sequence goes on along the minus strand of NC_053025.1, from coordinate 50,303,625 downwards.
GCATTAGAGTGTTGCATCATTTCTACTTTTATAGAAACTTGAAATGGGGATGACAGAACCCCCAGCACCCCCTGGAAACAACTAGGGTTTACTAAAAATATTTTCAATGAACCCAAAATGCCCTTCACAAAATATTCATCATTTCTGGATTGGGCTTAAACCCCTGGCAAAAATGGTGCAATCTTTTCTAGGACATTGTGGATTCTTTGAATTAAATCATAAGTATTTGAATTTGGGCATTTAAATGCTATAAAATATTTCAAATGCTCAAATAATTCTGGAAATAAGTGTGGGCTGTTGGAAATAATCTAAACAAAACCTATGTTTATTTTCAGGATTCTTGTAAGTGCGTAAGTATTTTTAATAAAGCCACAGACTTACAGAAAAATAGAAAACAGAAAGCAGAAAGAGAAAGGCTTACCTGGCGCCCACCTAGCAGGCCCACCTGCCGGCCCAGCCCAGCCACCGCTCCAGCGAGCTGCTTGGCTTGGCCAGGCAGGCAGGTGCTCAACGCCGGCGTCTGCGCGCACCACGCAGCTGCCCGCCGCCCTGCTTCCTCCCCTTGCAGTGCTGCCGCCCTGGATCGGTCACACACCTCTTCCCCGAGCTCGCAGACACGCCTCTCTCTCCGCAGATCCTCTCCCTCGCTCCCCCGAAGCCATGGCCGACGCAACCTCTGCCGTCTCACTACCGTAGTCGCAGCCACCGTCGTCCCTGTGTCACCCCACCGTGCCCACGAGCTCCGCAACATCTCCCTTGACCTCCTCGACGAGCCACGAAGCCTCAGACGCGTTGCAACGCCGCCACCACTGCCGTTCCCCTCGTCAGTCACCGAAGATCGTCGCCGATGATTCGCCGCCTCCCAAGCTTCCCCGAGCCCGCTTCGACGCCCGCTGCACTCGCCGTGAGCTTCTCTCTCTTCTCCCCCTAGCCACGTCGCTCGAGCTGCCCTCTAACCCCGTTGGCCATCACGGCCGAGAGCTCGGCTCCGCCACCCATGGCGCCACCATGGCCATAGGCGCGTAAGCTCGATTCCGAGCGCATCACCACACTCACCAAGTTCCCAGGAGCCTGTAGCACCATTCCATGTGCCTCGCCGTGCCCCGCAGCCTCGGTTTCGACCTCGCCCGAACTCCAGCGGCTGCCAAGGTCATCGTCGGCGATGTTTCCGGCCACCCTAGCTCCACCCACTGCCACCACTCGATGCGGCTTGCTCCCAGCTATGCGTAGATGCTCTCTGATGTCGTTTTGGTCACCGAAGCACGAAACCCGCAGCTCTCCGCCGCGTCTGGCCTCGCCGGCGGCTAAACACCGACGAGTTGACCACGTGTGACCCGTGTGGGCCCAAGTTGACTTCCCCCCTGAGCCTATGACAGGTGGGGCTGACCTGTTAATTAGGTTAGGATTAGTGCTAACTAATTTTAGTTAGTTTAAGTCACTGACATGCGGGCCCAGGCCCCATTGACAGTTAGTTAGTATTAACTAAACTCTGTTAGTTAGCTAAGACACTGACAGACCGGGCCCACCAGTCAGGTTTGACCTGGGCTGGCGCCTTTGACTCGCTGACGTCACAGTGACGTAGTGCTGACGCAATTATTCATTTTCTGGATTTATTTTTATATAGGAAATTCCAGAAAATAGCCTAAACTTCTAAAAATCATAGAAAATCAACCATAGCTCCAAATCAAACAAATTATATATGAAAAATGATCAGAAAAATTCAATCTATCCATCTGTAATGGTTTCATGCATGACAAAACAATTAACCTTGCTGTTTAGGTGAAACAAGCTAATACACTTATTATGCATAAGAGCTTGAGCTTTCATTTGAATCTTTGATTCAAATGGAACCATTTCAACTTGTTTCACATTGCATTAGGCAGGACACATCATATTGCCATGTGTTGATTATACTCTGCGGTGTCTTTCGTGGTAGGTTCTGCCTCCGAGGATATCTCCGAGTATCCAACTGAAGGGCAGTACCCTACTACCACTCCATCAGGCAAGCAGCCCCATTGATCATATCGATGCAATCCCATGTTCTCGCCTCTGCTCTCATTTACTACATTAAGGCAACAACGTTTCAAACTGCTGTGTGCTACGGTAGTTGAACCATTATCCTTTGGATTACCTGTCATTGCCACAGTAACTAGATGAAACCCACTAGCACGTGTAGGAGTTGATTGAGCCATGTGTGTGTTTCCTACCTTGCTATGGCTGCTATGCTTAGAGTTGTGTCAGGTCTGGTTCATCTGGGTGATGGGCTAGAGTGAAATGATTACGTCAGTAATGTGAGGGATGTGTTGAACATGATTTGGTGAAGGTATCGATGAGAGGCCATGTAGGAGTACATGGTGGGTTGTTTCATTGAGGCCGTCCATAAGAACTGAGATCTGTATGCGTGATTTATGATTCAGCTACTACCACACTTTGGGCCCTGAAATATGACCCCGCTCGACTTACTGACCCCTCTCGTCCTCTGTCTAGGAGCTGCAACTAGTTTCTGGTTTTTGTAGGTTATGTGTTGGCGGCCGTGCGTAGCGCTGACCCTAGTGGTGGGCTATGACGAGGTAGATACACTGTGGCCGGGTATGCCGAGCACCCGTTTGGCGTCTTGGGACCTTGTACACATCGTTTGGGGCTGTTGAGGACACCCCGGCCGGGTTTCCTTGCGGATGGAACCTGAATAGGCGATAAACCAGGACTAGAGACTTGTGTGGTTAGTCAGGTCGTGGTCTACACCCACGTCGGCTTTCGCTTGAAGTCTGCCGAGCACATGTCGTGTGTAGACGCTAAGTGGTGGAAGCATGTGTGACGAAGTACACCCCTGCAGGGTATAAAACTATTTGAATAGCCGTGTCCGCGGTAAAGGACTACTTGGTTGCCTATACAGTTCGTAGACAAGTTAATGGTTACTACTAAAAGACTCAAGATAAGTGTGAGTACCGAGGATGGCTCTCTCGTAGGATGACGAGGGAGGATCTCCGGTGGAGTATTGTGTTGGTGATTAGTGGACTCGTGTGCGAAACTATTTTACTAGTGGTGTCCCGTAGGATAGCTTAGCCAAGAGTCAAAGCTGGCTTGCTGTAATAACTCCACCACCTTCTTGAGAATGAGCATGTATTGTAGGTTCTGATGTAAGACTTGCTGAGTACCTTTGTACTCATGTTTGCTTAAATTACTGTTTTCAGACGACAACATCGCCCCCTCCGATGGATTTTATGTAGATCTCGATGTCGATTAGTGACTTGCCACCCAGGTGGTGATCCTAGCCGTGGAGGGCCCTATCTTATATTTACTAATTGGAGGCACCATACTAGGCTCCACGCTAATCCTCATTAACTTCCGCATGTGCTTGTATGTTTGTATGACTTGAGTGTCGGGTCATGTGACCCCTACCTATATGAACATGTTATGTATGGCTCTCTGGAGCCTTTAAATAAAAGTACTTGAGTTGTAGAGTTTTGTTGTGATGCCATGTTGCATTTGCACATATCGAGCATATTGTGTGTATGATTGAAATGCTTGGTATGTGTGGGATCCGACAATCTAGTTGTTTATCCTTGACAGCCTTTCTTATGGGGAAATGTAGTGTAGTGCTCCTCGAGCCATAGTAGTCCGCTACAGCCCGGTTCACCGGAGTCCTGCTAGCCCAGCACTACTGCTCAGGGCACTTGACTGGCCGACATGTGTTTCACTTCGTTCCTATGTCTGTCCCTTCGGGGAAACGTCACGCGGTGACTTCCGGAGTCCTGCCTAGCCTGCTACAGCCCGGGTTCACCGGAGTCCTGTTAGCCCAGTGCTACAGCCCGGATTCACTCGCCGATAACCGACATGCTCGATGTGATTCATGTATGCCTGTCTCCATAGGTCTGTGCCGCTTTGGGTTCACGACTAGCCATGTCGTCCCGGGTTCTTTGTCATATGGATGCTAGCGACACTATCATATACGTGAGCCAAAAGGCGCAAACGGTCCCGGGCCATGGTAAGGCGACACCCGTGGGAATACCGTGCGTGAGGCTGCAATGTGATATGAGGTGTTACCGGCTAGATCGATGTGACTTGGAATCGGGGTCCTGACAGCGTTGGCATCAGAGCCAGACTGCCTATAGGTTCGTTGAGCCAAACCGGTCGAAGTCGTGTCTAGAAATGCTTTAGTTATATGTGGGGGAATTGATTGCGGGAGGGAACGTAAGGCTCTTTTTACTCCTTTACCTTATGCCCTCTGATCTGAGTCATTCTCTTCTCATTCAACGTGGGTTAAGGACTAGGCTCTCTTCTTCTATCAGGTTCACGTGTTACTAATCCGTAGTAGCTTATAGGATTGTTGTTACCATCCTCAGTACAGTTTCTACTACTTTTAGTATGTTGCCAGTCGAATCAGAAACTTGATATGATGCTGTTGAGTGGTATTGCAAACTGTTGTGGATGTCTCAAATCTTTTTCTGAGCATTTACAGCCGTTATGCTGTCCGATTTCCCCTAGAAAATTCTAATGCCTTTGCTTTATTTTGTGCTTTCAGATGGCCACCCATTCGCAGAACCAAGTGGTTCATCTGACCCGGTGCCTCGATGTGCCCGGCCACACGGCCATGTTGGTTCGAGTGATGGTCGAGTCAGGCTATCGGTGGTATCCAGAATATACCGTCGAGGAGTAGTTCAGAGACTTCAACCAGAGCCAGTACCTCTATATCATCAGGAAATATCCCTCTTATCCTGGAGCCACTGAGCCCCTTAACTGTTCCTATGGACTAGGGGTCACTATTGAGATGTCTGTGCAGGATGCAGCCTATTCAATGATTACTATCATTCGAGCCAGGACTGCCTTGCTACAGAACACCGATTTCCATTACATGCCAGCCTCACTTCCTGGAGCACAGGGGTTCTATCAGGCCTTGTACTATGACTCTACACATGAGGAGTCACTACTCCGCACCACTGCTGACATGCTCGAGGATAAGGACCGCGAAAATCGGGCCTTGCGTATGGAGCTTTTCCACACTCGTTCTGATCATTGGGCCACTTTGACTCGGTTTACACCTGCAGTGCAGGTAGGATACATGGACACGAGGGACTTGTACCCTGTACGGTCTGGATTGCCAGATTGTATGGAGTGGCGCGATGTAGGAGACATCACCCCTCCTCGTGGTCCCCGTCTGCCACCACCAGTGGGACCGAGGCCACATCCGAGTCCCTATGGTCCGCAGGCTCTGCAGGACCGTCTGTTCCTAGATGATCATGTTCCACTTCCAGGCTTTGGTGGTGACTTCTATGAGGATTACTACGGAGCCGTCTGAGCTAGTAGTAGTTTCACTAGTACTGTAATAGTTGTATTCTCCATAGTCCTGCATGACCCGTGGGATACGACTTGGTGTGTATCACGCTCCGGAGGTGTAGAAAAATAATGTATAGGAGCTTGTAATGCCTCCGATGAGATGTAATGTCTTTCACCGTAGTTGTACTCTAGCCTAGGCTTGTACTAAACTATGTACGGTGTGTATGACCAATGGTATATAAATGGCAGTTTCTATATTACCATGTCGTGCAATGAACATCTTAGCATTCCATGTTATCCATTACATTTTGCACTTCCTTGCTAAATTTGTGCCATCCTTATCTAAACCATTGTCTTGTTTTCTCCTAGGATGGTCAACACCCGCAGCAACCCTGCTGCCCCGGAGCAGGGGGAAGCCAGTGCAGTTATGGGTGAAAATCTGCCTCACCCGCCTTCTCTAGCCGAAGTGATGCTGGAGGCGGAAAGAAACAAGCGTGAGACTAACCGCTTGCTGGAGCGGATTGAGCAGAACACTGCACGCCATCAGCGAAATGACTTGGTGTCAATCAATGACTTCATCAAGTTGTACCCACCGAAGTTCAATCATTCCGTCGAGCCCCTCGACGCGGATGACTGGCTCCGCAGCATCACACACAAGCTACGTTCTGCTAACGTAGCCGAAGCTGATAAGGTTACCTATGTTGCCTATCACCTCGAAGGCCCTGCTAGCCTTTAGTGGGAAAACTTTGAACCTATGCGCCCGGTCGGCCAAATAACTACTTGGGCTGAATTCAGTGAGGCTTTCCATGAGCATCACATCCCGGAAGGTCTCATAGATCGCAAGAGGAAAGAGTTCTGCAATTTCACCCAAGGAAGACTGACTGTGGATGCATATAGTCATGAATTTGGGAATCTGGCACGATATGCTCCTGAAGAGGTATCCACTGACGCTAAGAAGCAGGCAAGGTTCCGCAAGGGACTTAGCCCTGAGCTTCGCCGCGATCTTCGTCTGCACGAGTGCACCTCCTTTCAGAAGTTGGTCAATAAAGCCATCAGTGCTGAGATAGGCCAGTCTGATTATGACGCTTCACGCAAGCACTCTCGTGATTTTGGCTCTTCATCCGGCTCTGGATCTCAGAAGCGCCGGGTGTGGATTCCAAGAACGGCACTGCCACCCAGGTTCATTCCGAGGCCATCCTTTGAGGTGCCTCGCCCCAACCAGCAGTTTGCACCGTCCAAGCCCTATGGTGGCCCCGCTGCTAACACTGCTCCATGCCCCAATGTTGTGACATGTTTCAAGTGTGGAGAGCCGGGTCACTATAGTCGAGAGTGTCCCCGGAACAACAACCCCAATTAGTCTGGAAAGTCCATTGGTCGTGGTAAGCCAGCGGGAAAGACATTCTACGCCAAGCCGGTCACCACTTCATGTGGCCATGTCAACTATGTCTCAGCCGAGGAGGCTCATGAGGATCCTAACGTCGTCCTTGGTATGCTCCTTGTTAATTGCCATCCGGCATCTGTTCTTTTCGATACTGGAGCATCTCATTCATTCATATCTAAGAGCTATGCTCGATTGCATAACACAACATTCTGTGACATGCCCACTACCATGGAAATTCAAACCCCTGCCTCTAGATGGCAAACTTCTAGAGTAAGCCATGGGAATGAAATTCTTGTTGATAGACTTGTCTTCCTTGCATCCTTAATAGCTCTCAAGTCCTCGGACATAAACATCATCTTGGGTATGGACTGGATGTCAGCTCATTATGCTAAGATTGATTGTGCCACTAGAACCGTTCAACTTACTCACCCATCGGGCAAGACAGTCAATGTCTTAACTCGAGTGGCCTAGCGCCAGCTTTACTCCCTAAATGCCAACCCCCTTCCAGAACTTGAAGATATTCCGGTAGTCCGAGATTTCTCGGATGTCTTTCCAGAAGAACTGCCAGGTGTTCCACCTGACAGGGATGTCGAGTTTGTGATAGACCTTGTTCCAGGAACCGTTCCAATTTCTAGAAGACCCTATAAGATGGCACCCTTGGAGCTAGCCGAGCTTAAGAACCAACTCAATGAGTCCTTGAAAAAGGGTTTCATCCGTCCTAGTTCCTCTCCTTGGGCTTGCCCCGTCCTCTTCGTCAAGAAGAAGGATGGAATGGATCGGATGGTTCTAGATTACCGACCTGTCAACTTGGTCACTATCAAGAACAAGTATCCGCTTCCCAGAATCAACGATCTGTATGATCAGCTCGCTGGATCCTCGGTCTTTTCCAAGATGGATTTGAGGTTGGGCTGCCATCAAATCAAAATCAGAAATGGGGACATTCCCAAAACGCCCTTTGTTACTCGTTATGGCCAATACGAGTACACCGTCATGTCCTTCGGTTTAACCAATGCCCCAGCCACCTTCTCTCGGTTAATGAACTCGGTCTTCATGGAGTATTTGGATAAATTCGTCGTAGTATACCTCGATTATATACTCATCTACTCCAAGAATGAAGAGGAACATGCCAAACATCTAAGGCTGGTATTGACGAAACTTCGAGAGCATCGCCTTTATGCCAAATTCTCCAAGTGTGAATTTTGGTTGCCAGAAGTGACCTATCTAGGCCATGTAATCTCTGGTAAGGATATTGTCGTCAATCCCGAGCGAGTTCAAGTCGTCCTTGATTGGACACCACCTGAGACGGTCAAGCAAGGTCGGAGCTTCCTTGGCTTAGCGAATTATTGCCGTCGCTTCGTCGAGAATTTCTCCAAGGTTGCTAAGCCTCTAACTGAACTCCTCAAGAAAGATAAAAAGTTCGAGTGGACCCCACAATGCGGGTTTTTCTTTCAGGAACTGAAAAGAGCCTGACATCTGCTCCCGTACTGGTACCACCAGATTTCTCCAAGGACTTTATTATCTATTGCGACGCCTCGTGACAAGGACTAGGTTGCATACTCATGCAAGATCGTCAGGTAATTGCCTATGCCTCATAGCAATTACACCCACATGAGGAAAACTATCCCACACATGATCTAGAGCTTGCAGCTGTAGTCCATGCACTCAAAACTTGGCGACATTACCTTCTCGGTAATCATTGCGAGATCTTCACCGATCACCAAAGTTTGAAATATATCTTCACCCAACCGGATTTGAATCTCAGGCAATGACGTTGGGTCAAGTTGATCTCGGATTACGACTTAGGAATAACTTACACCCCGGGCAAGGCCAATGTCATGGCTGATGCGCTAAGTCATAAATCCTATTGTAACAACCTGATGTTACAACAAAGTCAACCACTTCTCCATGAGGAATTTTGTAAGCTTAATCTTCATATTGTTCCTCGAGGATTCCTATCTACCCTGATGGCGAAACCTACCCTTACGGATCAGATCATCAAGGCATAGAAGGTAGATCCGGGAATCTCCCGTATTAAGAGAAACATTAAGAAAGGAGTCGCGAATTGTTTCTCCCTTGATGATCAAGGTGTCGTATACTTTGGAAACCGCTTAGTGGTTCCCAAGGCACGAAACCTGAGGCGGCTGATCCTTAAGGAAGCTCATGAATCCCCTCTCACCATTCATCCCGGTAGTACTAAAATGTATCAAGACCTATGCCAGAGGTTTTGGTGGACTAGGATGAAGAGAGAAATTGCTCAATACATTGCTAGTTGCGACATCTATCGTCGTGTTAAACCAGAGCACCAACGGCCTGCTGGCACCCTTCAACCTTTGGCTATTCCTGAGTGGAAATGGGATAAAATCAGTATGGATTTCATTACTGGGTTTCCGAGGACCAAGAGAGGGAATAATGCTATCTTCGTCGTGATCGACCGTCTTTCCAAAGTAGCCCATTTCCTACCTGTTCATGAGAGTATCACCGCTAGCCAGCTAGCTGACCTATACATCTCTCGAATAGTGTCTCTTCATGGTGTCCCATTGGAAATTAACTCAGACCGTGGTAGTCTCTTCACCTCTCGATTTTGGGAAAGTTTCCAAAATGCTATGGGAACTCGTCTATCTTTTAGCACCGCCTTCCACCCTCAATCAAGTGGTCAAGTAGAGCGAGTCAATCAAATTCTGGAAGATATGCTCCGATCTTTTGTCATCTCATTCGAAATGGGTTGGGAGAAGTGCCTTCAATTCGCGGAGTTTGCTTATAACAATAGTTATCAAGCTAGCTTGGGCAAAGCTCCTTTCGAAGTTCTCTATGGACGAAAATGTCGAACGCCTCTTAACTGGTCCGAAACCGTGGAAAGACAACTCTTTGGCCCGGATATGATTCAGGAAGCAGAAGAGCAGGTTCGCGTTATTCGTGAGAAATTGAAAACAGCCCAATCTCGTCAAAAGAGCCAATATGATTGTAAACATAAGCTCATGTCTTACGAAGTCGACGAGAAGGCTTACCTTCGGGTTGCTCCGTTAAAGGGAACCCATCGCTTCGGTATCAAAGGCAAATTGGCTCCTCGTTACATTGGACCCTTTCACATTCTTGCCAAACGAGGAGAAGTTGCCTACCAATTGGAACTACCTCCGCATCTTTCCAGAGTTCACGATGTCTTCCACGTTTCTCAACTCAGGCGTTGCTTCGCGTATCCTATCTGTGGAGTGGACCATGAAATGCTTGATCTACAAGATAACCTCTCATATCGGGAATATCCTGTTCGTATCCTTGATGAAGCTGAGCGTACCACTCAACGCCATAACATCAAGTTTCTCAAGGTTCAATGGTCACACCATTCCGAAAAGGAAGCCACTTGGGAAAGGGAGGATCATCTTCGACTCGAGTACCCCACCTTCTTCTCGCAGGATCCTAAATCTCGGGACAAGATTCTTTTGAGTGGGGGTGAGTTGTCACACCCTAGCTAGTTCATGCATTAGAGTGTTGAATCATGTCTACTTTTACAGAAACTTGAAATGGGGATGACAGAACCCCCAGCCCCCCTGGAAACAACTAGGGTTTACTAAAAATATTTTCAATGAACCCAAAATGCCCTTCACAAAATGTTCATCATTTCTGGATTGGGCTTAAACCCCTGGCAAAAATGGTGCACTCTTTTCTAGGACATTCTGGATTCTTTGAATTAAATCATAAGTATTTGAATTTGGGCATTTAAATGCTATAAAATATTTCAAATGCTCAAATAATTCTGGAAATAAGTGTGGGCTGTTGGAAATAATCTAAACATAGCCTATGATTATTTTCAGGATTTTAGTAAGTGCCTAAGTATTTTTAATAAAGCCACAAACTTACAGAAAAATAGAAAACAGAAAGGAGAAAGAGAAAGGCTTACTTGGCGCCCACCTAGCAGGCCCACCTGCCGGCCCAGCCCAGCCACCGCTCCAGCGAGCTGCTTGGCTTGGCCAGGCAGGCAGGCAAGTGCTCGATGCCGGCGTCTGCGCGCGCCACGCAACTGCCCGCCGCCCTGCTTCCTCCCCTCGCAGTGCTGCCGCCCTAGATCGGTCACACACCTCTCCCCCGAGCTCGCAGACACGCCTCTCTCTCCCCAGCTCCTCTCCCTCGCTCCCCCGAAGCCATGGCTGACGCAACCGCCACCGTCTCACCGCCGTAGTCGCAGCCACCGTCGACCCCGTGTCACCCCACCATGCCCACGAGCTCCGCAACATCTCCCTCGACCTCCTCGACGAGCCAGGAAGCCTCGGACGCGCTGCAACGCCGCCACCGCTGCCGTTCCCCTCGTCGGTCACCAGAGATCGTCGTCGACGATTCGCCGCCTCCCAAGCTTCCCCAAGCCCGCTTCGACGCCCGCTGCACTCGTCATTAGCTTCTCTCTCTTCTTCCCCTAGCCACGTCGCTCGAGCTGCCCTCTAACCCCGTTGGCCATCATGGCCGAGAGCTCGGCTCCGCCGGCCATGTCGCCGTCGTGGCCACAGGCGCGTAAGCTCAATTCTGAGCGCGTCACGACACTCACCACATTCCCAGGAGCCTGTAGCACCATTCCACGTGCCTCGCCGTGCCCCGCAGCCTCGGTTTCGACCTCGCCCGAACTCCGGCGGCCGCCAAGGTCGTCGCCGGCGACGTTTCCGGCCACCCTAGCTCCACCCACTACCACCACTCGATGCGTCTTGCTCCCAGCTATGCGTAGATGCTCTCTGCCGTCGTTTTGGTCGCCGGAGCACGAAACCCGCAGCCCTCCACCGCGTCTGGCCTCGCCGGCGGCTAAACGCCGGCGAGTTGACCACGTCTGACCCATGTGGGCCCAAGTTGACTTGACCCCTGAGCCTATGACAGGTGGGGCCGACCTGTTAATTAGGTTAGGATTAGTGCTAACTAATTATAGTTAGTTTAAGTCACTGACATGCGGGCCCAGGCCCCACTGACAGTTAGTTAGTATTAACTAAACTCTGTTAGTTAGCTGAGACACTAACAGACCGGGCCCACCAGTCAGGTTTGACCTGGGCTGGCGCCTTTGACTCGCTGACGTCACAGTGACACAGTGCTAACGCAATTATTCATTTTTTGGATTTATTTTTATATAGGAAATTCCAGAAAATAGCCTAAACTTCTAAAAATCATAGAAAATCAAACATAGCCCCAAATCAAACAAATTATATATGAAAAATGATCAGAAAAATTCAATCTATCCATTTGTAATGGTTTAATGCATGACAAAAGACTTTAACCTTGCTGTTTAGGTGAAACAAGCTAATACACTTATTATGCATAAGAGCTTAAGCTTTCATTTGAATATTTGATTCAAATGGAACCATTTCAACTTGTTTCACATTGCATTAGGCAGGACACATCATTTTGCCATGTCATAGTATGCATCATATTGTTGCATATTGCCATGTGTTGATTATACTCTGCGGTGTCTTTCGTGGTAGGTTCTGCCTTCGAGGATATCTCCGAGTATCCAACTGAAGGGCAGTACCCTACTACCACTCCATCAGGCAAGCAGCCCCATTGATCATATCGATGCAATCCCATGTTCTCGCCTCTGCTCTCATTTACTACATTAAGACAACAACGTTTCAAACTGCTGTGTGCTACGGTAGTTGAACCATTATAATCTGCATGACCTGTCATTGCCATAGTAACTAGATGAAACCCACTAGCACGTGTAGGAGTTGATTGAGCCATGTGTGTGTTTCCTACCTTGCTATGACTGCTATGCTTAGAGTTGTGTCAAGTCTAGTTCATCTGGGTGATGGGCTAGAGTGAAATGATTATGTTGGTAATGTGAGGGATGTGTTGAACATGATTTGGGGAAGGTATCGATGAGAGGCCATGTAGGAGTACATGGTGGGTTGTTTCATTGAGGCCGTCCATAAGAACTGAGATCTGTATGCGTGATTTAAGATTCAGCTACTACCACACTTTGGGCCCTCAAATATGACCCCGCTCGACTTACTGGCCCCTCTCGTCCTCTGTCCAGGAGTTCCAACTAGTTTCTGGTGTTTGTAGGTTATGTGTTGGCGGCCGTGCGTAGCGCTGACCCTAGGGGTGGGCTATGACGCGGTAGATACACTGTGGTCGGGTATGCCGGGCGCCCGTTTGGCGTCTCGGGACCGTGTACACATCGTTTGGGGCCGTTGAGGACACCCCGGCCGGATTTCCTTGCGGATGGAACCTGAATAGGCGATAAACCTAGACTAGAGACTTGTGCGGTTAGTCAGGTCGTGGTCTACACCCACGTCGGCTTTCGCTTGAAGTCTGCCAAGCACATGTCATGTGCAGACGCTAAGTGCTGGAAACATGTGTGACGAAGTACACCCCTGCAGGGTATAAAACTATTCGAATAGCCGCGTCTACGGTAAAGGACTACTTGGTTGCCTATACAGTTCATAGACAAGCTAATTGTTACTACTAAAAGACTCAAGATAAGTGTGAGTACCGAGGATGGCTCTCTCGTAGGATGACGAGGGAGGATCTCCGGTGGAGTATTGTGTTGATGATTAGTGGACTCGTGTCCGAAACTATTTTACTAGTGGTGTCCCGTAGGATAGCTTAGCCAAGAGTCAAAGCTGGATTGCTGCAATAACTCCACCACCTTCTTGAGAATGAGTATGTATTGTAGGTTCTGATGTAAGACTTGCCGAGTACCTTTGTACTCATGTTTGCTTAAATTACTGTTTTCAGACGACAACACCGCCCCCTCCGATGGGTTTTATGTTGATCTCGACGTCAATGAGTGACTTGCCACCCAGGTGGTGATCCTAGCCATGGAGGGCCCTATCTTATATTTACTAATTCGAGGCACCATACGAGGCTCCATGCTAATCCTCATTAACTAAGAAAATTGTCCGTCCAATCTCAAGATTAATTATCTGCAGCCGTCAGATGAGCTACCTTAAATTAGGAGTCCTAGGCTACCCTCCCACGTGCACCACTTTTAGGAAAAAAATACATATCCTTCCTAGACTTCTTCTACAGCCAAATCTTGCCTGCCGAGTCTCTCCAAAAAAAATCCTGCCTGCCAAGGCACAAACCCCTTGCATTGCTCCTCCTCCTCCTCATGTCCTCTTCCTCCTATCTTTCAAGAAAAACATCAATTAAAATAACCAAAGTACGTATCTCAGTTTGACGGTTAAGGTTTAATATATAGGTTGTGAAGAGTCCCGCATGCTCACAATATTCTGTAGCTATCAAGTTTAAAAAAAAGGAGATCCAGATCAAAACAAAAAGAGAGATCCTTCCCAACTACGTGCAAACTCCTCATCTCTTTTTCTATTCGCTAAAGAAAGTCAAATGCTCCCCGATTGCCTGAAACCTCATATTTTGTGTGTCTGGCTCGCAAATCAACGTTTGCATCCATCGTGCATCTCCTAAAGAAGGGAAGCGGTGGAGTAACTTGATGGATGAACCGGAGGAGTAAAGAATAAAGGCAAGGGTGGAACTAAGGTAATGGAGATGGCGTTAGGTGTGGGATGTGAACAAATTATTGCAGTTAGCTGCGGCAAGCAGCAGCTACCGGGACGGGGGTGAAAAGGAAACTACGGTAGTTCACATTGCATAGGACGATGGATCATGGGAAACATCAGATGGCTACACAAGTTCAAGGTGGCCGCTCGCCACAGTACTTCCCAATTGACTAGGCAAGCACGTCCCTCTAAATCCAATCTCTCCTACTCTATTATTTATCCTGCTATAAGGAGATCGTTCGTCTACACGCACATGCGGCACAAAGTGTGGAGCTCCCTGAATCCATGGATTCAACACCGCAAGTTAGCAGGGGATGCTCTCTATAGGAAGGGCGCCATGTGGATAGCAGGTCAAAAATTTGCTTCCTCTATTCTCTAATATTACTTAGATTTCCATAAATGATACCTCCCAGGTTTATTAATCACGGGCATATTTAGCATGTTCTTCATCGTGTATAATATGATATATATGTACACACGTGTATATATGCCCTGCTACTATAATGTTTATATACTTTTTTTTAGAAAAGGAGGATGACCCCCGGGCTCTGCATCTGGGCGATGCATAAGGTCACTTTATTAATTATTTACACAAAACCTTACAAAGCCATACAATAGCAAGACTAAAGCCACCATCTAAGCAACAACTGTCGCTACACCTATTCAATTGATGAAGAGGCGCAGATAGTCTGGGCCTAATACCAAACAGACATTGTAGCCAAACCTAAACATCTAAGACCTGAGGTCCCAACCAGGACGCCTGCCGGGTATGGGGCACCTACCAGTCCGGCGCACTCCTCAACGAGGACACCTGCCGGGTATGAGGCCACCGCAGCCACCTGCCACAAATCCATCTTCAGAGCTATACTGTTGCATGTACCGTGCCAGGTCTCTCTGCCATCGACGCCACCACGACGCCCGACAGCATCGTCCTCCTACGCGAGTCCATCCTCCCACAGCGAACTCCGAATCTGCACCGCACCACGCCGTCAAGATCCGTCGCCATCAGTGTGTAGGATGAAGCACCGCTCCACCAAAGAATCCGTCCTCTAGTCCCTCGATCACGTGTGTACCTCCAAAAATGACGTCCCCAAGGGAGGAACGACACCAGAGCGCCGCCGTCATCCGATCATCCGATCTAGGGTTTCCCCCGGAGGTAGAAGAGAGTGGCCTTGAACTTCTCCACGGTGATGCCTTCAAGAAGGGAACGACGCAGATAGCGCAGCAACCGCCGGCCTTAGCAGAAGCCGAAGGCAAGTTTTCACCCAGATCAGTTCGAAGGAATCCAACTCTCGTGCACAGGCCGCCGTCACCACCAGCACCACCAGGCAGACCCTGGAGTATCGGCAGATCAGCGAGCCACCGGCACCACCGCATCCAGATCGCCGGCCACGCCGGGCCGCCGCCATCCCCCGCGCCGTCCGGGTCAGAGACGGAGCTGCCGGCCGCGCACAGGGACCGCCGCCGCCTGCACACGCCGGAGCGCCGCCGAGATGCCAGCGCCCGCCACCGCTTGCCGACGCCAACCTCCGCCCAAGCACTTGCGCCACCGTGGAGCCATCAGATCGGGGAGGGAGACGTCGCGCACCGACCACCCTCGCGGACCCCGCCGCACGCCCGAGCGCCGGCGCCACCACGACGCCATCAGATCAGGAGGAGGAGGAGCCCTCGCCTCGCCGCCCCGCGCAGACCACGCCGCAGCCATCGCCGCAGCGCCACCAAAGAGGAATCCCGCAGATCCGCCGGCGACCCGACCTGCCGCCGAGCCGAGCGCCGCCGCGAGGGCCGGCCGTCCCGCGCCGCCCAGGAGCCTCGCGAGGAGGGAGGGAGCCCCACCGCCACCGACGCACGTGCGGGCTTTGCCCGGCAGCGTCCCCTGGCGGCGGCGAGGGAGAAGGAGGGCGAAGGAAGGGAGCGGCGGCGGCGATCTAGGGTTCCGCCCGGGCCGCTCGTGGGAGCGGCATGGGGGACGGGACCTGGAGATACTAAAGGTGTCAAATGTTCACATCCTAATGTCTATATACTTAGTTTTGTAAAATAACGTCTATCTACATCCAAGTCAGTGTTAATCTGGTATTGTCCAATTAACCGTCTATTATGGACTGTTCAGCCATCTAAAATTGGAGGCAGTTAATCCCTGGGTTACACACGTTCTATTATTGTAATCAAGGTATTTTTTCTCTTATCTAATGATTGTGATATTATTAAAAAAACATATCTTATTAATAATACAATAAATGTTTGTCCTTGACAATTAGGACTGCTCCCTTCTGTTTCGTACTTTGTAAACATATTTGTGCTCTTGGAAATTACAAGAAGCAAACCTAAATCTAGATGATATATTGAACTGCTCTGCATTTCTAACAAGAGCATACTCATGTTTTAGAGGCGGCATTAAATAGCTAGCTCTACTCCTCTTTGCCTGGCACATGCATTAAGCCATTATTATTGCTTTTGGTTGTATCCAACTGTGTCCATAGTTGAAAATTTCAATAACTAATTGTATGCCCCGCGCCTATGTCCACATGACCCTACAAGGTTACAATTTTCACGTTTAACTAACTTCTGATCTATGGATACTATATTTTGATTCTATATATGTTGGGGCAACAATATTGTTTGCAACTATAATTGTAATCTTCGTTGTCCATGTTGCGTACTCACGTATCTGCATTTTTCCTACACCAACTGACATTTCGTGTGGTGTCCATACACTGCTCTCCTAATTGTTTGCAAACATATTTGAAGGCTGGTGCTATAATATTCATTTGTGTGACTTTTTGTTTAACTGAATCTCATTTCTCTGCATGCGTTGCATGGTAATTTTTTTTAGCATAAAAAGAAAAAGTTATAGCAGTTTGGGGATGCATTAGTGATGAAGATAATATCTTATAGCTACTTAAGATTGCTCTAACGGGCTTCATTTTAAAAATGCATTACATTTATAGAATTTCCAAATAGATGTTAAATACAACTTTAATAATTATATGATTTATAAACACGTTGGAAGTCAGCTTCATGTCAGCAATTGAGTTTAAATCAATGTGGTTGAATTCTTCCGACTCGTCAATACATGCAAGGAAATAACTATGGACAAAGTCTGAGGACCTGACAACTATTTCATGTCAAAATTATAATAACTACAAACTTCCTTTGCAAATAATTGATTTAGAGTGTGAGGTCAAACTTTTTAACTGTTGCTATCATTATATTTTCCAGGTCACTAGCCCGTGCTGATGCACGGGTTGATGACTAGTGTAGATAGACAAGCTTCGAGAAGCCTTCTTTCTTTCTAGTGTCTGTACTCAGACTATTTGCTTCCGCATGTGCTTGTATGTTTGTATGACTTGAGTGTCGGGTCATGTGACCCCTACCTGTATGAACATGTTATGTATGGCTCTCTGGAGCCTTTAAATAAAAGTACTTGAGTTGTAAAGTTTTGTTGTGATGCCATGTTGTATTTGCACATATCGAGCATATTGTGTGTATGATTGAAATGCTTGGTATGTGTGGGATCCGACAATCTAGTTGTTTATCCTTGGCAGCCTTTCTTATGGGGAAATGTAGTCTAGTGCTCCTCGAGCCATAGTAGTCCGCTACAGCCCGGTTCACCAGAGTCCTGCTAGCCCAGCACTACTGCTCAGGGCACTTGACTGGCCGGCATGTGTTTCACTTCGTTCCTATGTCTGTCCCTTCAGGGAAATGTCACGCAGTGACTTCCAGAGTCCTGCCTAGCCTGGTACAGCCCGGGTTCCCCGGAGTCCTGTTAGCCCAGTGCTACAGCCCGGATTCACTCACTGATGACCGACATGCTCGATGTGATTCATGTATGCCTGTCTCCATAGGTTTGTGCCGTTTTGAGTTCACGACTAGCCATGTCGACCCGGGTTCTCTATCATATGGATGCTAGCGACACTATCATATACGTGAGCCAAAAGGCACAAACGGTCTCGGGCCATGGTAAGGCGACACCCGTGGGAATACCGTGCGTGAGGCCGCAATGTGATATGAGGTGTTACCGGCTAGATCGATGTGACCTGGAATCGGGGTCCTGACAATGATCTTCTTAACAAGGAAATCACTGGCATTAGATCGACATGCAAAACAATATGAAGCATTATTCTCAGGAGGCACGGTGAACAGCTCGTGATGCCGCATGCCACAACATTCCAAGCTCAACTTTCCAATCAAACACAAGGCCTGGCATTACATAGACAATATTCAGAACAAACTCTTAACACAGGAAGATCTCAGCAGAGTAACCATTTATTTCTAAACTGAACACAGGAATAGGAAAAAACACTCGACGCTGCTCACAGCAAGGGCGTCCCACTCAAAAATATCAGATGCATGTCTTCTGGCTAACATCAGTGAGCAAATTTTGACAAGGTTTTCCAATTTTAATATATTAAACTAATGTCTCCTTGCTAACATCAATGATTAATCTTTGACAAGCTTTTCCCATTCAAAATATGTAATGCCTATGATCGTGGAGTCCTGTCGTAGCTTCTTGTACCTGTTTGGGCACTTTTTGCCCAGGGCACTCGACGTGTTGTTAAATTGCCAATGGTCTCTGCAGACTAGTCATGTCACCGGTGTCTAATAATACTCTGTAAAGCTTCTCGACCATTCCTTCTATAATGTAGCGCAAACAATGACTGCTTCTTTCTGCAAAGTGGAACGACCAACTGGACCTAGTAATGCAGCAGTTTGCCTTGGACACGTTGGCTCCTTTTGTGCAGTTCAACTAAAATCGAAGTCGGAATAAAACCGAGCTTTAATTTTGATATCCCTGTAAGCAACAATAGGTATAAGGGAAACAATTACTGAGAAATAATGGTTGATGACTTGTACTCTCAAAAGAAAAGCATTTACTGATCTACTTTATCTTAATGGGAAATAAAGCAGGAGAGTAGCAATTCTCCATCAGTGTGATTCATTCATATTGACTAAGACATTATCTTAACAATGCCTTGTTTCAACATGTATAAAGAACAACAAAGCAGAAAAGTACCATTCCTAAAACAATGCAACTGATTCATTTTAACAGAGACATTATCTTAAAAATACCTTGGTTAAACATGTAGAAAGAACTACAAAGCAGGATAGTACCATTCCTAACAAGTGTTCCAGTTTTGAACTAAGATTTAGTAGTTAATTAATTCTGAGAGAGGCATTGCTTAATTTTACCAGCGGCATTAGATTAACGAAAAGCATAAAAAGTTCCAGGGGAGAGTGGGCGCAACAACAGTATGTGCTTCCATCTACTTATAAAGGGGGTGGTGCAGAGTTTGTTGTAACAAAGCAACAAGCATCATGTCTGGGTTGGTCCCATTTTTGTTCACTACTTAATGGGAAAAGACAGCAATACAATAGCTTCAATTCAACATTTATTTAAAACATTACCAATACAAGTAGCACAACATCTCAAAGCACACTGCACAATCATGTGGATGAAGGCCTGTACTAACCTTTCATGAGACGGACAAGATAAAATACGAAGCTGCCAACACAAATAGGAAATCCAATCTCGTTTTGTGCAGTTGCACTAAAATCAAG
This sequence comes from Triticum urartu, assembly GCF_003073215.2. Lineage (NCBI taxonomy): Eukaryota > Viridiplantae > Streptophyta > Magnoliopsida > Poales > Poaceae > Triticum > Triticum urartu. The sequence goes on along the minus strand of NC_053025.1, from coordinate 50,283,927 downwards.
CAAAGTGTTTCACGTAGCGAAGCAAAATGTCGCAATAGCAAGAAGTTGAATAGATATCCGTATTTAAACAGAGGCAAAAAAGGAATCAACTACTGGCTAATAAAGGAGGATGAAACATGCGGCCACAAAAATGATAATCCCGCCAATCCCGAACAAGTGTTGAAGTTTTGAAATAAGATTCAGTAGTTAATTCTGAGAGTGGCATCAATTACTGGCTTATAAAGGGGGTGATGCTGAATTTGTTGTAACAAAGCAACAAGCATCATGTCTGGGTTGGTCCCATTTTTGTTCACTACTTAATGGGAAAAGACAACAATACAATAGCTTCAATTCAACATTTATTTAAAACAGTACCAAAACAAGTAGCACAACATCTCAACGCACACTGCACATCATGTGGTTGAGACCAAGATTTGAAACAACTCGCCACGAAGACTGGAAACAAATCTCAATCTTCTTTTGTGCGGTTCCACCAAAATTAAGCAAAGTCACCGGTGTGACATTCAAGTTGAACTACACAAAACTCTCTTAAAACATAAGTGTTTCGAGTAGCGAAACAAAATGTCGCAATAGCAACAAGTTGATTGATACCCCTATTTTAACAGAGGCAAAAAAAGGAAACAATTACTTGCCAATAAAGGAGGATGAAACAAACGGTGACAGAAAGAAGCATCTAACTTATCTTGGAAGGAAAACAAAGTAGGACAGTAGCATTTCTAAAATAGTTGCATTGATTCATATTAATAGAGACATTGTCTTGAAACAACATTCATTAAAAAATGTATGTCGGTGTACAAAAAGAGGGGTACACTTTTTGTACACCTATAACTGTGCACGGACAGTCTGATCCGCGGATACCACCACACCAAGCAAGACAAGGGAGGTGAGCCAGGGTAAGACTGAAGCTCAAGAGAACTAGAATGACGCCAAGGCCAAGACCACGAAGAGCAAAGGGGACGAAGCGTACTCCCCCGGCAAGATCCTTGCCGGGAGACAGTTCTAGCAGCCCCGGCAAGACCCTTGCCGCGGCGACTCGTCCCGCGCCTACGGAGCAAATCACCCTTGAGTCCGCTGCCCCCAAAGGGCAAGGATTCGGGAGACATCCCCGTGGAGGCATGCAGATCTTTGTGAAGACTTTCAAGATTAGATACACACTAAGGAGACAACAACCCTTGGCGGGATCCCAGCCGAGGAAGACCACAAGGCCCCCGGCAAGCGCCTTGCGGGGGATGACAGCAGGCGCCTCGGCAAGACCCTTGCCGGGGCCCCGGCAAGGCCCTTACCGAGGACACCCGCAGGGCCACCATCAGACCCACGCCGACTAAACCTCCACCATCGCATGCATGCAGCTGCCGACCCAACCAGCTGGGCAGGCACCTGCGTGGCGGCATGCAGATCTTCGTGAAGACCCACCACTGCGCCACCTCAGCTACCTGCCTACCTACCCAGGGCGCATGTTGACACAAGAAGGAGCGGCAACAGACGAGACAGGTTTCTCCCCCGTCCCCGATAAAGCAAGGACACCTAAGCAAGACGCATTAAATGCGCCTTGTCATGTGATGCGGGGGATAACCTCGCAGCACTGTACCCTTTCCACCTCCTGTGTGCCACTGTGGCAACCCCTTTTTTCTATAAAAGGAGGCCTGAGGCGACCAGAGGAAGGATTCGGCTTTTTGGAGCTCATCACGCCCCATAGCTAGCTCAAGAACACAAATAAACAATCCACCAAAGCAGGAGTAAGGTTTTACGCATCCTCGCGGCCCGAACCTGCATAAACAAACCGTGTGCTATATGTTTGATCTGCTCTTCTCACGACCCCGCGCCCTGCTAACCAAAGTAGGGATTCTTGTGATCCCATAGGTGTCATTCCGACCGGCATCTTTGGCGTGCCAGGTAGGGGGGCGCAGTTGTGGGAATCGGCTTTAGCAGTTAGTTCGGCGCTTCTTCATCATCATGGCGCCCAAGAAGAAGAAGACGGTGGCGGTTGGCCAGTCGGAAGCCGGACAGTCCGTCCCGACGCGAGCGAGCAGCGGACCGGTCGCAGAAATGACCCGGGGCGCTGCTCGCGAACACCAACACCATCCCAGCAGCCGGAGTTTGGGAGGTGGTGATGTTTGTGCGCTTGGTAACGGGTCACACGTCGCCAAATCCAAAGGCGGAGCCAAGCCCTTCGCGGGTGTAGCGGGGCCTTCCAAGGTCATCGCCGCCCCGCCCGAAGGCGACACAAGGGCCTCCAAGACTCCCACGCCGGTGCCAACAGCGCGCTCCTCCAAGGCAGCGCGCAACGAACGGCGTAATAACGCCGAAGATCCCGGGCGTCGCCGCGGGAAGAGCCTCGAGCACCACTCCCGGGAAAAAGAAGACCTGCCCACTCGCCGAGGCGCTGGTGAAAACGGCATGCGACCGTGGGGTCGTGATAGATATCCTTCTGACATGGTCAGAAGTCGAAGCGTGTCGCGATCCATGCAGGTTTCGCTGCCACCGACGCCAGCAGAGGCCCTGGCGCGCGCAGTTGCTCCTCGACTTTCCTCCCACTACGAGGAAACTCGACGAATGGAGAGCCACTATCCGAAGCCTTGTTGCGGTGGCCAACAAATACGAACCAAGTCCGGTGGGGCCCCCGGGTCGACGCTCTGATGGAGTCCCGCGGACCAGTGGCGGAAAAGCCGGCGGCGGCGCGACCACGGTGCATTCGCCTCTTCCCCATCCGGTATCGCGGACGCCGGCTCATCGCGACGTCGCGGGCGACGACATCTCCATAGCATCGTCTGACCCGCGGACCCACTGTGACCAGCGCCAAGTTCTTCGGGAACGAGCCCATGAAGACGCTCGAACCACTATCGAGCGCCGGCGCGGAGCGCGCCGCCAGTTAGACAGGCGAGCAGGGCCTGCTGTGGACCACCCGGCCACGGAGAGCCCTGGAGGCCTACCTTACGAGGTAGGTTGTCCGGCTTTTACCCGTGAGCTGCGGCAGTTCCAGTGGCCCGCTCACCGCACCTACAAACCTGATGTTGGCGAAAAGTACAACGGCAAGACTCACCCGTCTGAGTTCCTCAGCATCTACACCATCGCGATGCAAGCCGCCGGAGCCCGCGACGATAAGGTGCTTGCGAATTACTTTCCATTGGCTCTTAAACCTAATGCCATGTCATGGTTGATGCACTTGCCGGTAGACTCTATTTCCTCCTGGTCGGATTTGTGCCATGAGTTTGTGGGCGCCTCTACTGGAGGTCACCAAGCCCATGGCCAAGCAAGCGACCTGCATGTTATTCCCAAGAAGGGAGGCGAGAGTCTGTGCAAGTATATATAGAGGTTCAGCGGGGTACAGTACAATATCCCTGATGTTCACCCTGCCGCCATCATCAGCGCGTTCCATAAGAACGTGCGTAACCGCAAGATGCGCGAAGAACTGGCAATGACCAAGGTGAAAGATGTGGCAGAACTCTATGTTCTTGCTGACAGATGTGCCCGAGCTGAAGAGGGAAGGAAGTACCCCGGCGAAGATGCCGGCGTGGAAACCGACTCCTCAGATGAGGATACTGCCGCCCCGGCGAAGATAGGCCGGCGCCGCAACAGGAAGCGCAAAGGTAAAGCTGTGCTTGCCATCGAGGGATCTCACGACGCCGGCTCCGCCAAGAAAACCAAGGCAGATGACCCCGGCAAGGAAATTGCCGGACGTGTCGCCTGCCGGGCTTTGGTGGCTACCGAGAAGCCAGGAAACTTCGACAAGCAATACTGCAAGATCAATCGCACCAAAGGCCGTGATCTCCAGAACTACCGACAGGTTGAGCTCCTTGGTGAGAAGCAGAGGGCTGAATATGAGAGGCGGGACAAGGAGAAAGGCCAGGACGGTGCTGAGGGGTCCGACAAGAAGCGTGACGACCAGGCGGGCCGTCGCGGCAAAGATAAACAGCAGGAGAGGCCCGCCCGGGGCCGTGACAAAAAGCCAGAAGAAGATGATCACGAAGAGGACGATGAGTCTGGTGACCAAGAATTTCAGAAAGCTACAGAGGCCATGTGCGTCGATGGCGGCGCCTCGCTGCATACCTCTTACCGCCATCTTAAACAGTGGGCGCGTGAGATTACAGCGGCGGAACCGTTGTTTGATGCCCAAAGGCCGCTGAAGTGGTCCAGCACACCTATCATTTTTGACACTAAGGATCACCCTGATCGCACTACTGCAGTCGGGTGCTTGCTATTGTTGGTTTCACCAACAATACGCAACCTCAAGGTGACAAACATGCTAGTCGATGGCGGGGCCGGTCTGAACTTAATCTTGCCTGCCGTGATCGAGAAATTACAGATTCCTGATGAAGACCTCGAAGAGACGGGCACGTTTCAGGGGGTCAACCCAGGAAGAAGTCAACCAAAGGGAAAGGTCACGTTGCCCGTGACATTTGGGAGTGATCTGAACTACAGGACAGAAAGGATTGTGTTCGACGTTGCCAAGATCCCCTTGCCTTACAACGGGATCCTTGGCCGCCCAGCGCTGGCCAAGTTCATGGCGGCGTCACATTACGCCTACAACACCCTGAAGATGTCGGGGCCTGTGACGATCATCACCGTCCCATTAGACAAGAAGGATGCGCTAATTTGCGCTGACCAACTCTACCAACAAGCAGTTGCAGCAGCCGCCACTGCTAAGGCGCTTGCTCCTGCAGCTGGAGCCCCGGGAAGGCAAAAGAAGAAGACCGGTGAGACCTCAGGCACCCACTCCGGCAAGCGCACCTCTTCGGAGTGTAGCGCTCCCATCGAGGACGTGCCAGAGAGCTCCGCCGACAGAAAAAAGAAGTCCAGGGCCACACCGCCGGGAACCAAGAAGGTTTCTGTCAAGGAGGACGACACAGGAGGAGCTTTTACCATAAGCTCCACCCTTGACGACAAATAGGAAGACGCGCTCGTCACCTTCCTGCGGGCGAATGTCGATGTGTTTGCATTGCAAGCATCCGACATCCCTGGTGTTCCCAGGGAGGTGATTGAGCACCACCTTGCTATATGTCCTCATGCGCGGCTCGTCAAGCAGAGGGTCAGAAAACAAGCTTTGGAACGACAAGAATTCATCACAAAGGAGATTCAGAAATTGGAAGCAGCGGGTTTGGTAAGAGGAGTGCTCCATCCAACGTGGTTGGCCAATCCGGTGGTAGTGCGCAAGGCAAATGGGAAGTGGAGGCTGTGTATTGATTACACAGATATTAATAAGGCTTGTCCCAAAGACCCCTTCCCGTTGCCGCGCATCGACCAGATAGTTGACTCCACAGCTAGGTGTGATCTGTTGTCATTCCTCGATGCCTAGTCCGGCTACCACCAGATCTTCATGACAAGGGAAGATGAAGAGAAAACAGCATTCATCACCCCATGTGGTACGTATTGCTTTATACGGATGCCTTTCGGGTTGAAGAGTGCTGGTTCAACATTTGCAAGGGCGGTCCATATTGGTTTTGAACCCCAGCTCCATAAAAATATGAAAGCTTATATGGATGATATAGTGGTCAAAACCAAGAACAGGGCAACCCTCATATCAGATTTACAAGAAACATTTGCAAACCTACGCAAGATCAATCTCAAGCTGAACCCTGAGAAGTGCGTCTTCGGTGTCCCATCTGGCAAGCTTCTCGGGTTCTTTGTGTCACAACGTGGGATAGAGGCCAATCCGGACAAGATCAAAGCTATAGAGTAGATTGAAGCGCCCAAGCGAGTCAAGGATGTGCGTCGGCTTGCTGGTTGCGTTGCCGCCATGAGCAGGTTCATTTCCAAGTCCGCCGAGCGCGCCCTTCCCTTTTTCACGATTTTGAAAAAGGCGGGCCCGATGGGGTGGACGCCAGAAGCTGAAGCAGCATTGCAAGATTTGAAGAGGTACATCTCCTCCGCGCCAATACTAGTTGCGCCTAGGCCACAGGAACCATTGCTGCTGTACCTGGCGGCAACAAACCAGGTGGTCAGCGCCGCACTAGTGGCGCAGAGAGAAATTGATGATGAGGTAATAGCAGCGACGGAGCCTGATGCCACCGATGCCGAGACGACGCAGCCAATTGAAGTGCCGCCGAAGAAGAAAATGATGCAGCACCCGGTCTACTTTGTTAGTTCCCTCCTGCAGGGGGCTAGATCGAGGTACTCCAGTGTGCAAAAACTGCTCTTCGGTCTTCTTATGGCCTCGAGGAAGCTGCGTCACTACTTCCAGGCGCACGAAATCACCGTCGTCACTCGCCTCCCTCTGCAACGGATATTGCACAATCCAGACGCAGCGGGAAGGATCGTAGAGTGGGAACTAGAACTGTCCAGCTTTGGCCTCAAGTTTGAGAGTACCTCAACGATTCAAAGCCGAGTCCTGGTGGAGTTCATTGCAGAATGGACCACAACGCCTGACGAAGATACCCAAGAGACTGCTCTCCCCAGCAAGGAGGCAAGTTGCGACTGGATCATGTACTTTGATGGAGCTTTCTCCTTACAGGGCGCCGGGGCTGGCGTACTGCTTGTCGCGCCCACCGGAGAGCACCTCAAGAATATGAGTCCAGATGCACTTCCCCAGGGAGGTGTCAACAAACAATAAGGCTGAGTACGAAGGGCTGGTTGCCAGTCTTAGGATCGCGGCGGACCTCGGAATCAAGAAACTCGTCCTCAGAGGCGACTCGCAACTTGTCGTCAAGCAAGTCAACAAGGATTACCAGAGCCCGTTGATGAAGGCCTACGTCGATGAAGTGAAAAAGCTGGAAGAGCATTTGACGGTAGACAGGCAGAATACGTTCCCTGAGCGAACAATGATATCGCCGATTACCTGTCAAAACACGCTGCCCTCAAGCTACCTGTGGAACCAGGTACCTTTGTGCTTCGGCTAACTCAGCCATCCGTTGATCCATCAACAGAGCAGAACAAGAGGAGAAAATCAGGGCCCGGCAAGTACCTTCCCGCCGAGCTCCCTGAAGCCGCCGGCAAGGATGTTGCCGGAGACACTGAGCCCGCCACGGGACGGCTAGCTCCGACAGAGCATCAAGCTCTTGCCATGGAGACAGCCGCTCCAATAGCGGAGGAAATTCCTTTAGTCCTCGCCATCGAGCCCCAGGCTCCAGCGTGGGCACAACATACCGTCCGATTCCTCCAAACAGGGGAACTTCCTGAGGAGCAGGAAGAAGCGGAAAAAGTAGCCCATCGCTCTACTATGTACCAGTTCGTCGATGATGTCCTGTACAGAAAGAGGCCGAACGGCGTGAAATTGAAGTGTATCCCTTGAGAGGAAGGACTGGGGCTGTTGGCGGAGATACATGGAGGCATATGTGGATCCCACATCGGGTCAAGGGCCCTTGCCGGCAAAGCGTTTCGGCAAGGCTTCTTCCGGCCCACCACCCTCCAGGATGCGACGACACTAGTCACCAGGTGTGAAGCGTGTCAGTTCCATTCAAAGAAGCTTCATCAGCCAGCTCAAGCCCTTCAAACCATTCCTCTCTCCTGGCCTTTCTCGGTCTAGGGCTCGACATACTGGGCCCTTTCCCCCGCGCTATCGAGGGCTTTGAATACTTGTACGTTGCAATCGACAAGTTCACAAAGTGGCCAGAAGTGGAAGCAGTGAGGAAGGTCACAGCACAGTCAGCCGTCAAGTTCTTCAAAGGACTGGTGTGCCATTTTGGTGTACCCAATAGGGTTATCACCGACAACGGCACGCAGTTCACAAGTCACACCTTCATGCAATATATTCAAGACCTCGGCAGCAAGGTCTGTTTCGCTTCCGTTGCTCACCCACGAAGCAATGGTTAAGCTGAGAGGGAAAATGTTGAAGTACTGCGAGGCCTGAGGACAAAGACCTTTGATAGACTGCACAAGAGTGGAAGGCGCTAGATTGATGAATTGCCGGCGGTTCTTTGGTCAATCAGAACGACACCAAATCGAGCCACCGGCCAGACACCCTTTGCCTTGGTATATGGGGCAGAAGCAGTTCTCCCCACGGAACTCATATACGGGTCACCTCGAGTACTCACTTATGATGAGCTTGAGCTAGAGCAATTGCGGCAAGATGACGCAACGCTCCTTGAGGAAGATCGTCTTCGGGCGGCTGTGAGAGTAGCGCGCTACCAGCAAGCCTTGCGCCGCTACCATAGCCGCAAGGTTCATGCCCGAAGCTTTGAGGAAGGCGACCTTGTTCTTCGGCGCGTTCAATCGACCAAGAATTCAAACAAGTTGACGCCAAAGTGGGAAGGCCCTTATCGGGTAATACGAGTCACCAGGCCCGGCGCAGTCCGCCTAGAGACCGAAGATGCCGTTCTGGTGAGTAACTCCTGGAACATTGAGCATCTTCACAAGTTTTACCCGTGAGGCGCGGCTTGCCGGGCCCCCCGGCAAGCCACCTTTTGTACGAGCCTTGCCGATAACGCATGTAACCCTTTGTACAAAGCCAGGCGCAGACCCTGAGCATAAATAAATGAAGCGCTGGCGCCCTAAGTTATAGCATGCATGCTAGGTCGAGTCTCGTCCTTGGTTAGGGTTGATAGTGCTTAGCGACGGCTAGCCCCTAGCTTAGAGGTTGAGTGTGCGTCTCTTTGTCTTTCTTTTGTCTTCTTTGGTTCACAGGACACACAAATATCCGTGCCGAACCACTTGGGGAGAAAAAAAAAAGAGGAACAAACCAGCATCTAGCCCCCGGCAAGCCAGTATTGCCGGGGGCTGCAAGAGCAAAGATTCACCCACGACGAACCAGGGTTGCCGGGGACTGCAGCTTCAGATAAGTTCTTCATCCCTTATCATGCATTCCATTATGGACTGAGGTATGTGAAACCTCGTTTTCCCCTAAGCTACCGTGCTCCCCTAACTCTAGGCCCTAGGGCTCGTTCCTGGGGCCATGTTTGGTCGTAGTCGCGACAGCGGAAGGATGAAACAAGGAGTCTGAACCCGCCTCATCCCTGCCTTCGCCAAAGGCGTGAGGAAGGTCGAGCGAAGTGGGGACATGACAAGGCCTGTTGCCGGGCAAGGAAATGTTTATCTTGAAGATATCAAGGATTTACACCTTGTCGTGGGTTCCACCCGCAAACAAATGACCCGGCAAGCATCCCTTTTTCATTAAAAAACATTCCACTCGGGTACAGTCCATAGGGAATGAAAAGCATGAATGATGGGATTACAAGTTTTAAATTCAACAAAGGCACGAAGGCTTACAAACTAAAAAGAGATAAGGTGCCCGTAATCCCTTTCTTGTCCCTCTCCTCAGGAGGAAGGTCAAGGAGGCGAAAGGGACAAAAGGAGCGCCTAGGCGAGCTACGGGTGGCAAAAGACACCAAGAGAACTTCTTGGTGGCCATCCAAAGGCAATATGGTGATGGCGGCGCCGGAAGCAGAGCTCGAAGACGAGGCGGCAGGACGTCAGCACGCGTCGAAGGCGTCGGTGCCCGCGTACTCCGAATTGACGGCCTTGCCGCCCGCCCTCTTCCTCTTCCGCAGCCTCCCAACGCCAGCCGCGCAAGGAGACGACCCCGAGAAGTTCAAGGAGCTGGCGACACGGATGATGGGGTCGCCGATGCCGCACGGAGAGGCACCTGACACCTAGTCGGACCCGTCATCCTGCCGCCTACTACCCTCGTCATCGCTGCCACTGTCCTCCTCGTCACTCCCGCCCGAGGAGGAGTCTTCACTATCAGAAGAGCTCTCCACGCAGCACCTTGCACGGGTCCCAAAGAGCCAGAATACTTTGACGGAGAGAAGGCCACCCTCCATCAGCTTAAAATGGAGAGTGAGCCCCTCCGTCAAGCGGTGGATATGAGCAAACATCTTCCATCCCCGACGAAGATACATCACGTGAGGGGCGGGGAAGTCGATGCGGACCCGCGTGCCACTGATCCGCAACCCCTCATGTGCAGCCGCAACGACTCCGGCGGATCCAGCTCCATCTCCCGCGCAAATGGAGTTGGGAGAAGAAGGCGACGGTGCGGCGGCCGGCGCAGCCTAACGAAGAACTCACAAGGGTCATCCCCAACATGGCCCTCCATTGGAGGGGGAGCTGCTGGCGGAGGCGAGGCCGGCGCGCCACCCCGTCCTCCTCTTCCCCCGAGCGCCCCGGCCTCGCCCACGGCCTCGCCCCCTCCCCTTTCCCCTCGCGGCTGGCTCTGCCACCGCAGGCGCAGGAGAAGGAGGGACGCGTTGTCGAGCGGCGACCCTCGCCGCCACTGTTGAAGGACCGGGATTCCCTCTCTCCATGACAGATGGAAGGGAGGAGCAGAAGCTGAAGGAAGAAGGAGATGAAAGAATGGGGGACGCCACCCCCCTCCCGCTCTTTATAAAGGATCGGGGTTGGGGCTCGGCCGCCCCGCTCGGCCAATCAAGATACGGAAGGCGCAGGGAGCCAGGACCGACCCGCCGCCCCAACCAGCGACGGCCCGGTTTCCCGCCTCCACCGTTTGCCACCCCAGGCGCATGGGAGACACATGGCGAACGTGCAGAACCGAGGGGATGGGTGAGACGACCACTCCCCACCCCGTGATCGTGGGGAGTGGATGCCTTGAAGACCACGCCTCAGCCCCATTCAGTAAATGGGCCGCGCCTCCATGCCTCCCTCCGTTTATGGGGAAGGCGCGAACCGCCCCTTTACTGTGATGTGACGCATGCCCGCGGGAACCAACCCCACGCATGCCGCCCACGTCACGCACGCCTCCCCATGCTGCGCCATGCGCGGGAATCGTGGGAAGCGCAGCGCGCAAAGAATCTTACCGCGGTAAAAACCGCCCCGCCTGCCCGCGCACCGTTTTTGGGCCTAGCCCAAAAACGCGTTGCGCTTATGTGTGGCCCATGCCCGGGGGCTCCTGTCGGCGTACAAAAAGAGGGGTACACTTTTTGTACCCCTATAAATGTGCACGGGCAGTCTGAGCCGCGGATACCACCACACCAAGCAAGGCAAGGGAGGTGAGCCCGGGTAAGACCGAAGCTCAAGAGAACTAGAATGACGCCAAGGCCAAGACCACGAAGAGCAAAGGGGATGAAGCGGACTCCCTCGACAAGATCCTTGTCGGGAGACAGTTCTAGCAGCCCCGGCAAGACCCTTGCCACGGCGACTCGTCCCGCGCGTATGGAGCAAATCACCCTTGAGTACGCTGCCCCCAAAGGGCAAGGATTCGGGAGACATCCCCATGGCGGCATGCAGATCTTTGTGAAGACATTCAAGATCAGATACGCACTAAGGAGACGACAACCCTTGGCGGGATCCTAGCCGAGGAAGACCACAAGGCCCCCGGCAAGCGCCTTGCCGGGGATGACAGTAGGCGCCTCGGCAAGACCCTTGCCGGGGCCCCGGCAAGGCCCTTGCCGAGGACACCCGCAGGGCCACCATTAGGCCCACGCCGACTAAACCTCCACCACCGCATGCATGCAGCTGCCGACCCAACCAGCTGGGCAGGCACCTGCGTGGCGGCATGCAGATCTTCGTGAAGACCCACCACTGCGCCACCTCAGCTGCCTGCCTACCTACATGGCATCGGAGGCGTCGCTGGCAAGGGCGCGTGTCGACACAGGAAGGAGCGGCGACGGACGAGACAGGTTTCTCCCCCGTCCCCGATAAATCAAGGACACCTAAGCAAGACGCATTAAATGCGCCTTGTCATGTGATGCGTGGGATAACCTCGCAGCACTGTACCCTTTCCACCTCATGTGTGCCACTGTGGCAACCCCTTTTTCTATAAAAGGAGGCCCGAGGCGACCAGAGGAAGGATTCGGCTTTTTGGAGCTCCTCGCACCCCATAGCTAGCTCAAGAACACAGATATACAATCCACCAAAGCAGGAGTAGGGTTTTACGCATCCTCGCGGCCCGAACCTGGATAAACGAACCGTGTGCTATCTGTTTGATCCGCTCTTCTCACGACCCCGCGCCCCGCTAACCACAGTAGGGATTCTTGTGATCCCATAGGTGTCGTTCCCACCGACAATGTAATTTACTTTTAACAGTGGCATTGCTTCAATTTTCCGGCGGCATTCTTAGATTAACAACAGCAAAAAGCTGTATGGGACATGCCAGCACCATGTGCGTCCACACGTATAAATGGGTAATGCAGAGTATGTAGCCAAGCAGCATATATGCGTTGGTCCCATATTTGTTCTCTTTGAACCTTCTTCCTATGTGAGTGCAGCAAATCTTGTCCTGCACAAACTACCCGACCCCCCAGTTTCTTTCCCTTTTCAACAAAGAGATCTGTTCCTTACAGATGTGTGTACTGGGTTACCCCCTTTTTCCCTTTTCAACCTACAAAGCGGCTGGATAGCCAGTCTATACTACTTTCCGCCCCTCCTTTCCTCATTGAACCACGTCCTAGATTCTTTCTCCAGCCCACCGCACCTTTCTTTCCTCTTTGAACCAAGAGCTAGATACGACTACAGATCGAAAAAGATCCACATGCAGCTAGAGCAACGACGGTTTCAAAGAAACTTATACCTTAGGGTCGTCGGGATGTGGCAAGGCGTGCGGCGGGAGGCCGGATCTACCCACACTACGTACGACAGCTAGGAATAAGGGGTCGGTGGCCCTCCCGCACAGGCGCTGGGTGAAATAGAACAGCGCAGCCGGCAATGGATTTCCTCCCTCGCCGAAGGCGATAGAGTGAACGTTGCACCTCCTCCCCTTCCCGGTGCGACGGGATACGGACACCTCCTTCACCAGCTATGAGGGGGGAGAGAGAGAGACAAGAGGCCAACGCAGTCTTGTTTAGATCTGGTGAAGAGAGGGTGAGAGACTCTGAATATAGCAAACCCTAGCAAATGAACGCTGAGCCTCCAGCGTGTAACATATTTGTAGTGCGGCGAGCGTGTGGAGAGTGCAAACCCTAGCGAACAAGCACTGAGGCTCCCGCTTATATATATACTACTGTAGTATGGACTGAGCTCCGGTGCCTTCACTGCACCTGCTTTTGGCTGTATGACAGGTGAGCCTGCCACATTTTGAGCCCACCTGTCATAAATCCAAATGCAGGGGCACTAAGTCAATGAAGCTGCGTCCATATAGTACTCTCGTGTATACGACTAATATATAGTGGAGTGGTTTTCTTTTTCTCTCCATAACAATCGTTTTAAATTGTGTAAGTACGAAACGAAACTCTTTATTTAATGTACAATGAAGAAAACTAGTACTACTTCCGATGAACTAAAGATCCACGCCCACGCGTCCTGGTCACACTTCATGTCCTTCACGTTGGTACACTACCCTCCCTTAAGTGAACAACCTCACATGCGTCAAATTATCAGAAACATGTGAGAGTGTGTACAAATAAAGAATTTTAATTTCATTTATCGGAAAGGTTTGAGAGTATTACAAAGTTTGACTTCAGTCAAATCTAATATGCGGAGTAAATAAAAATGGAGGGCTACTACGTCCATCCGGGTTTTTAGTCCACACCATTTTTTAAATCAAAGTTAATACCTGGACAAATAAAATTACAGGGGAGCTGGAGAGAAAGTTGTGAGATGGCTTAGAAATCAATACAGAACTTATGCTCTTAGTACCAACGTCGATCCTTCTTCTAGGAAACATTTGGTTCATAGCCAATTGTTTGATAAAATTGCACCAACATGAAAGACGATTGCGTCTCCAACACAACCAAGGTGAACTGACGAAGGATATCATCTTTGTGCGTAACAAGCAAAGAGCACTGATGGAAGACAACTTGTTTTCATTGAAAATCGATCAGCTTCACCAGCTGACACAACCATGAGGCGCAACCATGAGCATCGATAGGTCATCGTGGTGATCCATCATCCATTTGGCATCAAGTTTGGGTGAGGCACCTATGAAGTTCGACAAATCCTCACTGTGGTATGTTTCTTCTCAGTAATCAAGCTCGAGGAAGGAAGAACCACGTGGCAGAGGACAGTGAGGCGGAACAACAATGGGCATCCAATTTTGTGCAGTTCCACTAAAATTGAGGAAGACATGCCCGGGTATGGAGACACGCATCGCTGTTTCCAAAAATATAAAAAGGGTTAGCAACGACATCTCAATTGTCAATAAGAATTAATGAAAAGTACACCAACAAACAGAAGCATCATAATTATCTTGATGGGAACTAAACCAGGATACCCGAGAAAAAAAGCATTTCTTCATTTAACCAGTGATAGTACTACCACCATATGGACAATGACCGCACAACCACCATGTACTTTTTGTCGAAACAACATGTATACCTCCGCCGAGGCATAAATCAGGACAACTTTTCGAGTGGCATTTCCTCTATAATAGTACTAGTAGGTGATGTTGGACCAGCCGACGAACCCTAGCTACTATGCATGGGCAGCTGGGGAGTAGTCGCATAGAAGAAAACCCACACGCAGCGACCTGGGGAGCTGGACCGGTACAAGAAGTTATACCTCAGGTGGGCCAGATGTCATTTAGGCGGGCGGGCGGGATCTGCCCGCACGACGGCAGCGAACAAGGGCACGGAGGATCTTCGTCCGCGCCAGCGCCAGCTCCGAGAGGACGGTGCGCATCAGCTCCCTCCGTCGCCGATGGCGACAACGTCAACGCTGCACCTCCTCACCTCGACGGGATTCAGCCGGATCTATGAACACCCTGTGAGGACAGAGATAGAGTGGACACTGTCATCTTGTTTTGATATGGAGAGGGTGAGAGAGCGAGACACGAGAAACTCTATCAAACAAGAGGCTATAATGGAGTAAAAAAATCTCTCCATAGCAGTGGTGTTAAATAGAATACGCGCGTTTCCGGAAAAAAGAAACAAAAACTGGCAGACAATTTTTTAAGGGTCTGTCTAGGACACATCTAGATGTGACATAATTATGTCACATCTAAGTTGATGTCCACTCTGTTTGTGGTCTATTTTTTTCCTATTTTTTTGTTTCTTGTTGCTACATTGTATACTTGTGGGAGCTTAGATGTGATATCCTTAAATAACATCTAGATGTGAATTAGACAAACTGATTTTCTAACGCACCAAGAAAGAAAACTCGATCAAAAACACGCCCCCGCTTCCAGGTCGCGAGAGTCGTCGCCCACACACACATAGACATAGACATGCATATCCGTATTTACGTAAAATTCCATTTGCATCTTCATCTCCAATCATATTTGTCCAACTGGCACATTATTTACGTTGTTAATTATATACGCAGCAATATTAACGTACTGCATCAGTGGGGATATTACTACCGGAGGTAAACCGGCCTTGTGTAGCCGGGTTCACTCCTTGAAGATTAGAAGCCCATAAAGATGCAAGGATGATGGCGCTTCATGGAGGCCCAAGGCCCGAAGGCGGGTTAAAGCCTGTAAATATAAACCGGCTTAGTCATGTAATTTGTAAGATAGGAAGGATAGAGACCAAAATGGATACGTTTATGATCCGGCTTCGGGACTTTGTAAACCGGCGGGCGTCAACCTATGTATATAAAGGGACGACCCGACAGTGGTTTAGGGACAGACAACAAATCGAGAGCCAGACAAAGCGGATTCGCTCCCTGGCCTTCGAAACCCTAGCAATACTAATCACAACTAGACGTAGGCTTTTACCTTCCTCGAAGGGGCCGAACTAGTATGGAATTCCCCGTGTCCCCTTGTCCGTTTTAACCCCTTAAAGCTAAACCGTAGCGATGGCTCCATGCCTAAGTCCTTTCACAAGGACATCTGCCATGACAAACCCACGACAGTTGGTGCCCACCGTGGGGCTATCGCACGATGGTTTTGAGTTCTTGAAGGGCAGCTTCGGTGGACTTAAGGGATACGCTGTGGGCCGGATGACGAAGAGTCGTTGCGGCAAGCTCTACATCAACAATGCGGGATGGAGTCCCGAGGCCGATTCAATTGAATACGGGTACCGGGTCCCCTTTGGTGGGATTCACGTCTTCATCGGCAAGATCGGCGAACCGGCCCCTGAGCCGGACATCTGCACCGACATCATCGAAACGGCTCAGCGTGCAAGTCCTTCGCCGGTTCAGCCCGAGGCAAGGCATGTTTTCGTGGGTGTCATCCATGGATCAAGGTACGAGGATGGACCAGTGTCCGATGGAGAGACCGTGGTCTGTTCTGATGACAAGTCTTCTGGAGAGACTGAATCACTTTACCAGTTGCAGGACGGCCAGATTGATGGAGTATCCGAGGGCAACAGTATTCCGGATTCCCCCGATCTACCAAACCGGGCCGCCATCTTCATGGCCGGCACACAATCGGCGCCTCATTCATCTACCGCCGCAGCAATGCTCTCCGGTTCAACAACGGCCACACCAGCAGGGGCAGGAAGCTCGGCGCCGCCTCCGGCCCAAGTCCTGTCTGATTTGTTCGACGCTTTGGCAACATTGATGGCCGCGGAGGTGGATGCAGCAGCCAGGGATCAGCACAATGCGGAGATTGCAAAGGTAAAAGATCAGATAGCCCAGGCTAAAGAGGACCTGGCAACAGAGAATACTAGGATGGCTACAGAGCGGGCTGAATTGGAAGCACAGGCCTACCGGATTAGACTGGATCAGAATGCTTCAGAGGAAGTCATGAGAATAAGGTATCGATCACGTCTCCCGTCGGTTTACGAGCCGCAGAATCTCTTCAATACACCAGGAGCAGGAGCTGGTAGCCAACCACACTAAACCGGGCGGGGGCGCCGGGAACAGGAGCGCCGGTTCAACCGCGCATGATGGACCCGCCTCGCCAGAAGAACATTGTGCCACAGTATCTACCAACACTGCCCGGGCATTATTCCAACCCGTTGGACAATATTGTGGCCGCCGCTTCATGCCTGGCGGCCCTCCCAACCGACGGTGGGTCACCAGTTGCAGTGGAAGCATGTCGGGCCAAGGATCTCCTTCAAACAGCACTAAATCAACAGCAGCCGTATTCACACAGTCCTGAGAGGATTCATTCCACTCCCCGTCCAAGTCGGAGCTATAGCAGACACGTGGAGGACGAACCGGCCGTGTCCAGTAGTGCACGTCGCCGAAATTCGCCACGAGGGAACAACCCGGCCGGGGAGGCGCTAATGCGCAAGATGTTGTGGACCATGGCCGCGCACGTCGGGAGGCCGAGTTGGCGGCTCGACACAGAGCACGACAGCATACTCCGGTTCACCCCACGGCCTCTGTGGAGCAAGGAGTGATGTTCAGTTCCTTAGGGGTGCTGTGTCTAACCCTCGCTTTGCGTAATGTGAGACTGCCCAAGGATTTCAAGGGACCTCGTAATGTACCAAATTACACCGCCGATTTGCAACCAGAAGCGTGGGTGGAGAGCTATGAGATGGCAATGGAGATGTTATATGTGGATGAGGCAGTGTGTGCTAAATATTTCACCATGATGTTGGAAAGAACAGCTCGCACTTGGTTGAAGAGCTTGCCAACCAACTCTATTGGATCATGGGCCGAATTGAAGCACCGGTTTATCCAGAACTTCAAGGATACGTGTAAGCAGCCGATGTCAATCGTGGATCTGGCCGCTTGTGTCCAAGAGGAAGGGGAGTCCATGACCCATTGGGTCAAACGGGTCTCAGCAATTTTGCATTCATCAGATCGTATCAATGCAGACACTGCAGTGTTAACATTAGAGGGCAATTGTCGTTTCAAACCGCTAAAACAGAAATTAGGAAGGCTCAAATGTCACTGCAATGATATGTTAACACTCATGGCCGCTTTGGTTAAATACGCCAATTCAGATAATACCAAGGATCCGGATTCAGAGGAGGACAAATCGGAGAAATGTAAGAAGAACGGCAATGCCAAGGGTTAACAGCATAATCCGGCAGGCCATGGAAACGGTGGTAAGCGCAAGGCCGACAATAGCTTGGACTCTGTTGCAAATACCAACGCGCAGGAGAATGGCCAGCGCCGTAAGGGCAAGCAGCCCCAGAGGGGTGGAGGTTCAGGCCCCAATTAGGAGTGCTTATTAAATCAGCCCTGTCCAAAGCATGGATCGAAGGAGAAGCCGGCATCAAATCTTTGGAAGGACTGTTATATCATGCGGGATTTCAAGAATTCCAATATGTTCCAATATGACAACGGCCCGCCCGGCGGTTCAGGAGGAGGTTTCCACGGGCCGGGTTACGGAGGTGGTGGTTCCGGTTCAGGGTTTCAAGGCAACCAAACCGGACACGCCAATCAAGGGCACCAAGGCAACCAGGGAGGTTACAACCATCAGGGGAATCACCAGCAGCAGCAGTCGGGTTATCAGAGCAATCCCAAACAGCTGAACAACGGGCAATATCATGTCTTCACTAGTAGTTTGTGCAAACGTGATCAGAAGCTTCACAAAAGGGCAGTAAACTCTATTGAGCCGGCAGTACCTAAGTCTTTACGCTGGTCTGAGCAACCTATTTTGTGGAGTAGAGATGATCACCCACCCCGGGTTGATAATCCAGGTCAATTGGCCCTGGTGGTAGCCCCTCAAGTTGGGGGATACAAGTTCACTAAAGTGCTTATGGATGTGGGAAGTAGTATTAATATTTTGTATTATGATACATTCCGCCGTATGGGGTTGACAGATAAGGATCTTAAACTGTCAAATACGGTCTTTCATGGTGTGGTTCCTGGTAAGTCTGCATATCCTGTTGGCAAGATAGCTTTGGAGGTAGCTTTTGGAGATGACTATGATTCAAGGTCAGAAACATTGAAATTTGAGGTGGTAAAGATCAAAAGTCCGTACCACGCCTTGTTTGCGCGGCCGGCTTATGCTAAGTTTATGGCAAGGCCATGTTATGTTTATCTACAGCTTAAAATGCCAGGTCATAAAGGGACTATCACAGTACATTGAAGTAGAAAGATTGCTTTGGAGTGTGAAGAAGGTGATGCGGCTTATGCTGAGTCGGTTTGTGCCACGGAGGAGTTGAAATTCTATAAGGAGCAAGTTGATCCAGTAGACATGACCTCTTTGAAAAAAATAGGAAAGCACGCTCATCGAGTTCATCCATGAGAATCGGGACATCTTTGCATGGAAACCTTCTGACATGCCAGGTGTACCGAGGGAACTCGCTGAGCACACACTCAACATTGATCCTAAGTTTAAACCGGTCCGGCAGTTCCTCCGTTTCAATGAAGAGAGACGTAAGGCTATAGGTGAAGAGGTAGCCCGTCTGTTGGCCGCAGGGTTTATTGTCGAAGTTTTTCATCTAGAGTGGTTAGCTAACCCGGTGCTGGTTCTTAAGAAAAACGGCACTTGGCGCATGTGTGTGGACTACACAGATTTAAACAAGGCTTGCCCTGCAGACCCCTTTGCTCTCCCTCGCATTGATCAGATAATTGATGCTACGGCAGGTTGTGACCGTTTGTGTTTTCTGGATGCCTACTCTGGTTATCATCAGATCAAAATGGCGGTTAAGGACCAGGAGAAGACAGCTTTCATAACTCCCTTTGGAGCCTTCTGCTATGTTTCATGCCTTTTGGACTCAAGAGTGCCCAGGCAACTTACCAGCAATGTGTTCAGAATTGCCTTCATAAACAAATTGGGCGCAATGTTCATGCATATGTGGATGATATTGTGGTCAAATCCAGAAAGGAGGAGACATTGATAGATGATCTTCAAGAAACCTTTGACAATCTCCGGGTTTACAAGATGATGCTCAATCCGGAGAAGTGTGTCTTCGGTGTCCCGGTAGGCAAGCTCTTAGGCTTTATGGTATCAAACAGAGGCATTGAGGCTAATCCGGAAAAGATTGCAGCAATTACATCCTTGGCTAAACCGGCGTGTATTAACGATGTTCAACGTCTCACTACTAGGAAAAGGGCTATAGATGAAATTGACACTAATGGCGCACCAGAGAAGTGGTGCGCCACTGCTATATACTAATGGCGCACCATGTGGTGATGCGCCATTAGTGTGGAAGACATTAATGGCGCACCAGGCACAAGGTGCGCCACAAGTAATAATTTTTTTTTTCATTTTTCCAAACATACTAATGGCGCATCCTGGCAAGTGCGCCATTAGTAGTTAGAACTACTAATGACGCACCAGCCATAGAGTGCGCCACTACTGTATTTTTTTTACTTTTTTGCAAAACTACTAATGGCGCACCGTTGCATAGTGCGCCATTACTAGTTTAAACTAGTAATGGCGCACTGTTCCATGGTGCGCCATTAGTATAATTTTTTTACTTTTTTTTGCAAAACTACTAATGGCGCACGGCTAGGAGGTGCGCCATTAGTATGTTGGGTTACTAATGGCGCATGGTTGTGTGGCACCCCAGGCTTTACACTTTATGCTTCCGGCTCGTATGTTGTGTGGAATTGTGAGCGGATAACAATTTCACACAGGAAACAGCTATGACCATGATTACGCCAAGCTATTTAGGTGAGACTATAGAATACTCAAGCTTGTCGGCTGCCTCCTCCTCCTCACCTCATTTGCACCATAGATTCATCAAAATTAAGTGGTGAAATTACCTTTTTTTTATAGGTAAGTAAGGGGAAAGCTATCTTCATGTTGTAGATCTACTTTTTTTTCTCCCTAGCTCGCTCCAGCAACGTGCACATGCACTTTTTGTGGCCTATCTAGATCTATGTATGTTTGTGGCGTTGCATATATTTGTGGTGTTGCATATATGTTTGTGTTTGCAGGTACCGGTATTTGAAATGCGATAGTTGCCAATATTTTGCTGGAATGTTGATTCATTTCCGTTTCGGCGAGAATTTTGGCACTATGCATTCTTTTTGGTCCTATTTTTAGGGAAAGTCATGCCAATTTTTTTCTTGGCTCTAAAATAACATTTTGCTCTACCCCGCAGGCGACCATGGTCCGCACGATGACCGAAGGCATCGTGAATAGGTTTTTGAGGTCCGCGAAGGCCGAGATGCTTCAAAAGAACGAGACGGAGATAAGATGTCCGTGTCGAAGATGCAAGCTGAAGAGCCTTATTGCGGACCCGGATTCCGGGCAGGTGCGGGACCACCTGCTCTTGCGTGGTTTCATGGATGGCTATCGGTGGCAAGGCGATGAAGATGACTATGAAGTCGTCCATGGGGGCCGGGCAAGAAATGAGGAAGGGCAGCAAGACAACCACCGCGGCTCGGGCAGGCGAGAAGACGAAGAATCTCCAGGACATGATCACGACGGTGATGCTGTACACAGTCATCATGTAGAAGATGCCGGACATGATGATGAGGAAGATGCCAGAGCAGACGAAGGGCATTATCATGAAGATGAAGATGCCGACGGAGCAGACGATGATGGACCATCTATGGGCTGGGTGCAGGACCCTCATATTCAAGAGCTACTTCTCAAGCAGACGGATAACGCAAGAGCTGCCGCCCGAGAGAAAGCCAAGCTGGATCAACTGGAGATAGACGCGGTTACTCCATTGTCTGAAGGATGCAGACCCGAGGATACCCACCTGAAAGTAACGCTCATGGCTTTGGAGATGAAGGTAAAACACAAAATGACCGACGCATGCTTCGACTAGAACATGTCATTCGGGCACGAATGTCTTCCCAAGGGGAACAAGTGCCCGACCAGTTTCAAGGAGGCGAAGAAAGTTGTGTGTCCTCTAGATTTACTGCACGTGAAATACCATGTGTGCATGAACAATTGCATCATTTATCGGGACGAGCACGCGGAGTCTACCATATGTCCGGTGTGCGGCGTCACTCGAAACAAGAAGAGGAAGAAAGCTCCTCGAAAAGTGGTGTGGTACTTTCCGATCACTCCTCGTCTGCAGCGGTATTTCGCGGACCCTAAGGTAGCAAAGCTCTTGCGTTGGCACGCGGATAGGGAGGAGAAGAAGCGAGAAGATGACGCAAATGACCCGGAGATAAATAAAAAAGACAAGATGCTGAGTCACCCTAAGGATGGGAGCTAGTGGCAAGCGTTGAACTTCGAACACCCAGAATTTGGGAAGGATCCAAGGAACATCGTGCTGGGTGCGAGCACCGATGGATTCAATCCGTTTTGCAGCTAGAGAAGCACACATAGCACCTGGCCTGTGTTTGTGTGGATGTACAACCTCCCCCCTAGTTGTGCATGAAGAGGAAGTACATTCACATGAGTATGCTAATTGAAGGGCCGAAACAACCAGGGACGACATCAATCTGTATCTGGGGCTGCTGAAAGAGGAGCTAGACACACTGTGGAAAACGCCAGCCAATACGTGGGATGCCGCAGAGAAAGAATATTTCCCTATGAGAGCCGCACTGCTCACGACGGTGCACGACTATCTCGGTTACGGATATCTCACGGGGCAGGTGGTCCACGGATTTTCTGGATGCGTCAGGTGCATGGATGACACAACGTATCGCCAGCTAGGTAAAGATCCCAGGTCTTCGAAAACCGTGTTCATGGGACATCGAAGGTGGCTTCGCGATGATGACCCGTGGAGGAAACGTTCGATGGTGAAACCGAACCCCAAAGACGCCTGCCTACGAGGAGCGGCGAGGAAATAGATGGGCTGTTGAAAAATTGGAAAGATTTCCCACTGTCAGGAAAGAAGCAAAAGGCGCCAGAGCCGGGAAAGAAGCGAAAGGCACCAGAGCCGCTGTTGAAGGTATGGAAAACGAGGTCTGTTTTCTGGGACTTGCCGTACTGGAAGATCCACCGTGTGCCTCACAGCCTTGATGCCATGCATATCACGAAGAACGTGTGCGAGAGTCTGCTTGGTACCCTCCTCAACATGCCAGAGAGGACCAAAGATGGGCCGAAAGCAAGGGCAGACTTGAAATCAATGGGCATCAGGCAGGAGCTTCACGCTAATGATGATGATGATGATGATGATGAGGCGAAGCAGGACACAGAAAGTCGTCGCAAAGGCAAAAGGCCAAGAAGATGGGAAATGACTACCCTCCCGCGTGCTTCACTCTAAGTCAGGAGGAGATCGAGCAGTTTTTCACCTGCCTCGTAGGAGTAAAACTTCCTTACGGTTACGTGGGGAAGATAAGCAGATACCTAGACCCAGCAAAGTAGAAGTTCAGCGGGATGAAGTCTCACGACTGTCACGTGCTGATGACGCAGATACTTCCAGTTGCAATCCGTGGGATCATGGATGCGCACATTCATGAAACGCAATTTGGCCTATGCAACTTTTTCGACGTCATCTCTTAGAAGTCGGTTGGCGTGAGGCAACTTAGAAGGCTACAGGAAGAGATCGTGGCGATACTATGCGAGCTTGAGATGTACTTCTCGCTCGCATTCTTCGATGTTATGGTGCATCTGCTGGTCCATATCGTGGAGGATATCATCCAACTCGGGCCGATGTTCCTGCACAGCATGATGCCGTTCGAAAGGATGAATGGTGTCATCAAAGGATACGTTTGCAACATGTCACGTCCAGAGGGAAGCATAGCCAGGGGCTTTCTGACCGAAGAGTGCATCTCCTACTGCATGAATTATCTAGGCATTGAGAACCCCATTGGTCTGCCCGTCAACAGGCACCTCGGCAGGCTCGCTGGATGGGGTCACCATGAGGGTCTCTGCGAAATGCATGTCGACTTCGAGGGTCGACTCGCCAACTTTGAAAGAGCAAACCTAGTCGCGCTACAACACATAGACGTGGTCGATCCTTGGGTGGTAGAGCACAAAACCTTTATTGAGAAGACGTACAATGACCGAGGCCAACAGAGGACGGACGGAGATATATCAAAGAACACAACTCATGTTTCACGCGTTGGTTCAAGCAGAAGCTTCTGTCGTACCCTTTACATGAGGATTCTTCCGCGGAAGAACAACTCATATTCGCCTTGTCACAGGGCACCGAGCACAACCTGATGACCTATGAGGCGTACCATATCAACAGCTACACATTCTACACCGAGGACAAGGACATGAAGAGCGATGGTTATCAGAACTTCGGGGTAACGATGGAATCCTACACCGGTAACGACAAGGACATATACTACGGAAGGATCGAGGAGATCTGGGAGCTGAGCTACGCTGGAGAGAAGGTCCCGATGTTCCGTGTCAGATGGGCCAAGAGCGTCCTAAAAGAAGACCGGTATTTCACCACCATGGTTATACCTGAAGCCAAATCCAAGACCGCGGGCGCAAACGTCACCGCGAAAAATGAGCCATGGGTACTGGCTTCCCAAGTGGACCAATGCTTCTTCATTACGGACCCGTCAAAGCCCAGTCGTGTTGTCGTGAGGAGAGGCAAAAGGAAGATCATCGAAATGGATGGAGTAGCCAATGAGCAAGACTTCGACAAGTACGGCGACCCGAAGATCAAACATGATGACGACGATGAAGCAGTAGCATACACCACAAGAAGAAGCAGGACCACCCTACCTAAAGGATGTCCGTTCCACAGAAGAACTCCATTTGCGAAAAAGAAGGGCAAGAAGATTGTGAACAGATAGCTAGCTAAGATCGATTGTATTTAAATCGTAGCCTTCATTTCTCGATTGTATTTCATGGGCACTTTAATTTTGAATTCATGAATATTTTTTAAATTTCATGGACACTCAATCTCGATCCCCCTCCATCTCGATTGCTATCCCACCACGCCAGATCCGGTCCCCTCGCCGCCGAGCACCCCCGCACCCTCTCCACCAGCCGCCGCCGCTGACCCCCCGCACCCTCCCCGGCCCGCTCCACTGTCACAATTGAATGCAACTAAAATTGCAAAAAAAACAAATTTCAACAAGCTATTACTATTTTTATAAAAAAATATTACTGTTATGATTTAAACAAGTTTGAACATATTTAAACATAAATAAATATCAAACAACATTTTAAATGTTGGTAACATGGCAACAAATTGCATATTATTTTTCTACATGAAATTCTGAGCATCTAGCATATGTGACATGTTATATTTGGATGCATGGATAAAAAGATATGTGCAAAGAAAAAAATGCATTGACATGTTATATTTGGATGCATGGATAAAAAGATATGTGCAAAGAAAAAATGCATAAAAACAAAAATTGGGGAGCCTGGGAATCGAACCCAGGACCTCCTAGTGTGTGTGCTGCGTGATGACCAGTTGGGCTAGTGTGTGTGTTGTGATGGGGATACGGTTAGGGGGAATATAACCTGAGTGCTCGAACTGTAATCAAAAGAAAATTCTAATGGCGCACCAGGGGGAGGTGCGCCATCGCTATCATCGTACTTATGGCGCACTAGGGGGAGGTGCGCCATTGCTAACCCTCCCCCACTCCACCTATTCCCCTCCCTCGCCAGATCCCCACTCGACCTAACTTTGCCCCCTCCGCCCCAACCGTACGCCGCCGCCCCGCCTTGCTCCGCCCCCTCTGTCCGCCGCGCCTGCACGCCATCGGCGATGCTGCCGCCTCTCCTTCTCCGCCTTCTTCTTCCCCGCCTTCCCTGCCTCTCCTTCCCCGCAAAGAAGCCGCCCGTCCAGGACCAGATCGAGCCCACCCCCGCCGCCCCCGCGCCCCCACCACCGCAGCTCCCCCGCGCCGCCGCCCCCGCACCCCCTTCACCGACCACACCGTCCACGCGCGGCTGCGCCTCCTGGCTGTGGTCTTGGCAGGTGAGCCCCGACCCTCTCCTCCCCCTTCCGCTTCCTTCTTCTTCGGGAACAATCAGTCATTCGGGAACAACAGATAGATTTTTGGAGATAGGTTTTTGGTGATAAATCAGTCATTCATGAACCGTGCAGTACCTGGATGAGAACAAGAAGCTAATCCTGGCCATTGTCGACAAGCAGAGCAAGGGGAAGGTGGATAAGTGTGCACGGTGAGCCCGATCTCTGATCTGATCTGGTATCCTTGTGAACTAGTAGCAACTGTGCTGTTGTAGCTGTGCACTCATGATGGAATGTTGTAGTGCTTTATGTAGTTTTTTCTATCTTAGCTCTTATGGTAACATAAGTTAGGAGTAGTGTTAGCAACAACTAGAATATGCTAGGGGTACTATGTTTGGACAATCAAATGTGTTCACAAATGAAATGATCCACGTAGGTCTTAAAGGTGACAATACTAATTTTAGTATGTTGGTTGAGACCTGAGTTGATTTGTGCTAGTTCTAGGCTGATGAAAAAGTATCCTTCTGATATACACGTGATTACTGTGTAGAAAAGTACTACTGTTTCTTGTTCAGTGCACTTCTGATATATATCTGTCAAGGTGTTCACGGTAGTGCCCAAACAACAGATAATGGGTTGTAGTGCTTTCTGTTCTACCGTCGTATGCTGTCACTTAGCATGGCAGATTAATCTTCCCTATGTATGTGTTTAATTATATTCATGGTTGCTTTATGTGTTTGTTGATTATGCAGGTTCCCTGGCTAGGCCTCTGGGTGAGTGCATCATCGGCTCCTGCTGCAGCTGCTCCTGCTGCTTCCAAGGTTTGCTCCTACATGTCCCTTTGAGAGTTTGAGCACTTGAACTGTGGCTTTATTTGCCCCTTGAAGGCTTTTATTATTACGTTAATAACTTCTATAGTGGCTGCAGCATGTGCTATAAATCCAGATTGTACTTCAGTTCCAGATTTCTATGCATGCCACCTTGTTGTGATTAGTTAGGTTAGTTTAGTTCCAAATGTCTGAAATATACTTATTGTTCAGGGTTGATTGCAAATTAGTTCTGGTGCCTCCAGTGGAGTAGAGTGTGGAGAGCCAAGAAGCTTTATCTCTTTAAATTCAGTTAATTTCCTTACTGAAATTAGGTTGTTGCCTTGATACAGTATTGTACAGTGGCTCTGCCTCTGGAAATTTTATTTGATTGTGAGATGATTGGATTTTGAAATATAGGCATATGGTACTGAACTATAGTACTGCTGTCGTATATAAATGGGATGCTGTAGAACTGTTCTTCATCTTTACAGTGCTGTTGTATAGAAATATGCCGAATTCTCTGCTCTGATTGTTGCAAAAAAATGGGGTCCTGTGAGACGCCACTGCTGCTTGAGGCCCTTGAGAGGCCCTTCGTGTCGTGATGAATTTGCAGGTACCTCGAGAATGTCGATTAACTTCTGTTCCGGCAAATTCGGGTACTCCATATGTCCTATTTTCAGCAAAGGTCATGCTGAAATTTTCCGTGAATTTTAGCATTACTTTGCTAAAAATCGGACATATGGGGTACTTGCGACTAATGCATGGGCCAGGGTATCTTAGTACTTAGTTAAGTAGGATCAACTGCCCCGCCATTCTTGCTGCATTAAACCATAGGTGGCAATAGAGCCAAGTGATTAGGCCCAACTTAGAATTCTCCTTAGCATCAACAAACCCTAGATGATAAACCCAACATAGGTGGCAATAGAGCCAAGTGATTAGTGCCAAGTGATTAGGCCTAACCTAGGGTGCCTCGGCATCGATAAACCCTAAATGATGAAAACTTAACTTGGCTTCTATAGGGTGCCTCGGTGTCGATGAGAAGCTAAATGATGTACGCTTAGGCTTTTAGGGTGCCTCGGCGTCGACAAACCCTAAATGATAAAAGCTTAGCTTTTAGGATGCCTCGGTGTCGACAAACCCTAAATGATGGGACCATGATCTTGTTCCTTGACAATAACCAACTTTTTGACCAAACTTTTTTCCTATTTAGAGCGAAACATGGCCCACAACGATGAGGCCGGCGGTTCGGGCGGCAAGCAATTCTGGGAGCTGTCCCAGGAGTTGGAGGAAGAAACTCACCGCTATGAGGACGCCGTGGAAGACACCGATCCTGACTACACAACCCCTAGTGGCGTCGGGGATGACACCACTAATGATGGCGCCGCGGATGCCACCACTGATGATGGTGGCGCACGCACAGATGGCAGCCAACCGAAGAGGCAACGGAAGGACCGGCGCCCGAACATGCTCGGCACCGTCAGGGAGGAATTTACTGAAGTGAACTCCGACGGGCATCCGACGGCGCCCAAACATGTAGTCAAGGGGTACTCGGTTCAGCTCGGGTGCATTCTCCGGAGCACCGTCTCGATCAACACCGAGAACCTAAGGCATAAGGACCGAGGGAATTTGCGCAGCCTCCTCTTCACGAAGCTGCACGAACGATCCAAGTTCCCCGCTGAGTTTGCAAACACACGCCTCTCGGGGAATAAAGTGAACGGTGCCGCCCTCACGAGGATGAGCACGGCCCTGTCTACTTGGAAAAACACGGTGAAGGCAATAATTGACAAAGGTGATAGTTATGAGAAGATCAAGGCGAAATATCCTTTGATGAGCGAAGATGACTACAAGGAGTTCAAGATCAAGTGCGAGAGCCCCGCAACCTCTGAATCAAGTCAATGGAGGAAAGAAATGCGGCAGTTGAACTTAGGGGTCCACCAACTCGGTCCCGGCGGTTACAGACTGGCGGAGCCTATATTGGACAAGGAGGACGCGGACCGTGCCGAGCAAGGCCTACCGCCCTGCTTCGAGAAATACCGTGACAAGCAGACCAGGAACTTTCTCAGGTCCCGGTACAAGGAGGACCCGGTAACAAAGGAGCTTACCACGGATCCGAAGACCAAGGCGCTTGAGCTTGTTCTGGTAAGGAATACACCCCCGCATAATTAGCTCCATATGGTTGCATTCTAATTAATCCCCAATATTTCTAAATGGTTCACGTTCCTTCCGCAGGACAAAGAAAGAAGTAGCGCGGGGTCGCCTCAGAGCTCCCCTTTCGACACCCCTTTGAATAGGGCGTTGAATGTAATGAAAAACAAGGATAAGCTTAGTAAGCCGACGTCAGCTGGTCGTGTGGCCGGCAAAGGCTTGTCCACAAAATGGTCGTCATACTATACCGCTGATGGGCAAAAGGAGAAAAAGACCAGCTCGGAAAGCCAGTCGCGCGAGGTTGAAGCACTCAAGGTGCAAGTGGCGCGGATTCCGGAGATGGTCCAAGAGCAAGTGCAACAACAACTGGGATCGACGCTCACCGGCATTATGCCTACCTTGATTCATGGGATAACGACGTGGATTGTGGGTGGCCAACATGGGCCACCCCCGATTCCCAGCTTCACGGCCAGCAACTCGCACAACGCGTAGGCGGCGCCATTGGTGTCTGCGGCGGCGGTATTGGTGTCTCCGGCGGCAGCGCCATTGGTGTCTCCGGCAGCGGCGGTATTGGTGTCTCCGACGCCGGCATTGGAGCTTAATGCACCCGGGTGTACGTCGGCCGGCACCTCGCCAGCAAGCGTCCCCTCCGTCAGTTGCAAGCACGCCGTTGGCGGTGCCTCGACATTAGCCGAGCTCGACGCTATCATCATGGTAACTAATTAAGCCTCTCGGCCGAGGACTTCATCTCCTTGCCTTTGACTGGGCATCCCTGACGCCCTACATGTTTTCGCAGGGCGCCGCCGATGTTCCGTGCACTCTCCTACACTTCGTGAATGACGAGTTGGTTGATGTCACCAAGGGCAAAATCGTTCAACCGGGCAACCCCGTGTTCCACGGTAAACCGATGCCACCCACCGTGTATAGGGTTCAACTAGTTCGGGTGCTTCCAGGCTGCGACGAGTTGTTACCTCCGATTCAACCCACCGAGGCCGACGAAGATGATTTGATGACCCTCAGCACCTGCCTAAGCTGGCCCCTGCTTTGGCTGAAGATCCAGATTCGTTTCGGGGCGGGGGACACCACCCCAAAGACAACACCGCCAGTCGTGTCGGCGCCAAGCCATGGCAAGACCACCGCAACGCTACCGGACATGCCGGACATCCCTATGGCACAGGATCTGGACGACGATGACAACGACGACGGCCGTACATTTAGCAACGTCGATAAGTACTTTGCCGAACATGGGTACGATGACGAATTCTATGGGCCTCTTTCTAAAGAACCCAACCAAGACGACCGCGGTCTAGCTGGTACGGCGGAGAAACCCAGTTGTAACAGGCGTCGTCTGGCGGTCAGTTCTCAGGAGATGCCTCCAGCTGCCAACTTCACCGAGACACAGATAGCCGAGGTGCCAAATATTATCAGCCCCAACACACTCAAGAAGGCGGTCTGTGAGCAGAACTCGGTCCCATTACAACAAAAGAAGAAGGGATGGAAAAGAAATAGTAACAAGGGTGCGAGCCAGCCGGCACCGAGTACGATCCGTGCTCAGGACGGGCCACCTTCACCTAAGGATATCTCGAGGAGGGTGCATGTGGCGGGTAGGGCGATGCTACCGACAAATATGGTCAATGCTGCAACTGGTGCTATGCGGAGTTTGCATGACAGTGTTCTTTCTTTGGAGAAGCGGCGTCTCAGAGAGAATGATGTGACATACCCGGTTTTCGTGGCCAAGGAGCCAGAGGGCAAGGGCTTTGTGGATGGCGCCATCGGGGGTACGATCGTCCTGCGGTTGGATGACACCTTTGCTATGTTTAACCTTCATCCGCTGCACTACACCTTATTTCGGCTATTTTTGCTGAGTATGGAGATGCGGATCATTAGAGAAAAGACCCCGGACATCGTGATAGTCGACCCCTTCTACATGTGTGCCAAGCTCTTGGGCAGCGCTGGGGACCGCCAAGTCGCGAGTTCACACCTCGAAGGCATCATTCTGGCAAATCCAGATAAGGATAACTTCCTCGTGGCTTACTTTCCCGAGTAAGTCATCCCTTAACCGCCCCCTAACATATGATTTCTTAGATTTCGATCGTTCTTTTTTTTCTAAAATTCCATGTTCTATGCAGTGACACACATTGCACACTCATCCTCTTAAGCCCAAAATATTCCATGGCCACGTATTTCGACCCGAACCGTGACTCCAAGATGGACTACACAAATATCAAGAAAGTTCTTGATGATGTTCTCCCCGGCTACGCCAAATCTGGAGGCACCTTCACGAGGCCAATTCGTAGGTACGGCAAGCACGTGTTTGCCCACAATACTAAGTTCTGCTGCGTCAAGCAGCCGCCTGGCGGTCAGAAGGTTGCCTACTACGCCCTCCATCACATGCGGGCGATCGTAAGGGATCATCATCACCTTCTGCTACCAGATAATCTCAAAGATTGGGCCGCGAGCTTGTCGGCAATCTAGGACGCGGACATCAGACAAGAATTCTTTCGCATCCAGTCAGAGTTTGCGGACATCATCCATCAAGATGTCCTTCATACCTCGGGGCAGTTCTACCTCAGATATCAACCGTCCAACAGGGAGATAGACGGAACGCTAGAAATGCAGGCTGACAACGCCCGTGATTTCTTGACCATCACGACAGACGGCAGCTTCATCCACGCTCCGGTCGCATGAGTCGAGTCGACGGTAGTGATGCTATGTGTAGTTCTGAAACATTGATTGGCTCATGTTGTAATTAAACTTTAATGAACTTATATGTCTCTTTGGTTTGGACAGTCGTTCCACTTAGATGTAATCGATGCTATTTATTAGTAGGACCATGAATCGTGCTATTAATGTCATGTCTTGCTTTTCTCTTCCGATCCTTTTGTTGCATACTTATATATTGCTTATGTATGTATTGTCTGTTGTTTGGCTTGTGCATAGAGATGCCGTCGTATGTCGTGTACAAGGGTAAGGTTCCAGGAGTCTACGACGACTGGGAGGAGTGTCAGAGACAGGTTCACCATTTTAGCGGTAACAGTTACAAAGGGTACACCACTAGGGCGGATGCGGAATCTAGATACGCCCGCTATCTAGTGGGAGAGAGGAGGGAGCGTTGGAGGAACCGGATGAAGACCAGTTTCATCGCGATGATGCTCATCGTGATGACCGCAGCTCTCTTCTATGTGATGGTTGTTTAGATGATCGATATCAACTTGTAATGTGAAGACAAACTCGATACTCGCGGTCTTGAGACTTGTAATGTTTTATCTTTGTTCGGTCTTTTGAATTCGGAGACTAATATGATGAATTGTATTCGGAGACTAATCTTCTATTGTATTCGATGAACCTGCTGTTGCTGTGTGCTGCTTTCTATATTCTGTCAAATAATATATTTTGTAACCTGTGCAAAAATCAGAAAAGTAAAAAAGAATAAAACCTAATATTCATACTAATGGCGCATCACTACAGAGTGCGCCATTAGTATGCCAAAGTATACTAATGGCGCATCACACAACAGTGCGCCATTAGTATGCCAAAGCACATGGTTAAATATGGCCCCCTGTGAGGCATACTAATGGCGCATGGTGTTCTATACTAATGGCGCACTGCGTGGTGCGCCATTAGTAAGAAATACTAGTGGCGTGATACTAATGGCGCACCAGTAGTGCGCCATTAGTAGGCAAAACTGGTGCACCATTAGTAGGCCTTTTCCTAGTAGTGTCTAGCCGGCCGGATTACAGCCTTGAGCCGGTTTATCAGTCGCCTTGGAGAGAAGGCCATCCCTTTATATCAGATGCTCAAGAAAATAGATAACTTTGTCTGGACCGAGACAGCTGATAAGGCGTTCGAGGATCTGAAGAGGCAGCTAGCTGAACCGCCCGTGCTTGCAGCGCCGGTCGATAAAGAGCCATTATTATTATATGTGGTTGCTAATGCCCGGGCTGTTAGCATAGCCATTGTGGTAGAGCGCAAGGAGCTTGGCAAGGAATATCCGGTTCAACAGCCGGTTTATTATATCAGCGAGGTGCTCATTGAGTCAAAGCAGAGGTATCCGCATTGGCAGAAGCTGGTGTATGGGGTGTTTATGGCCAGCCGGAAGCTTAAACATTATTTTTAGGGCCATCCTATCACAGTGTTCAGTTCAGCTCCTCTAGGCAACATCATTCAAAACAGAGAAGCAACTGGCCAGATTGCCAAGTGGGCTATTGAGCTTGGACCTCATGGGCTCAAATATATACCCCGCACAGCAATCAAATCCCAGGCACTCGTGGATTTCATCAATGATTGGACGGAGTTACAGGCACCTAAAGAGAAACCAGATAATACATACTGGACTATTCATTTTGATGGATCCAGACAGTTGGATTGCTCGGGGGCTGGAGTCATACTAACTTCCCCATGAGGTCACAAGTTTTGTTATGTCCTCCGTTTAATGTTCCTTTGTACTAACAATGCAGCTGAATATGAGGCTTTGCTCCACGGTCTTCGGATGGCTAAGCAGATGAATTTAAGCCGGGTTAAGTGCTTCGGCGATTCAGATCTAGTGGCTCAGCAGGTGTCTGGCACTTGGGATTCTAAGGACCCACTCATGGTGGCATATCGGCGAGAGATGGACGCAGTGGCTGGTCACTTTAAAGGTTATCAGGTGGACCATATAGACTGGCGGAAGAATGAAGCGGCGGACGCTTTAAGTCGTCTTGGTTCCCAGCGTTAATCGGTCCCGCCCAATGTCTTTCTTGATGTGTTGCATAATCCGTCAGTCAATGTGCCAACCGAAGAAGATTTGGCCATTCCTGATCCGGAGGCTCAGTTGGTGGCAGCTCTGCATGCCATACCGGATTGGACGATCCCATATCTGGCTTACATGAACCGGGGCGAGTTACCAGACGATGAAACATTGGCTCGACAGATAATCCGGCGTTCCAAGTCCATGACCATACTCAACGGGGAGTTACATCGTTACAGTGTTTGAGGAGCAATTCAGCACTGTGTTTCTCCTCAAGATGGTTGTGAGATTTTGTGAGAAATCCATGAAGGGGATTGCAGTCACCATGCCGGTTCAAAGTCGTTGGTTGCCAAAGCTTTTCACCACGGTTTTTACTGGTTGACTGCGCATGCTGATGCGGAGGATTTAGTCAAGAGATGTGATGGATGTCAAAAATTTGCCCGCCGTGCGCACGTTCCAGCTCAATAGTTGTGGATGATTCCAATTACGTCGCCGTTTGCAACTTGGGGGCTTGATATGGTTGAACCCTTCAAGCGTTCTAAGGACAAAAAGATCCACCTGTTAGTAGCAGTTGATAAATTCACTAAATGGGTGGAGGCAGAGCCAGTCAGCAAGTGTGATGCAGCCACGGCAGTTCAATTCATCAAGAAGGTGATATTCCAGTTTGGTTTTCCACACAGCATTATAACAGATAATGGTACTAATCTGTCAAAAGGGGAGATGGAAGAATTCTATCAACGTGAGCACATCTGGCTTGATCTAGCGTCGATGGCTCACCCCCAATCTAATGGTCAAGCAGAAAGGGCAAACCAAGAAAATCTACGGGGTATCAAACCAAGGCTTATGGTTCCCTTAAAGCGGACGCCGGGTTGTTGGGTTGAGGAGCTACCTTCTGTGTTATGGAGCATCAACACCACACCCAATAGGTCTACGGGTTACACACCTTTCTTCATGGTCTATGGAGCGGACGCGGTTCTTCCTAGTGACATCCGTCACGATTCGCCCCGTGTGGCAGCTTATGTTGAAGCTGATAATGAGAAGGCACGTCAGGATTCACTGGACCTGTTGGATGAAGAGCGTGATCTTGCAGCAGCACGACCGGCGATTTATCAACAAGATCTCCGACATTATCACAGCCGCCGGGTCAAAACCAGAACCTTTCAAGAAGGTGATTTGGTGCTCTAGCTCATCCAGGATCAGACTGATATGCACAAGTTATCCCCACCTTGGGAAGGACCCTTTGTGGTCAGCAAAAATCTGCACAACGGATCTTACTACCTCATTGATGTTCGAGAGCATGAAGACTCACGTCAATCGGAGGAGGAGACGAAGCGGCCATGGAACATAGCTCTCCTTCAGCCTTACTATACTTGAAGCCATAGGCTCCTCATCTGTACATATTTATGACAGTGTATATATCGTATAATAAACCGGAGCCTCCGTTATAAGCGGGGTATCTGTTCTTTTTATATCCTATGTGTGCTTTTACAAGTTAACTGACAAAGTGGAGTTTTTGTTAATCCGGCTTTAGCAGCTGCATAGATATAAAGAAAATCACTAGGGGGCTTGGTCATATTTGAACTACAACTACACCTCTTGATCGGTTTTTAAACCACGAAGGGATATCACTAGGGGGCTTGGTTGTCCTCACACCATAGCTACACCTCTTGATAGGCATTTAAGCCACAAAGGGAAAATTTTGTGGAGCCAAAGAGAGTGTTGTACACAGTACAGACTCAAACATGGGCACACACTGAGCATCACTCACAAAGTTACTTGGGGGCTCTTTTTGCAAAGCAACAAAGAGTTTGAAAGGACCCTCGTAATTGGCTATCAAGCCACGGCTTGGAAGCCTGGTGTATTCACCTAAAAACCCGGGTTATCCTACCTTCATCAAGTAAGCCACTCCTGTCCAGGTAATCCGGGTATGACCCATCGAATGTTTGACAAGTCAATCTTTTACAGACCCTGAGCTTGTCACAGTTAAAACGATGATTGGTTCATTGGAGGCCCATCTTAAAAGGCTTTGTTAAATGGTTTAACTCAGAGGCCTGGCAGCCCATGAAAAGCCTCGATTTGGAGCCTGGCAGCTCGTAAAACCCTTGCATATTTTCCTGTTTGAATTTTGTTTCTTGAAAATCATAAGTATTTTTTGGTAAACTGGCATCCTTGACCCGGCTTGCTTCTCAACTACAAGTTGTGGGCACATGATCAATTATAAACCGGTGTTCATTGACCCGGTCTGGTTTGACTCAATCGCCAATGTTATAAAGAAAATCTGGTGATTATCCCGGTCCGGTTTAATATATAGACCGGCATTATGAAGATGGAGTTATCAATGTTCCGGATTGGTATTAACACCTTTGCCGTATACACGTTTGGTCAACCAATGACGTATATTCTGTACATTACTTTTTGTACAAACACTTGATTATTCATCTAGGTACTATATACTTCTTGGACATCATGACACGTCTAGCGGTAAACCGCTATTTATTTTTAAGTTGTTGTACCCAGGAACGCAATTCATCATGGGTTATGCATAAATATATCCCAAAGGGCGGCACAGATTGTCACAAAGTATTACGAAACATGCTCGATGGCATGGCAGATAACGGAGTTTCAGCTATCCTATTACATGAAGGTTCAAAGCGGCTCAAACAGTATCATTGTTTTCCACAATAGCCATATCAACCGGCGACCGGATTAGGATTCTTCATCGCGACGGTTTGACGGTTGAGGGTCAGTTGGTGTAGGCACTTCTTCATCCCTCCCCAGATGCTGGAAATCAGCCGTTGACCAATCTATTCTAGTTAACACTTGGAACACTGCTTCCTCGTGGATAAGATTGGAAGGGTTAGTATCAGGGGCGTAAGTGTGCTTACGAATCGGAGGCACAAGTTCTTCGACTTCATGGATGTCGGCCGGCTGTATTTTCCCTTCTGCATCATAAAACGGTTGAAAATGGGACAAATCGGTATCATCAGCCAACTTGCTGGCTGCTGGCCGCATCTGTTTGGTCTGCCGCCGAAGATCATCATTGTTGAAGTTTGAACCATCTTCTTTAACGCCCGGGTATCCTTTAATGATATCCTCCGCTTCAATGTCTGGAATCCAGGCTTTGGCTCGAATAAGGGCGGTTAAAGCTCCTGCTCTGGCAGCTGCTCTCTTCAACTCGGCAATACGGGCTGGTAACATGCCCAGCTTCTCAAGGGTTTCCTTAATCAAAGTTGGCGCCAGTTTGTTATAAGCTGCCGTGCTAATAACCCATTGAGACCCAGAGTATAGCTGTTCAACCAATGTATATGCCGCTTTGAGCTTCATCCGCATATCTGTACCAAGATGAGTGATCCGAGTGCCTGCCAAAGATTTTATCAACATTTTGGTCAGTTATAAGATTCATCGACTGGCGCAACACACATAAGCAGACACTTACCAAAGATAGCAGAGGTCATAGCATTGATTTGGTGTTTCAAACCGGCTAGTTCTTCAACCACTGGCTTCAGGGCTGCCTCGGCATCTACAACTCTTTTAGTTAAACCGGATTTCTTGGTTTCCCATTCAGCACCCTCTTGGTTGAAGGATTCTTTCAGCTTTTCCATTACGGCCAGGGCCTGGGTCAGCTCCTCTTTGGCTTTTGCAGCTTCGTCTTGTTGTGACTTCACATTCTCTTGCAAGTCAGAATTTCGGGCATCTTTGCTTCTCAGTTCAGTTTGCCACGTTGAAGGTATGTTAAACAAACATCATATATATGTGCTAAAGTACAAAGCGTATAACAAAGTTATGCACTTCATACTTGGGGGCTAATGCCTATTTGCTCTCAAGTACTACACTTTATACAAGTCTCTAGAACAATGCAAGCATTATCCTTGACACTTGGGGGCTAATGTGCGTCTGTTCTAAAATGGATGTGTGGATTAAAAACCAGATTAACTTGCCAAGTTAAACTGGCCTTTGGGGGCTATGCTATAGAAAGTTATCTAATTTTTTTTTCAAGATGAGTCTTATCTATTATTAGCGACCTTCCATTGCAAGGACCAATGGTGCGATGCTTAAAGTGTTACAAAGACCCGGTTTGTGATTAACAATCATAAAACGGCCCTTGGGGGCTACTTGGGATAGTGTTTCAGCTATAAATCAATATATAAAGGGAGAGGAATTTACCTCATATCGCTCTTTCATCAAGTTCACCAAACCGGCTTCATAATCCCGGTTTGAGTGCAGACGGTTCAAGAAGCAAGAATGAAGCTCATCAGCGTTAAGACGAGCATAGCTTGATAAGTCACTGCTCCATTTACCTTTATCCCGGGAAGCTTGCTCTTCTTTGGCACTGTGCTGAGCCAAAATGACGGGATGGCCAGGAGAGCTGTGGCCCATTCCAGTAATAATAACATCATCACCTTGGCCTTCAGGATTTTTGATTGATGATACTGGAATTTCAGTGTCTTTCACCAGACTAGCTCGGTTTGGTTCTGCCGGTTCAGTATCGGGTGTGGCAGGCTCAGCATCTGCAGGTTCATCGGTATGTTGGCCTTCAAGGGGTGGATCATCAAAAGTAGCTTCAGGATGAGGGCCTTCCGGTTCACCTCTTGGTTCTTCTTCTTCGGCGGCAGGGTCTTCTGGCGGATTGGTGACCCGAGCTTTCTTGCTGGGTCTGGCTTTGGCACTGCAAACAGAATAAAAGAGGATTAACATCCTATTCAAATGATTTATGGCACATTGAAAGGAAAGGTTTTTACAACTCACCCGGCCACCGTTTTCAAAGGGGGGAGTTGAGTTGCTATCGATTCACCAGAAGATGAAGGAGGTGTTACCTAATAATTTGAATCGGACGGATTAAGAGGATGTCTGAAATAACCTGCCTTAGGGTAAGAATGGTCAGAAGT
The DNA here is from genome assembly GCF_003073215.2 of Triticum urartu. Lineage (NCBI taxonomy): Eukaryota > Viridiplantae > Streptophyta > Magnoliopsida > Poales > Poaceae > Triticum > Triticum urartu. The sequence goes on along the minus strand of NC_053025.1, from coordinate 50,246,015 downwards.
AGGAGAGACGTCAGACCAGCACTTCCGAACCGTAGTATCAGGTAAACTGGCTGAAGTGACCTGCTGGCCACTGTGTCGGGTTGTCCGACGAGCTTCATGCTGCCGAGTCTTCAAAATAAATGTTGGCTCCAAGTGAGCAAGAGGATGAGAAAAGCTTACTTTCCGGACTGCTTGGCGATTTTTTTGTGTTGGCATAGAGTCTGAACCGAAGGAAAGGGTAATTACCTCTACGTCATCAGCTTGACTAGCTTCTGCGTCCTCCTGAGGAAGATCATTGTTAATGAGATGCATGAAACAAGAGCCGAGTGAGTCAAGTTCTACCTCAACTTCTAGATCATCAGTATCATCATCAAGCTCCATATTAATCCGGTCAGCCGTTTTCTGTTTTGACGTCTGCTTTACGGCTTTGGTCTTTGGGCGGGATGGCTTGACCGCTTTGTCTCCAGTCGGCTTTGCCGCTTTCTCTATGGTTTTCCGTTTCCAGAAGGGGTCATCACCCTACATACAAAGAAGAAGGGTTACAGGTTGCATAAGTTAAAGATATTAGAGATGAAGAGGAAGTATAATGCTTATAGCAGGCAGTTTGTTCTTGGCATAGAAGGGACTCGGACCGGTTTGACTCCAGATTAGTTCCGACTCATTCAGGATCTTCTTTACACCTTTAGTGACTTCTTCCTCAGATAATTGGATATTGCAATGGCGTTGAGGGTCATCAACCTCACCGGTATATTCACACATTAAACCGGGACGCCGGCTTAGCGGCAAGATACTCCAGGATATCCAACAGCGCACAAAATCCATGCCTGTTAAACCGTTTGCCATAAAGGCCCGGAGTTTGGCGAGTTGAGGAGCGTATTTTGCCCTTTCTGAAGAGCTCAGGCGTTGTGTCATGGGGTGAGTATTGGATAGTCTATTATCACGAAAACCAGGGAGGGGATTTTCATCTTCAGGCGAAGTGTCTTTGCAATAAAACCAAGTTTGATTCCATTCTTTTGGGTGGCTATGATGTTTGGCATGAGGAAATTCAACTTCTTTTCGTTTTTGAATCGAGACACCACCAAGTTCTGTGTTCGGGCCATTTACAAACTCTGTGCGCTGGTTTAAGTGAAAGAAATCCCGGAACAGTTCTGCAGTTGGTTCTTCATGTAAATATACTTCACAGAAGACCTGGAAGTTGCATAAATTGGAAACCGAGTTGGGACCAATACCTTGCGGATGAAGTTGGAAGCTGGCAAGCACATCTCGATAAAACATTGACCCTGGCGGTTTGAAGCCACGACCTATATGGTTAACAAAGACCACCACCTCGCCCTGCCTTAGGTTGGAGGATTTTCTGTTCCTGGAACTCGCCATTTGATTTCAGTTTTCTTAGGCAGGGAGCCGATGCTAACCATCTCATTCAACTGAGTCTCAGTAACCCGGGAATGAGCCCAGTTGCAGGCAGTGAATTGTTTGGCCATTGTGAAAACAAGCTGAAAATGAAAGACCGGTTTATAAATTACGCATGATTATATGCAAGAGACAAGGGAGTAAGAAACATACTGATATGTGAAATGGTGTAAACCGTAGACTAATGCAATAAGGGAAAAAGGTAATAGTAGCACAGGATTACTCAGACACTGTTAAACCGGAGCATAATTATGAAGGTAAAATGCTCCTCCGGTTTATCAGAGGGCTAATGACATAGACTGCTTATACAAGGTTAAACCGCCTATGTTGGTGCAAGGAGAAACAGATCTCACAGGGACATAGAAACAGATCTCACAGTGACATATGAAATTTTCGGATCTAAGATAAGACAGAAAAGTAAAAATAGTTGGATCTAGAAGGGGTGCAGAACCGAAGCAACTTATGAAGGACTGGATCAGTTCTTTGCACATAAGGGTTTGTGGTGACAAGGGAAGGTTAGCTACGGCAAGGAGTACGTCAGATATGAAGTATTCACCTAAAGGCCATGAAAGAGCAACACTGAAAGCTCTGATGAACCTCAAGAACAGCGAAGAACAAGGAAACCCTAATGGATCTAAGAAAGAAAGGGGAAAAGACTTACTGCGATGGTGGAAGCAACAGAAGGGCGATGTGGAACTCTGGTGCGAACAGGTTGATGCAGCGGCCAAAGGCGAAGAAGAGGCGGAGTTCGAAGATGACGGCGGCGCTCGGGTGCGAGGTCGTCGAGAGGAAGAAGAAGAGATGAATGGGTAGCGAAAAGAAAAGAAAAGGGGTCCGCTGTCCCTATTTATAAGGTGAAGAGATTAAATGGCAAGTGCGGGAATCGAGGAGCCCAAAAATGGATAAGTTAATAAGGGTGTCGCCTCGATGGCTGAAGACATATTAAATGAAGGTAATCTTCGACATCAACGGATGGATGACGTCAGGATGGTTTATCATAATCTTGAAGTATGAAATCACGACGGTTTACAAGATCGAGGTGAAGATATGAGGGAAGAATTTTTCTAATTATAGAAGATTGACATGAACGAGTTCAAACCAATCTGGGGCCTAATGTTTGGGATATTACTACTAGAGGTAAACTGGTCTTGTGTAGCCGGGTCGACTCCTTGAAGATTAGAAGCCCATAAAGACGCAAGGATGATGGCGCTTCATGGAGGCCCAAGGCCCGAAGGCGGGTTAAAGCCTGTAAATATAAACTGTCTTAGTCATGTAATTTGTAAGATAGGGAGGATAGAGACCAAACTAGATACGTTTATGATCCGTCTTCGGGACTCTGTAACCGGCGGGCGTCAACCTATGTATATAAAGGGACGACCCGGCAGCGGTTTAGGGACAGACAACAACTCGAGAGCCAGACAAAGCGGATTCGCTCCTTGGCCTTCGAAACCCTAGCAATACCAATCACAACTAGACGTAGGCTTTTACCTTCCTCGAAGGGGCCGAACTAGTATAAAATTCCCCGTGTCCCCTTGTTCGGTTTAACCCCTTAAATCTAAACCATAGCGATGGCTCCACGACTAAGTCCTTTCACAAGGACATCTGTCATGACAAACCCATGACAGCATCTCTTATTCGCGAACGTCCGGACTGCTGCCACGGCCGGTCCTGACCAACCCGAACCCTCTTCATCACCCGCGCATGCTTCCCGCCTGAAACGGTCAGTGCCGCATTCATGCCTGGCCAGAGCTGACACGACCTCTCATTGGCGCCGGCATTGAAGCGGCGCGCCGGCAGAGAGAGCGTCGCCCGCGCCGCTTCCGGGTGCACGCGGTTGCTCCGCATTCAAAGGTCGCAATAGCCGGCTACAACATGCCTGTAAAAAGTTCTTGGGAGTCCGTGCTACAGCTAGCTGTCCTTCCCCAACTCGTCAATATCTTCCAGTAGTGCTAGTACTCCATGGCGCGATCCATCGACAAGCAGGCGGGAAAGTTATCGTATACTCGGTTTGCGGTGAGTGGCATGCCGAGCGACCGTGTGGGGTCGAGCCGTGGAGGAGGGTGAGACACGAACACGATAGACGTGATTTAAATGTTGGTTTTGCTCGATGGCGCGATCCAACAAAATGAAACGTTGGTTTCTCTCCGTTTCCATTTTTTCTCCGGAAAAACGGAAACTTTCCACTCCATTTTCATTCCTATTCCAAGGTTGCCCCGTTACAACATTCCATCAAATACAAAGGAAAACTAACCACTACAAGAAATATGTCAACTTGTGGTCACTGAAAGGTCATTGTTTTTCATTTGCGACCTTTTTGTGACCAAACAGAAGGTCAAAAGCTGGCGGTCATAAACTGAAATTAACGACCTTCTCTGTGAGAAGGTCGTAGATGTTTATGACCAAAATATGCCGACTGGTTTGTTTTGGTCACTAGCAACCTCCCCAGGCCACGTAGGCATCCAGCGTGGCAAGCTGATGTGGCACAAGATTCAGCCCGGTCCAATTCGGTTTTCTACATGGGCCTAGCCCAACAATTTGGCCTTTTTACTGTATATTTTCTCTATTAATTTTCTCTAGCTACATGGGCCTGGCCCAACAATTTGGCCTTTTTATTTTCTAATGCACGACATTTTACGGTCCATTTCTTTTTTATTTCCAGCTTTTTTTGTTAGCTCCAGTTTTTAGATGGGTCCCAATTGTCATGTTTTCACAGCTTATTAATAAGCAAATATATATCAAACAGATAGAAAAGAGAATGCATATGAAAATCTTCAAATAACAGCTAAAATAAGTTTATTACAATATGCTATACAGAACAGAACACGTGAAACTCCATACACTCATTCACATCACAACAACCAATTTCCATACACTCATTCACATCACATCAACCAGTTTCACCATCGAATCTTGCATACCCAGGAACTTCAAACTTCACCCAGATCCACACAATCATAAATATTGGGATATACAAATAAACCGCTACTCTTGGATACCACAGAACATGCTCTTCAACATAGGAAGAAGTCATCAATGGAGTTCTACCAACAACACAAGCTCCATTCACCTACAAGAACATAATGGAATATCAAGTACTTGGATCGTTCAAGCAGATTACAACCAACATATATATGTAGAAGTACATCAGGAAATAAGATGGAGCAAATCAGACAACAGATACACTTATACAGCCCAACAAATGGGTGATGGCGACAAGCAAAAAATATACTCCCAGGTTTGGACATAAATAGTGTCAGATCAAGCAGAAGATAATAAGGCAGTAAACATATTGTCACATCCTCTTTGACCCTCTTCAGATCAATTAATGTACATAGCTTCAATTTTCTATGTGCTTTACAGCAAAGAGCAAAACTAAAGAGAGCAAAGCATAGTTGATGATGGATTGGTGAATTACCTCGATGGCGTACTTGATGGTAATGTCGGTCCTTCTGGATCTAGTAGTGTTCGTCCACAGACATAAGCATAGAAAACAAAACTTGATTTCAGCAAAACTAAAACTATCAATGAAAGTTGAATAACAATGCAGCAGATTAGCTCTTAGCATGGAGGAACATCAACAAAGGAAGAGAGTTTCAGTTTTCTTGTCACAAATTTGATGGCTAATGTGGTGGTGTAGTAAGCAAATAGGATTGTACCCAGGGTATAGGATGAGGAGAGGGAGAGAGATACCTTCCATGGTGTTAGCCGGCACTTGGGTCGGAGCAGCATGAAGTAGACGGACCGGGGCTCTTCTTTGTGGTGCACTTGTGCATGACACGAATAGTATTTTCTTGTTGTTGACGTCTTGATCAAACTTCTACCAGCATGCATGGTATACAAACAACACACCCGTAGGGATTTCCATCAATTTCCATTCCTTGTTGACACCCGACCACCATCCTGCACAGATTAATTAGCATGCATGTCAATAATGACAAATAATCAAGACTATTATGCAGCATGACAAAAATTCGTTAAGAAATATGCATCCTTAGTAGGCAAGATCTAATATTACTAGTCAAAGCAAGCATACTAACATCACAAACATGCATCATATAGCAATTCAACATTGTATCTTGCAAGTCAACAGTTATCACGAAGGACAAGATAGCATAAGATGAATGATGGCACTCAAATTCTAATCTCACATAGATAAATTTCACTGCCATAGTAACAGTACATCTCACTTGGATATATCTAAGAAATCCAATTGGTTCTCATAAGCAAGTGTTCTTAGGTTTGCCTTAACATGACAGCTTAAGGTAACACAATAAAATGGATAGAACAATAACAGAAACAACTCAGATTACACACATAGCTCTATCCATAGTGCCAGCTATAGATAAAAGGGACAATTCCATTTCTGCCCCTAACTGGAACCCACTACTCAAATTTGCCCCTAATTTTAATGTGTGCTCAAATTTGCCCCTCTGCCGTTAGTTGCCCTTATAGAAATGCCATTCTGTGACGTTACCGTCTGGTCAAACAACTTTGACCATCTCGAAAAAAATAGTAAAAAAAATCAAAAAAATCTGAAATTTTGTGGGATTGAAGCTACTCATGTGCGCAAGGTGCGTGCAAATTTCCGTGCTATTTAGACATACCAGGAGCTCGTGGCAAAGGAAAACAATAAATCTGTACATCTTTGAATAGTAATTTCAACAAAAAATAGCAAGAAAATTCAAAACATATGATTTTTTTTCGCATCCAAGATGCTAGGGTGCACAAGGCGTGTGCAAAATTTTGTTATCAAATGACATGCGAGGAGCTCTCGCAAAAAAAAACCAAAATAGTGTATTTTTTACAAGTTTATTTCTGAGACAAATTTTGTTTTTTTGTCCACGAGCTCCTACAATGTCCAAACACAACAATATTTTGCACACACCTTCCACACCTAAGCATCTTGGATGCCAAAAGAATTCATATTTTTTTGATTTTTTTTGCTATTTTTTGAATTTACGGTTCACATGTGTACATATTTACTGTTTTTCCTTTGCCACGAGCTCCTAGAATGTCCAAACAACATGAAAATTTGCACGCACCTTGCCAACCTGAGTACCTTCGATCCCACAAATTTTCAGTTTTTTTGACTTTTTTTTGCTATTTTTTCGAGATGGTCAAAGCTGTTTGACCAGACGGTAACGGTGCAGAAGGGCATTTCTATAAGGGCAACTAACGACAGAGGGGCAAATTTGAGCACACATTGAAATTAGGGGCAAATTTGAGTAGTGGGTTCCAGTTAGGGGCAGAAATGGAATTGTCCCTAGATAAAATCATGCACACTCGAATATAACTGGACAACAGCAACCAGAGCAAGACATTGTCATTGTCGTCTACAAATAGAAGTGTAACATTACTTTCCAGCATGCATTAAAGGGAGCAACTAATACAGGGCAGGTATGTGGGTATCAAAACAAACAACAAAGGAACCACATTATTTGATATCAGACTGTCAACCATCAAATTACAAAAGAAACAACATGAAATTGTTGTTATGGCCAAGCAGAAGAAATCTCCTACTAATAAACAGTGATATATCAGGAGAATTATTAAAGCATAGAATTATCCGCAATGGACATATTAATACAGGCATGTGCAATGGCTAGGAGGATCAGAATACTAGCTTGGTTTCTCTGAAGAGAAATAACAGCGCTTAGCATGTTCATTGCCAATCATCTGGGGAAAGGATCATCATATCCTCCAAATCAAATGGCACATTGAAAACAAATAGAATGTTGGAGAATTTGAGAATGTGTAGTAAATCTAGCACAGAGAAACCTACATCTCTTTGTAGAATTTGAGAATTACTATGACTCATACTCGATGACCATATGAATAGATCCACTAGTAATCAGTTTTCACCGCATAATGTGCATATCAAAACATTAAAAAAGACATGCATGGTGCCAAATAAAGATAACAAACCACAAAATAGTAGCAAGCAATGAAGAACAAAAATCTGTACTACTGGGCAGATCAGAGTTCTGGCTTGGGTACTAACGAAATTTCAAACACCTAATTGGAGTACAACACAAAACAGAACAGAATGCTAAGTACTAACACCACATGACAGAAAATGTACTAAGGCACTCCTTGCTACTTAAAACCGAATCAAGGTACAGAGCACAACCAGGACAACAGTTCAATAGCAGTGCAGTACGGTCTTGATGCTGTTGTCTAGTGCCATGGGTAAATGTCAAGAAGAATGTTATTGTAGCCACTACATCTGCCAAGGGTCTCGGTGATGGTATCAATTCTACATCTGTTAAAGTCAACAAAGCACCCCAGAAGAAGACTTCTGGTAATTTGGTTCATGGTTATCTTTTGTTATTTATATGGCTTATTACTCTAGTAATCAGGTCCAGAGAAAGAAAGCAAGTATGTCATCTTAGGAGAAAAGGGGAGAGTTCAACTCATCCGTGACTCCAACCTGTCGATCAGAGCAAAGGCAGCCGGCCTAATATATCTCGAGATACAAATGGAGGCGCAGCGAACAGATCTCGCGATGCAGCAAGGGGAAGGGAGAGGTGGGACAGAGGGGAGCTTACAAAAGAGGATGAGGCCCCCGAAGCCGGCGAGGGGCGTAGGCGATGCGACGGATGGAGAGGTCGAGGCAGGCGTCCCACTTGGCGTCCAAGTCATGGTGGGCAGGGACGGCCTCGGCACCGCCGCCGTGTCGGGAGCGGCGGGTGGCACGGGCGCGGGTGGAGCAGCGTCGGAGTTGGCGCGGGCGCGGGGTATCAGGTCGTTGGTGCGGCCCCACGGAGCGAGACTCTCCTAGCCGCAGCAGAGCGGCACCTCGGTGCCGTGAAGGCGGCTGAGAAGGAGGGGAACACCGCCGAGGAGGCAGTGGCGAGGGAGGGGGAGCGCGAATGCCATGGTTGCGAGGGAGGGGAGGGAGGAAGGGGTTGACGGCGGCTGCATCGGTGTGCACACCGGGTTGGATTGAATTGGGCCAGAGTGAGGGGAGGGTGCGGTAGTCTGCGGCGGCGGCATGGGTCGTCGACGGTGAGGGAGGGGCGTCGGCTGCGGGAGTGGACAGGAGGGGTGGGGGTGGGATCTGGATTTGGATGGGGGAGGAGAGGCGGCGGAGGGATTTGGATCGGGGAGAGGAGGGGCGGCAGCGCCCTAGGGTTTCTCGGGAAGGAGGGGATCGAGAGACGCTGGATCAGTAGGGTGGACGACTTAGATCGAATAAAGGGAGTGATCTGTGGGCTGCGTCCTGATTGGTTCAAAAATGAGCAGTCCGAAAATTACTTTTCTTAGTGCTAAAAACAGGAGGGTTGAAGCAGCTACCGAAAATATTTCGTAAAATGGCATCACTAAGATTTTCACTTAAGTTAGACCACCTTTCGTGGATGATTATCAGTTTGATTGCATTTCCGATCTTTCTAGCTATTTCGTGAAACAGTCAATTCGGCAAGAAGCGGGTCAAATTTGAACTACATGTGTTTTATAGTTTTCTATTTATTTTTTTCAGAAAAACATTTTTAGTTACAAAAGTAGCTATTTCATCATGGACAAACCGAGATTTTTGCATTATTCAGCACCTAACTAAGAACGGGCGCGCGGTCAAATTTGATCACATTTTGAAATCGGCATAGGAAATTCATTAAAAAAATGGAAAACATTTAACCTCTTATGGTTAGTTCAAATAAACCAATATTTTGTACATGTGTGTATTTAGGGATGACAAACAATGTTGATTTGGGAGGTTTTCATTTTCTTTGCTCAAAAGAACCATTTTCCATTTTCTAAGCGACCAAAATGTGTGTTTTATGAAAGAACTACCATACATTTGTTGTAAAATGGCACTAAATCATTTTTCTAAAATATTTGTCCATATTTAATGTATAATTGACCAAACAGTTGGGTGTCAAAAGGTTTTATCCACCTCTGCTGAAAAAGACAAATTTCCACCGATTCAGTAGGAAGCGGGTCAAATTTGAACTGCAGCTATCTCATAGTTTGCTCTTTATTTTTTCCAAAAATCATTTCTAGGTAAAAAAATATCTATTTAATCAGAGAAACGTAAAAAGTTTTCCAAGATTCAACCACTAGCTAGGAACGGTCATGCCCGCCGTTTTGATCGCATTTTGAAACGGGCATAAAAAATTCAAAAAAATCAAAAAATTGGGAAACCTTCGCATTGTGTCATTATATGTGACCAAGTTTTCAGGAAAAAAAATGAACTTGTAATACGACAATTATTTTTAAAAGGTGTTCACAGAAATGAGCTATCATGCGTGAAGATTCATGGCTTTCAATCCAAATGATCAATCTTATGGCCACATTCATGGCATAGTTTGTTCAAATGATCTCATATTGTGCACAAGGGTGCATCTTGGAATTCCAAACAATGTTGCCTAAGATAGTTTTCATTTTCTTTGCACGGAAAATTCATTTTCTATTTTCCGAGTGCCCGAATTGAGTTCTTTTTGTGAAGGACCTACGCTATAGTTGTTGCAAAATTGGACCAAATCATTTTTATAAAATACTAGGCCATATTTTATTCACAATTGGCCAAATGGTTGGGTGTCAAAAGTTTGGATCCACCTCTGGTGAAAAAGAGAAATTCCTGCTGATTCAGTAGGAAGCGGGTCAAATTTGAACTGTAGCTGCCTCATAGTTTGCTCTTTATTTTTTCCAAAAAACATTTCTAGGTACATAAGTATCTATTTAATCAGAGAAACATAAAAAGTTTTCCAAGATTCAACCACTAGCTAGGAACGGTCATGCCCGCCGTTTTGACCGCATTTTGAAACGGGCCTAAAGAATTCAAAAAAAATTCAAAAAAATGGGAAACCTTCGCAGTGTGTCATTATATGTGACCAAGTTTCCAGGAAAAATAATAAACTTGTAATACGACAATTATTTTAAAAATGTGTTCACAAAAATGAGCTATCATGTAACACCCTCGATGCGACTATAGCTCCCACGTGTCGAGGCACGACTTAGAGACATAATCGCATTGAAGGCATATGTCGCAAGTTAGGCAATCTTCACAACATCCCATGTAATATGAATAATAAAGGGGAGATAACATAGTTGGCTTACACTCGCCACGTCAATCAAGTACATAAATAACATTACATCAACCAAACACTCATGGCCCGACTACGGCGCCAAAATAAAAGAGAACCCAACATGCGACACGGTCCCAATCACCCCCAACTAGGCACCACTACTGATCATCGGGAAAGGAAACGTAGTATCGTTGAGAGTCTTCGTCAAACTCCTACTTGAGCTCACACGCGTCTCCTGGAGCGGAATCATCAGGCCCTGCATCTGGTGTAATAGTAATCTATGAGCCACAGGGACTCAGCAATCTCGCACCCTCGCGATCAAGACTATTTGAGCTTATAGGTAAGGCAAGATAAAATATGAGTGGAGCTGCAGCAAGCGACTAGCAAGTATGGTGGCTAACTTATTCGCAAAAGAGAGCGAGAAGAGGAGGCAAAGCACGAGCGAGAAACTAGAGAGCAACCTGCGCAAACATTACTCCAACACTGTGTCCACTTCCCGGACTCCGCCGACAAGAGGCCATCACGGTAACACACTCGGTTGATACATTTTAATTAATCAAGGTTCAAGTTATCTACAACCGGACATTAACAAATTCCCATCTGCCCATAACCGCGGGCACGGCTTTCGAAAGTTCAATCCCTGCAGGGGAGTCCCAAGTTAGCCCATGACAAGCTCTCACGGTCAACGGAGGAATAGACCTCCTCCCAAGACGTTTCGATCAGACTCGGTATATCGGTAACTCAAGAAACTTCAACAGGTTAAAACAAGACTAGCAACACCACCCGAATGTGCCGACAAATCCTGATAGGAGCTGCACATATCTCTTTCTCAGGGCACACTCAGATTGTCCTAGGTACGGGTAGGCCAGCCCATAGTTGCCCCTGGTGGCCACCGGTAGCTGACAGGTGGACCAACACTCAGAGGAGCACTGGCCCGGGGGGGGTTAAAATAAGATGACCCTTGAGTCTGCAGAACCCAAGGGAAAGAAAAGGCTAGGTGGCAAATGGTAAAACCAAGGTTGGGCATTGCTGGAAAAGCTTTAATCAAGGCGAAATATCAAGGGGTTCCCATTATAACCCAACCGCGTAAGGAATGCAAAAATCCGGGAACATAACACCGATATGACGGAAACTAGGGCGGCAAGAGTGGAACAAAACACTAGGCGACAGGCCGAGCCTTCCACCCTTTACCAAGTATATAGATGCATTAAGATAACATAGCAATATAATGATATCCCAACAAGTAAATAAATGTTCCAACAAGGAACGGCCTCCAATCTTCACCTGCAACTAGCAACGCTATAAGAGGGGCTGAGCAAAGCGGTAACATAGCCAATCAACGGTTTGCTAGGACAAAGGTGGGTTAGAGGTTTGACATGGAAATTTGGGAGGCTTACAAGCAAGTGGTAGGCATCGTGGCAATGGCATAGCAAAAGAGCGAGCAAAACTAGCATAGCAAAGATAGTAGTGATTTCGAGGGTATGATCATCTTGCCTGCACAACTGTCAGAGTTGACTGGATCCTCAAAAGCAAACTCAACGGGCTCGTCATTAGCGAACTCGTCTCCCGGCTCTACCCAAACAAGACAAACACGCAACAAGGATACAATCAACCACGTGCAAGGATCAAGCGATATGATGCAATGATGATATGCTATGCGGGATGCGATGCGGGATGCAAAATGCAAGATATGATAGGAAATGCATGAACCTGGCCTCAGCTTGGAATTCCCAGGGTGCCACTAGAAAGATGAGATGAAATCGCTTGAAAACGATATAAAGAACGCCGGAATCGGAGTTACGGTTTGGAAATGGCAAGCGTTTCAAAAATGACAACGGTCTGCGATTTACAGCAAGTAGGTATCTAAATGCAATGAAATGAACATGCTACCGCACCCAAACATGACAACAAAATACATGGCAGGGATGCACACAAGAAGCGTAACAAAAGTCTAGCACTGAGCTACGGACAATTCATCCATTAACAGGTTCAAACAAGCATGGCAAAAACGCAAATGGATAACAGATCTCAGACTTAGTGAAATTAACACTTCTCTGGAATTTCAGATCATATAGCCCTCTTCGGAGCAACAAAACAACATGCTACAGATCCTGAACATGAAAAAGAAAGACATGGCATGGAGCTACTCAACAAGCTTAACAAAAGTCCCTTAGTGACCTTGAGCTAAAAGGGATCACAAAATATACTAACAAGCACACGAACATAGCAAAAACATAATCAGTTTTCAGACTTAGTGAAAACTGGGACATGCTGAAACATAACTCACGAAGGCATGTTTTCGAGCTCGATGCACTCACTACGGTGCAAGTCATGGCAAGAAGAGCATACATCCACCAAGAAGGAATAAAATACAAGCTATACATGGCAAGAACAATGGCATAGCATGCACGGATCAACTACAATAACATCGGCAAAATCGCAAACAAGTTGACGATCTGCCCAGATTCACAAGGAAGCAAAAGTAGAGCTCGATTGACTCAAGCTAGGGAGCTCCATAAATGCAAAAAAAGACATGGATTGATAGAGCACTACAATATTAACAAAACTCCCTTACTGATCATCCTCAAAAAAGGCACGGATCGCTAGGAAACAACATGAACATATGGCATCGTGAGATAAACAATCCCAGGACTGTGAAATTACTAAGTCCTTGAAAACAGAATTAGCAAGTGCACCACTTTGCAAGCTTGCACAATTCACCACATACATCCTAAAAATACATGGGTTGCACCTCTGGAAAGATGAAAAAACCCTTAACAAAACACATGTAGAACTCACGGGCATAGCATGCACACATTAATCATGGCAAAAATGACAAAAGTGCTAAACGGAGTAGCAGATCTGACAATTAACTCAAGTAGCCCACTTCTAACAGCATTTCGGGAATCAAGATGAGCTCAAATGAAAATTATGCCATGGAATGAAATGATGTACTCTCTGAAATGAACATTTTGATATGCTATATGCATGAATCGGATCTACGGATGCAAAGTTACGGGGCCTCGAACAGGAGCATATGGACTGAAAATTTTAAGGACTTAGAGAGAAAAAAACAACCAGATCTAGGGTTCTTCGGCGGGCACGCGAACCGAGGCCGGATCTTGAGCTCACCGGAGCTTCTTGCCGGAGTAGGAGGGAGGGCCGGCCGGGGCTTGCCGGAGATGGGGAGGAGCGGGGCCGGCGCGGCGCGGGCGTGGCGCTCCTCGGCGGCGGGCTCCCGCGGCAGGGGCGGCGAGGCACGGCGGGCGGGGCGGCAGCGGCCGGCGCGCGCGTCGGCTGCGGTGGCTGGCGGCGATGGCGGCGCGGCGGAGGCGGCGGCGCGTGGAGGCGGCGGGCGGCGCGGCGCGTGGAGGCGACGGGCGACGCGGCGCGTGGAGGCGGCGGCGGCAGCGCGATGGGCCTCGGGGGCCGGCTCCGGGCTCCCCGGGCAGCGTGGCCACGTGGCAGCGGCGGGGCTGGGTGGACGCTGTCCGGCCTCGTCCAGACGTGTCCGGCGGTGGCGGATCTGGGATTTTAGGGTTAGGGACGAGGGGGATCCGGAATTTGGAATGGGGGTGTATATATAGCCATAGAGGGAGCTTGGAGAGTCCAAATGAGGTGCGGTTTTCGGCCACGCGATCGTGATCGAACGCTCTAGAGCATGGAGCAGAGTTTGGTGGGTTTTGGGCCAAATTGGAGGGGTGTTGGGCTGCAACAGTCACGAGGCCTTTTCGGTCCCTCGGTTAACCGTTGGAGTACCAAACGAAGTCCAAATGGTACGAAACTTGACAGGCAGTCTACCGGTAGTAAACCAAGGCCGCTTGGCAAGTCTCGGTCCAATCCGGAAATGTTTAATCCCCACACACGAAAGAAAGCTAGAAATGACCAACGGAGGAGAACGAAGCGCCGGAATGCAAAACGGACAACGGGGAAAATGCTCGAATGCATGAGACGAACACGTATGCAAATGCAATGCACATGATGACATGATATGAGATGCATGACAAAGACAACAACACACGGAGACAAAAACCTGAACCCAAGATAATAAAATAACTTAACGCCGGAAACGGCAAGAGTTGGAGTACAAATAGGGAAAGTTACATCCGGGGTGTTACATATCATGCGTGAAGATTCATGGCTTTCAAGCCAAATGATCAATCTTATGGCCACATTGATGGCATAGTTTGTTCAAATGATCTCATATTGTGCATAAGGGTGCATCTAGGAATTCCAAATAATGTTGCCTAAGGGAGTTTTCATTTTCCTTGCACGGAAAATTCATTTTCCATTTTCCATGTGCCCGAAATGAGTTTTTTTTGTGAAGGACCTACCATATATTTGCTGCAAAATTGGACCAAATCAATTTTCTAAAATACTAGGCCTTTTTAATGCACAATTGACAAAATGGTTGGGTGTCAAAAGTTTTGATCCACCTCTGGTGAAAAAGACAAATTCCCGCCGATTCAGTAGGAAGTGGGTCAAATTTGAACTGCAGTTGCCTGATTGTTTGCTCTTTATTTTAAAAATAATAATTTCTAGTTACATAAGTATCTATTTCAGCATAAATACATGGTTCAGTGATGATACGTCGAGGTTTGGATGGTGGCCGAGGGCCCCAACTCCAAAGCGCGTGAACTCGCATGCCTGGTGCATGGTCACCGCGTGACCTTGGCGTTGACATGAGTTATGGGAGGCCTAGGCATGTCTAGCGGGTTGGGCACTCCCTGGGTAGGTGCTAGGAAGAAAATTACAATAGAAGAATCTTACGAGGAGACCGACCTATGCTCAAAGATGAATTAGCAGCCAGGTGTTTGATTGGCAGTACGAGAAATGCGCATGGCCAATGGGCGTGAGTTTTGGCTGAGGATGATCATCTACTAAGAAGAATGTATTCACAAATTTTCATATGAAAAGGAGGATCCTAGGTGGTACTTGCTTTGCAAAGTACCACACTAGACAGAAATATGAATGTTGAAGCTGTGCTCAAAATAATGGATGGATTGAGCTGAAATTTGCTGGAGGATGGTTATTTGGGCATTGGAAAGCACCATAGAAAATTGATACCATTTGGACATGCCAAAGTGGTACTTCCTTCACAATGCTCTTCTATGGACAGAAACTTGGGAAAACTAGTGAGAGAAATTGGTTGTATGAAATGAGCTCAAATTTGGTGTAGGTAAGTTACATAGGTATGGTTATGCCTTGGTAGATTTTCAGATCATTTTGGTAAGCCTAGCTAGTACTTATTTCACAAAGCTTCTCTCGAGGTAGAAACTTTGGAAATTTCCTGAGAAAGATTTACTAGGAAAATGGAGCTGAATATTATCATGTGGCAATGATTTGGGTATGGAAGAGTGTCCAAAGAGTTTGAGGGTAATAGGAGGGGTCTAGATAACACTTGCTTTGCAACGTGCCAATCTGGCCATAAAATATAAATTGAACTTGGGCTCACATAGATAATTTGACTGAGCTGCAATTTGGAGGAGGGTGATAATTTAGGCATATAAAGGAACTATATAAATTTCATGTCATTTGGATATATAAAAAAGGTACTTCCTTCACAATGCTTCTACGTGGACAAAAACATTGGAAATTTTCCAAGGAAGATTTGCTAGGCAAATGGAGCTGAATTTTGTCATGCGGCAATGATTTGGATAGGAAAGAGTGCCCAAGAATTTCGAGGGAAATCAAGAATATATAAATAGCACTTCCTTCACAAAGTGCTACTCTGTACAGAATAGGAAAATGAATATTGTTGAGTTATTTTTGAACTAGGCAAGGAAGGTTTTTGACATATTTGATGAAGATATGATCCAAACAATTTATGAGAATTTTTTGGAAATTTTTGGAATAACAGAAATATAGGTTGTTTCACAACCTAGGGAAAAAATTGACACATGGACATGACACATAGGCAAAACTAATGAGATGGCGCCTAGTCATCACAACCCACCACAATCTACAAGGCTATGACCATCTATATTGGTCGTTAACAACTAGAAATAAGGCAGCGGACCAGCACTGTTTGCTTTATGACCATTTCGTGTAAGGAAATTACGACCTTTCTGACCAAAATGGTCGCAATGGTTTAGGGTTTGGAGCCCCCCGAACAGCTTTTGACCAATTGGTCTGAAATGGTCATAGATTTATGACCAATTATTCCAGGGTCACTGATAGAAGGTCACTAGTTGACATATTTCTTGTAGTGAACACGCATGCTAATGCATCTCAATGATTCACAGATCATAGCCAATATTTACTTCACAACTAAAGAAAAAAGTTGTGAGAGCATGTACGAAAGAAAAACTAATGATGGGGTCACTACGACTTAAACCCTAAACATGATTTACTTTCCTGGACAGGTAGAACCTATCGAAGGAAAGACGGTTGGCACCCTCGGATCATATGATGCTTTTGTGCAGTTCCACTAAAATCGACCTAAGCATCCCTGATGGCAAAGATATTGAAGAAGTGTTATTAGAATAATAGTGCTGGGACTAATTCATGAGACATAAACTCATCACAAGTAGAAGCCGGTAGAAGTAGAGAAAGATCGACATGGAGATGGAGCTACGGCAGTGGAGCAAGCCGGCTCCAAAAGGAAGATGGACTACCTAGGACGTCGGGCTGTAGCTAGAAGGGCGGTTGGGACGCGGCATCGGCCCATACCACGGTGACCCCCCATTGGGACGCACCGACTGTGGGTTTTCTCCCTCGCCGATGTCGACCGCGTCTACACAGAACATTGTTCCCTTCCCCCAGCTGCGGGATCAGGCCCGTCGTTCTATGCTTGTGAAGAGAGCAACCTAAGCAAGCAGGCTTGTAGCTTAGGCTCCTGCTAGTGTATATACAGTGGTTTTATTTTTCTCTCCATATCAACCATTTTATATTGCGTACGTGTCATTCAAGAGTGAAAGGATGGTTGCTTCTTCCGACTAACTTACTGTGTGATTTGACTGCTCCTTAGTGGCCCATACATGTACTCCCCCTACGTGTATGCAACAGTCACACGTACACATGGACGAAAAAACGCGCACGACGCCCTAATGCATGCATGTCCGAGCACACGATGGAACACACACGGTCACGCTCAAGTGCTCAACCTACACGTGCATGCAGACACATACTCAGTCAGGGTGAGCTAGTGACCGTATAAACACCGGAATATATATATTGAGCGCAATGAGTGTATTATGAAGTCCACTGACCATATTTTTACAAATATACAGTGACAGACAGTGTATTTATCTCGTTTGAAATTAAGCGATATTAACCGGAGAGGAGGCAGTATGGACTAGCATTACTTTGTTGTGTCCCGTCAACTTGCCGAACAAGGAGAAGGTTGCAGGACGGGAGAAGCTTGCGCGCAGTGGCTTGCAGGACAAGGAGAAACTTTTAACTAATGCAAGCTCTCCCTCGCTCATGCGGTGGACGTGCAACAGTTAATTAAGTGTCAGATTGCCAGAAGCTTACACTATACTACTAGTGCTATTATTGTTCAACTTCCCGAATAGGCGAACAGCCAAGCGCAAAGTTTACTAGTACTACTACTATAGTCTATAAAGGTACGTACTATACTAGTACTAGGAACCGGATGGAGGAGCGTCTGCACTCTTATTATAATTTTAAAATGTGATAAAGCAATCTTCAACACATTTGGTTCTCTTCGAGGGTTCTCGCATGTGATAATGGAAGTTGATTGCATGGAACACTCGCCACAATTCTCTCTTAATTCTGGCTCATATCCTGTTACAAATAGTAGCGCTCGGTAATATTTCCTCTTCTTTTGTTATTCAGCATGTAAACAGGTCAGCAAACCTTGCGGTGCAACTTCGTGCGAACCGTGCTTGCTGCACTTTGAATGTGGCCGAGAGCTGGCTTGATGAAACACCTCGCTTTATACTTCTTTTTTGCGGGGTACCTCGCTTCCTAGTGACCAGTGTCTTGGCTGATCGTCCTAAGAATGCTTATATATGAATAAAGCTCTCTCATTTACCCGCAAAAAATATTAAGCCATATTAACTGGAAAGGAGGGAGTATGGACGAGCACTACTTTTTGGTGTGTCCCGTCAACTCACAGAATGAGGAGAAGCTTGCAGGACAAGGTGAAGCTCGCTTACGCCTTTTGACTAATGCAACCTACCCTCGGTGGACATGCATCAGTCCACTCGGTGTCAGATTGTCAGAGGCATAGACTGTAGTACCCAACATGCGGGGTACCATCATTGTTCGACTTCACGAAGAGGAAAAGAGCCAAGCGCAATAGTACGAGTAGTACTACTACTAGAACCGCATGGTGGAGCGTCTGTACTCTTTTTTTATCTCTGATGAAGTACACGTTTATTCTGGAGAAGGGCGGAAAACGGCAGCCCAACATGTAATGAATTATATCGATCAACCAACCATGCTCGAATATATCTTGGCCTCCGTGTGAGCCCGTCTGTGTGTTCTCGCTCCTCGTCTCTCTCAAAGAACGGCGGGTTAGCTCTTTGCCGTCAATTGAGATCGGTTTGCTCACACTCCTATCCCACATGTCAGTGATATGCCAAGAGGAGGTGCGTTGACCGACTGGCCATACATGTACTTGGTTTTGCACCTTCATACTACTCCTCCCTCCATCACAGTTTACAAGGCGCGCTTCATTATGATGCATTTCTCTCAATGCATTTCCACCACCAGAGAGACTTTAGACGCGTTTGGTTTACTTCTCAATTAATTAGGGCGTGGTAGCCACAATCAAGTCCACAATTTTCTCTCCATGTACTGTACTACTACGGAGTGGAGTAAGTGCATGCATGTGTGTACCCAGGGTGGAAGCACTGCATGCATGTGTGTACGCATTATTCCCTCTAATAATAAACGCCCTGCTATAACTATCAATGCTATTTTTCAGGCTGTTCGCTAGTCGCCTTGGTCCCACATATTTTTTTTCTTTTTTTTGAAGCGCGTTGTATAAACAGTGACGGATGGAGTAGTATGAGCGGATTCCAAGAAGAGCGTATTGATGGTTGCTTCTTCAGAGCAGCTTACAGTGGGAAAGGTGGGGCTTATGATTTGACTGCTCATTACTCACTATTAATGCAGCGCAACGACCGGGCCGAGTCTCCCATGCGGTTGTGCACTCCCCCCTCAGTTCTTAAATATACTCCGGAGTATTTGTCTTTCTAGAGATTTCAACGAGTGACTACTCAAATATTTGTCTTTTTAGAGATTTCAGATGGACCTGCACATACAGATGTATATAGACATACTTTAGAGTGTAGATTCACTCATTTTGCTCCGTATGTAGTCACTTGTTGAAATCTCTAGAAAGACGAATAGAATATTTAGGAACGGAGGGAGTACACATACGAAGCAAAATGAGTGAATCTACACTCTAAAATATGCCCGTTTGAAATTTGTAAAAAGACAAATATTTATGAACGAAGGATTATAATTTTGTGCATGGCACATGGACCCGGATGATGAAGAGGCTTCTAGCAATGCTATCAAGCTTCCATCATTTGTTTACATAATTGACGTACTATACAAATAATTTTCCAGCGACATGAAATTGTACAATGGTGTGAGCTGTTAGTTTTTGTTTCGTGTGTCTTGCCATCGATACTCTTTTGGAAACAATAAAAAACTAACTTCCTTGCTAATGCATGTCAATTATTAGCAGATCAGAGCTAATAATTACATCACAACTAAAGACAGAGTTGTGAGAAGGTGTTAAATTAAAATTGATCCATGCTTTCATTGGCAGCAACGTCCCCCCCAGCTCTTTCTAAATCAACAAGGCATGTTGGGAAAAAAGTAGCTGTCTTGAGCATGCAACATTCTGATCATTTTGTGCAGTTCCACTAAAATAAAGCTGAGCGTCCCTGTTCCATAGATATTAAGTGTGATTAGGATAATAGAGGATTGCTAATGAAACAATAAACACACAAATAGAAGCCAGTCACCTTTCCAGCCTCTCTTAAGACTAACTAGTTGGAGAAGATTAGGCTTGGAGTTGGATGAGGAGGATAGAGCAAAACCAATCTCCCTTTGTGCAGTCGCACTGAAATTTAGAGATGTTGCCTGTGTTACATTTTAGTACAACTGCACAAAACACACTTAAGAAAAAAGTGATTCGTGCAGTTCACCAAAAGGTCGCAATAGCAATGAGGTGAAATGGATACCCCTATTTGCAAAAAAGAGGTAGAAAGGAAACAACAACTGGCCAATAACAGTTGATGACACATGCGACGACAAAAAAGAAGAATATTACTTGTCCTAAGGGAAGATAACAAAACAGTTGTGTTTGTCTAAAACGGTGAGAGGAAGAGAATGCAATATGGAAAGTATGCCGGACGAGCTACGCTTTGGGCAAAGAACTATGGAAGATCCACATGCAGCGACGTGGGAAGACGGGCAGTGGAGCAAGGCAGGAGGGGATACCTGGAGGTCATCGGGATATAACAAGGTGAGCGGCGGTGGGCAGAATCTGCGAGCAGGTGGCTTTGGCCCTGCCACGCCGGAGCTTGGTTAGAGATAACGGCGTGTACCGCAGATCGGAACGTGCTGCCTCGGCGCCGTCGAACGGAGAAACGATGCACTTCCTCCCTTTCCCCCAGCAGATGGGATGCGGCCGGATCATTGACCAACGGTGAGAGAGAGAGGCCACCGCACTCCCTTTCCCCTGGCGGATGGGATGCGGCCAGATCAGTGACCAACGGTGAGAGAGAGAGAGGTCACCGCAGCCTTGTGTGAGATACTCTGAGGAGCGACAAACCAGGCAGGCAGGCTCCATTGTATATAGTGAGCAGACTACCTTTTTCTCCATAAAAGTCGTTTTATATTCTGTGTACGTGCCATTGAGCGCTATAACTTGATTTAAAATAACGCGGCAACGCGTCAAGTCGAACTTTGTTTCGTGCACGCGTGGTACACGACCTCCCTAGGTAAACAACCGCTACAGGCGTTCAAATTAGCACGTGGGCTGCCATTTCGTAAAGAAATGAGCTCCACCATGTACCCGCGCGGGTGTGGCTGGGCACGAAGCGTGAGTACGTGCACGGTCCACCTATTCTCTTCTCGTATACATACACCACCTACGTGGGGTTGTGTGAGAGAGATACAAACCTAGAGAGATATAGAGTGTGGGTTCTTGAGAGTTTTTTTGGGGGGGGTCAATCAAAAAATGTAACATATGCAATGTGTGTGAAATAGAGTCCTGGATATAACATATATATAGAGGGGGCGATCCACGAGAAGAGAGTGGAGGTATGATCGGCTTGAGGTGTCCATAGAATCAAAGAGAGGGATGATGTGTGTGTGTGCGCGCGATCGATAAAGAGTGCCATCGAATTTGTGTGTGCCCACGTCAAATATACACTACAAGAAATATGTCAACTAGTGACCTTCTATCAGTGACCCTGGAAGAACTGGTCATAGATCTATGACCATTTGAGACCATTTGGTCAAAAGCTGTTCTGGGGGATCCAAACCCTAAACTATAACTACCATTTTGGTCAGAAAGGTCGTAATTTCCTTACACGAAATGGTCATAAAGCAGATAGCACTGGTCCGCTGCCTTATTTGTAGCTAATCATGACCAATATAGATGGTCATAACCTTGTAAATTGTGGTGGGTTGCTATGACTGGGCGCCACCTCATCAATTTTGCCTGTGTCATGTCCATGTGGCAATTTTTGCCCTAGGTTGTGAAGCAACCTATATTTCTGTCATTCCCAAAATTCCAAAAAAAAACTCACAAATTCTTTGGGTCATATCTTCGTCAAATATGTAAATAACCTTCCTTACCTAGTTCAAAAATAATTTAAAAATATTCATTTTCCTATTCTGTTCAGAACAGCACTTTGTGAAGGAAGTGCTATTTTGGCATGTCCAAATGGTATCCATTTTCTGCAGTGCTTTCCTATGCCCGAATAACCATCCTCCACCAAATGCCAGCTCAATCCATTCATTATTTTGAGCCCAGCTTCAACATTCGTATTTATGTCCAGTTTGGTACTTTGCAAAGCAAGTACCACATAAGCTCCTCCTTTTGAGCTGAAAATTTGTGAAGACAGTCTTCTTAGTAACTGATCATCCACAGTCAAAACTCGCGCTAATCAAACACTTGGCCCAGAACACATGGCAACGCCACGGTCACGCGGTGACCACGCGGCAGGCATGCGAGTTTACGCGCTCTAGAGTTGGGGCCCTCAGCCACCGTCCAAACCTCGACGTATCGCCACCAAACAAGGTATTTATGATTAAATAGGTACTTATGTAACTAGAAATGATTTTTGGAAAAAATAAAGAGCAAACTACGAGGTAGCTACAGTTCAAATTTGACCCGCTTCTAGCTAAATCAGCAGAAATTTGTCTTTTTCACGAGAGGTGGATCAAAACTTTTTACACCCAACCATTTGGTCAATTGTGCATTAAATATGTCCTAGTATTTTATAAAATTGATTTGGTCCAATTTTGCTACAAATATATGGTAGGTCCTTCACAAAAAAAACTCATTTCGGGCACTCGGAAAATGGAAAATGAATTTTCGGTGCAAAGAAAATGAAAACTCCCTTAGGCAACATTGTTTGGAATTACAAGATGCACCCTTGTGCACAATATGAGATCATTTGAACAAACTATGCCACGAATGTGGCCATAAGATTGATCATTTGGCTTGAAAGCCATGAATCTTCACGCATGATAGCTCATTTTCGAGAACACTTTTTTAAAATAATTCTCGTATTACAAGTTTATTATTTTTCCTGGAAACTTGGTCACATATGATGACACGATGTGAAGGTTTTCCAATTTTTTGTTTTTTTTGAATTTTTTATGCCCGTTTCAAAATGCGGTCAAAACGGCGGGCTTGACCGTTCCTAGCTAGTGGTTGAATCTTGGAATTTTTTTGATATTTCTCTGATTAAATAGATACTTATGTACCTAGAAATGATGTTTGGAAAAAATAAAGAGCAAACTACAAGGTAGTTACACTTCAAATTTGACCCGCTTCCAACTGAATCGGCGGAAATTTGTCTTTTTCACGAGAGGTGGATCAAAACTTTTTACACCCAAACATTTGGTCAATTGTGCATTACATATGTCCTAGTATTTAATAAAATTGATTTGGTCCAATTTTGCTACAAATATATGGTAGGTCCTTCACAAAAAAAACTCATTTCGGGCACTCGGAAAATGGAAAATGAATTTTCGGTGCAAAGAAAATGAAAACTCTGTTAGGCAACATTGTTTAGAATTCAAAGATGCACCCTTTTGCACAATATGAGATCATTTAAACAAACTATGCCATGAATGTGGCCATAAGATTGATCATTTGGCTTGAAAGCCCTGAATCTTCACGCATGATAGCTCATTTCTGAGAACACTTTAAAATAATTGTCGTATTATAAGTTTATTATTTTTCCTGGAAACTTGGTCAAATATGATGACACGATGCGAAGGTTTTCCAACTTTTTGATTTTTTTTGAATTTTTTATGCCTGTTTCAAAATGCAGTCAAAACGGCGGGCTTGACCGTTCCTAGCTAGTGGTTGAATCTTGGAAATTTTTTGATGTTTCTCTGATTAAATAGATACATATGTACCTAGAAATAATTTTTGTAAAAAATAAATAGCAAACTACGAGGTAGCTACAGTTCAAATTTGACCCGCTTCCAACTGAATCGGCGGGAATTTGTCTTTTTCACGAGAGGTGGATCAAAACTTTTTACACCCAACCATTTGTTCAATTATGCACTAAATATGTCCTAGTATTTTATAAAATTGATTTGGTCCAATTTTGCAACAAATATGTGGTAGGTCCTTCACAAAAAAACTCATTTCGCGCACTCGGAAAATGGAAAATGAATTTTCTGTGCAAAGAAAATGAAAACTCCGTTAGGCAACATTGTTTGGAATTCCAAGATGCACCCTTTTGCACAATATCATATCATTTGAACAAACTATGCCACGAATGTGGCCATAAGATTGATCATTTGGCTTGAAAGCCATGAATCTTCACGCATGATAGCTCATTTTCGAGAACACTTTTTTAAAATAATTCTCGTATTACAAGTTTATTATTTTTCCTGGAAACTTGGTCACATATGATGACACGATGCGAAGGTTTTCCAATTTTTTGATTTTTTTTGAATTTTTTATGCCCGTTTCAAAATGCGGTCAAAACGGCGGGCTTGACCGTTCCTAGCTAGTGGTTGAATCTTGGAAATTTTTTGATCTTTATATGATTAAATAGATACTTATGTACCTAGAAATGATTGCTGGAAAAAATAAAGAGTAAACTACGAGGTAGCTATAGTTCAAATTTGACCCGCTTCCAACTGAATCGACGGGAATTTGTCTTTTTCATGAGAGGTGGATCAAAACTTTTTACACCCAACCATTTGGTCAATTATGCATTAAATATGTCCTAGTATTTTATAAAATTGATTTGGTCCAATTTTGCAACAAATTTATGGTAGGTCCTTCACAAAAAAACTCATTTCGGGCACTCGGAAAATGGAAAATGAATTTTCCGTGCAAAGAAAATGAAAACTCCCTTAGGCAACATTGTTTGGAATTCCAAGATGCACCCTTGTGCACGATATTAGATCATTTGAACAAACTATTCCATGAATGTGGCCATAAGATTGATCATTTGGCTTGAAAGCCATGAATCTTCACGCATGACAGCTCATTTCTGAGAACACTTTTTAAAAATAATTGTCGTATTACAAGTTTATTATTTTTCCTGGAAACTTGGTCACATATGATGACACGATGTGAAGGTTTTCCAGTTTTTTGAATTTTTTATGCCCGTTTCAAAATGCGGTCAAAACGGCAGGCTTGACCGTTCCTAGTTAGTGGTTGAATCTTGGAAAACTTTTGATGTTTCTATGATTGAATAGATACTTATGTACCTAGAAATGGTTTTTGGAAAAAATAAAGAGGAAACTATGAGGCAGCTGCAGTTCAAATTTGACCCGCTTCCTACTGAATCGTCGGGAATTTGTCCTTTTCACCAGAGGTGGATCAAAATTTTTGACACCCAACCATTTGGTCAATTGTGAATTAAATATGGACTAGTATTTTATAAAATTGATTTGGTCCAATTTTGCAACAAATATATGGTAGGTCCTTCACAAAAAAACCTCATTTCGGGCACTCAAAAAATGGAAAATGTTTTTTTGCCAAAAAAACTCATATCTCACGACAACTTTTTAAAGATATTTATCCTTTTTCATGATTGTTATTTTTTTGAAAACTTGTTCACATTTTTGTGACACAATGAGAAGGTTTCCATTTTCTTTTTGAATTTCTCTGGTCATAAAATAGCTGACATGATTTTAACACATTATTTTTAGGCAACTATGACCTATTTAGATGGTCATAACATCATACTGCATTCGGATTGGTCCATGGACGTCTCACGCGGATTGTGAATCATACGCCGTCGGATGCTCGCGGATCCAGCGGCCGTCCTCAACCCTTCCACACCAACCCCAAAAGGCCAAAACCCTAGCTAGCCATTTTCTATCCACCCCTCCTCCTTTCTTTCCCACTTCCATCTCCTCGCTGTCTCGCCTCCTCCCTTCCAGATCAAGAGATCGCATCCTCCCTTCCAGATCGCCGCTGCCACCTGCCTTTGGCGGAGCTCACCGCCGTCCCCCACACATACTTCCTCCTCCAAGATAGCAAAGCCGCGCCCTCTCCGCTCGGATCCATGGCGCTGCTCAGCGTCAGCGCGGCCACGACGGTGTGGGCGTGCCTCGTCATGCCGCTGCCCCTACAGTCGCCGCCCCCTCCGCCCCAGCTTCATCGGCAGCCTCCCTCCCTTCCTTCCTTGAGGGCGTCCGAAACCCTAGCCCCTCACGGATGGGGCGACCGAGATGGCCAAGGATCCCTCCTCCGCCCGTGTTCCGGCAAAGACGGCGCCAGATCCGCAGCCAACTGCGGCGGCTGCTGCACTAGCAACAGGAGATGGCTCATGGAGGGTCCTAGCCGGCCGCATTCTCCACCCCTTCTCATGTACATGGGGGATCTCGCTGCTGCTGCCACCGCCGCGGCGGTGGCCATTTACGACGGCGAGGTTGGAGGCATGCTGGATGCCCAGGTAAGCCCTCCTCATTTACCCGTTCTGACTCTCCTCCATAGCCTGTTGCATCTCCTTCATCTCATGTGCCACTTCTTGCTTTGCTTTGCTTTCTTCCTAGGGCAGATGCAGATCCCATCTTTTCTTGTTATGTGCCAGGCAGACCACGACCACGACAAGGTGGAGAACCCGGACATGGAGGGGCACCAGATCTTGCCTCGGGGTCGCCTGATCTAGCCAGACTGTTGCCATATCTCCCCCCTCTCCCTCTCTCTATGTTTTTCTGTCAGTAGCTAGTATCATAAGTTGGAGCTGGCTGAACCAGGAACTATCTGCATTTATTCAACTAGATCAAGTACAAGTACATTAGTTCGTAATATGCTATTAATACAATGTCCAAGTCATAAATTTCCTGAAGTAGTTCATGTATATATTTAGGTGCAAGTTAATTAGAAAATAGATGTGATTTTCTAACTGGAAAAAACTGACGAACCTAATTCATTGTGATCTATATTTAAATTACAATGATTACTCATTTAGGGAATCTGTGTTCTCTGTGCTTGTGGTTCTGGTTTATCATTAAGTAGCTTCTTTGTTACTACTTTTGGCTGTGGTAACCTCTACTTTAGAGCCATAACAATAGGTTTACTCGAATCAGGAAAGATTCTGCATAAGTAACTAAATTCAGCAGCTCAATGCTGCACAGCATAGCAAATGCCAAACTGCCCATTTTATGCTCTGTTTTTCTAATCCTGGTTATGTATTCTCCAGCTAAATGCCTTGCCTGTGTATTATATACTTTATTCTTATTTCTGGAGTACTAGAAGAGTAGTTCTATCTTGCTACTGGTGACACTCCATCGACTACTCATTGTTAATTTATTCCGAGTGGCCATAATTCCCTTCCTAGCAGCACCACATAGTACCACCTGCTCTCTTGTCTCACCCATAACAACAATTTACTAGAAGTATGTGTCTTGGGTACTATCTAGGCCCCTTATACTACTATACCTAGTTACTTGTGTGTATCGTATTACTTACTAGTTAGTACACATGAGTAGTAGTACTGTACTATAATCTTCTTCCCCAACTACTACAATAGTACTTGTAGTAGTGGTGTCTTAGTTCTAGTGACAATTTATCGAGTTTATTAACTCCAAATGAAGTGAACTGGGCATAATTCTCTAGGTGTGGTACATTGTGCTATATGTTTCCTTGCCTCACCAACAAAATGTACTAATATGTCTCTTGTTACACGCTAGGTCGATTCTACGCCTTCGAGAAACCTATAGTACTTGTATCTCTGCATGTTTGAGCACTTGAGCAGTACTTCAAAATGGAGTAGCTTAATTCACTGAATTTTCTTGTAGTACTAGTTGATTCACGGAGAAGATTCAGTAATGAGTTGATTCACTGAGAAGACTCCATTTTTTGTGCTGGTTAATTTCCATTGTGGAGCTCGCTGTGTGACAAGTCTGTTCATTCCTCTAGATGTCGTGTCACTTGGCATATGTAATTAAGTAGGAATAGTTTCAGGTGAATCGTAGCTTTGCTATTGCTTCATTTCATCTGATACAGGCATGAAATTGAATTGCACTTGATGCAGCGGCATTATGGTCCCTGAAATTAGCTTCTGT
Organism: Triticum urartu; assembly: GCF_003073215.2. Taxonomy (NCBI): domain Eukaryota; kingdom Viridiplantae; phylum Streptophyta; class Magnoliopsida; order Poales; family Poaceae; genus Triticum; species Triticum urartu. The sequence goes on along the minus strand of NC_053025.1, from coordinate 50,217,888 downwards.
TATTGAATTTTTTATTTCCTCGCCTGAGAACAACGGTATCATCATATTCTACCAGGCCCTTTGTTTGTTTCTGTGAGTGAGGGAGTCCTGGATTAGGCGGTGTTCGGGTAGCCGGACTATACCTTCAGCCGGACTCCAGGACTATGAAGATACAAGATTGAAGACTTCGTCCCGTGTTCGGATGGGACTTTCCTTGGCATGGAAGGCAAGTTTGGCGATGCGGATATTCAAGATCTCCTACCATTGTAACCGACTCTATGTAACCCTAACCCTATCCGGTGTCTATATAAACCGGAGGGTTGTAGTCCGTAGGCAATCAACTCCATATACAACAATCATACCGTAGGCTAGCTTCTAGGGTTTAGCCTCCTTGATCTCGTGGTAGATCTACTCTTGTACTACCCATATTATCAATATTAATCAAGCAGGACGTAGGGTTTTACCTCCATCAAGAGGGCCCGAACCTGGGTAAAACATCGTGTTCCCTGCCTCCTGCTACCATCCGGCCTAGACGCACAGTTTGGGACCCCCTACCCGAGATCCGCCGGTTTTGACACCGACATTGGTGCTTTCATTGAGAGTTCCTCTATGCCGTCACAATCAGGAAGGATGCCTCCTCCCGTCTTTAAAGACGGCGCCGTTGCCAAGGGAGCCTTGGCTGTCGGCCAAACCCTCCGGCTAGGTGGTTTCCTCATGACCGCCTGTTCGGCTGTTGCGCCGACGGTGACCTCTCGGGTCATCAAAAGCAACCTACATGTCAGCTCGGAGCTCGTCGAGCAGCTAGATCCAATGTAGCTCTCTTCCGTAAACGAGCTCTTGGTTCGCATCGCCGCCCTGGGGGTCGCTACGGATTACGACCAGGTTGGGCGTAAACCCGATCTAAGAGAAATTAACTCTCCCCAAGTCACCCACCACGTTGCCGTGGTAGAGACGCTGTGCGGCGACCCTTCATCTATTTTAAGGACCAGCTACGTCCGGATTCCCGACCCCTCCAAGACGGATACCCGCGGAGGGGAAGATATAACTCAAGACCTGAGCTTAGGATCAGGCAATGGGCCAGATTCACTGGACAACATCCAAGAATCCGAACTTTAGAGTTCGGAAACTCTTCGGCCTCCGAATCTTGGATTGGGTGAGGTTTCAGATTCAACGACACCCGCCCACCCAATCATAAGCGATCTCTCCCAAATCAGGCAGAGGCCCGAGGAAACAGTACATCATTACTGGGCCAGATTCCTCCTGGTTATGAACAGGATAAAGGATTGCCGCGAGGAAGACGCAATCTCAATTTTCTGCAGTAATTGCACGGACAAGGGAATCCTTAACACCGTAAGTCGTCGTGATATCACACGCTTTGCTGACTTGGCATCCATAGTACAAAAATACTGTGCGATGGAAAGTGCCTGGAAAACCGAAATAAATTTTTGGGATAATCCGGCCTTGAATAGTAATCCCGTCCGAACTAAGAGGGTGCATCATCACAGGACACCCGGGATAAACACCAAAAAGCGAAAACCCTCTACAGGGCATGGAACCGTATTGGAAAGATGGCTTGATGGACCCTGTAGAATTCACAGTACAGAGGATGCCACACCAACTCACAGCCTTAGAGCATGTTGGATACTCCGGCAGGTGGCCAAAATCGGCGAGGACCTCTTAATTCCGGAGGCCGCAGAAAGCCAGCCCAAGGACACCAGTACCGTTCTCACAGTCTTCGAGACTTTCGCATCAAACAATGTGCGAAAAAAACACTCCGCAGCCTCGCCAAAGTCTATCAAGTTGCAACAATAAATCCATGGAGCGACACTGCCATTACCTTCAACGCAAGTGATGAACCTAGATTCCGAACAACCGGAGCACCAGCCGCATTGGTCCTCAGTCCCATAGTGGACGGCTTTCGCCTCACCAAGGTGCTCATTGATGGAGGCAGCGGACTGAACCTCATTTATGAGGAAACCCTTCAAAAAATGGAAATAGACTGGAACCGCGTCGAGCGAAGCAGCACAACCTTTAGAGGAATAATCCCCAGTCGGGAAGCGCGCTGCACAGGAAATATCACACTAGATGTGGTGTTCGGCACGCCAGATAATTACAGGTCCGAAGAAGTCACGTTTCAGGTGGCCCCGTTTAAGAGCGGATATCATGCTTTACTAGGGCGGGAAGCATTCACAATCTTCCAAGCAATACCCCATTACGGGTACATGAAGCTTAAGATGCCCGGGCCGAATGGAATTATCACTCTAGCTAGTGATCCAGACATAGCACTCCGCGCCGAAAACAAGACGGCCGCATTAGCCCTTGAGGCGCTATCCGAAGCCTTAGCGGCCGAGGAACTGACTGCGCTGCGCTCCACGGTTAACAGGGATGATGTGATACTCGATAAGAGATCCAAATCCACATCCTTCAAGCCAGCTGACGAAATAGTCAAATTCCAGGTCCATCCAACGGACCCCAATAAAACAGCTTCCATCGGGGCACGACTGAACCCTGATGTTGACGCCGCACTGCGAGAGGTCCTACGAGAGAATTGGGACATCTTCGCCTGGCACCCTTCAGACATGCCAGGGATCCCACGCAGGCTGGCCGAACACAGCTTAAATATCCTAAAAGGATTTAAACCTGTCAAACAAGCCCTTCGGCGTTTTTCCGAACCCAAGAGACAGGCTATGGGAGAGGAGCTAGCCAAGATATTGGAGGCCGGATTCATCAGAGACATAAAACATCCGGACTGGCTAGCAAACCTGGTTATGGTACCAAAGAAGGACAAATCCTGGCGCCTGTGTGTCGATTTTAAAGACCTTAACAAGGCTTGCCCAAAGGATCCCTTCCCCCTCCCCCGTATCGATCAAATTATCGATGCCACCACAGGACACGATTTGTTGTGTTTCCTCAACGCATACTCCGGTTACCATCAAATCAAGATGGCAGAATCAAACCAAGCTGCAATAGCATTCATCACACCATACGGCCCATTCTGCTTCAACACAATGCCCTTCGGGCTGAAAAACGCCGGCGCAACATATCAGCGCATGATCCAGACATGTCTGGCAAACCAGATCGGCAAAACAGTGGAGGCGTATGTGGATGATGTGGTCGTCAAATCAAGACATGTCAAATCCCTAGTAAACGACTTGAGGCTTACATTCGATAACCTCTGACAATATGACATCAAGCTCAACCCAGAAAAATGCGTCTTCGGTGTTCCAGCCGGAAAGCTCTTGGGCTTCATTGTATCCGGTAGAGGAATCGAAGCAAACCCAGCCAAGATCCGAGCTTTGTCACAATTGGATGTCCCAAAGGACCTTAAACAAATACAAAAATTAACCGGGTGCGTGGCGGCTTTAAGCCGCTTCATCTCCCGCTTGGGAGAAAAGGCACTACCCCTTTATCGCCTCCTTCGGCGCACCGAACACTTCGAGTGGACGGATGCCGCCACGGCCGGACTTGATGAAATAAAAGCCATATTGGCAACAAACCTAGTCCTGGCCGCGCCAATCACCGGCGAACCAATGTTATTGTACATTGCAGCAACACACCAAGTTGTCAGCGCAGTGCTCGTTGTCGAGCGGGAAACGGACGGACACAAATCCCCCCTTCAAAGGTCGGTCTACTACGTGTCCACTGTCCTCACTCCATGCAAATCATGGTACCCGCATTATCAAAAGATTGCATACGTGGTATTCATGGCATCCCGGAAGCTACGACACTACTTTCAAGAGTGTTCCATAACAGTAGCCTCGGAAGTGCCACTAAACGATATTATCAACAACCACGATGCAACGGGCCGGATTGCAAAATGGGCCATCAAGCTTCTCCCGTTCGATATAACCTATAAGCCACGGCGAGCTATTAAATCGCAAGTTTTGGCCGACTTCGTCGCAGAATGGACGGAGGCCGAGCTCCCTAAAGAGTACGACACATATTCAAACTGGATTATGCATTTCGACGGCTCCAAAATGTTGGCCGGACTAGGGGCGGCGTCGTCCTGATGTCCCCCACAGGAGACACAGTCCAATATGTGCTCCAAATCATGTACACGGATTCCAACAATGCAGCCGAATATGAGGCCCTCCTACATGGCCTCCGGATAGCAGTATCCATGGGTATCCAGCGCCTAGAGGTACGCGGGGATTCAAACCTTGCAATATCCCAAATAAATGGAGACTTCGACGACAAGGACCCAAAAATGGCAGCTTACCGCGACACCGTCCTAAAAATGTCAGCTTGGTTCGAAGGGCTAGAGTTTCACCATATAGCTCGAGAAAACAATCAAGCGGCGGACGTCCTAGCACGCATCGGAGAAAAACGCGATGCAGCCCCCCCAACGTCTTTTTGGAAAGATTGTTCAAGCCATTCGTAGCATGGGAGGGGGAACCCACAAATAACAGCCCGAACCCAGCCGCACCACTCGACGCCGAACAATCTGACACAATTGGAGGCTCTGCCAACGAAATTACACCTTCAGCCCACGTAATAATGGCGGTTATCGCCCCGTGGACAGAACCATTCCTAGCCTACCTTACTAGGTAGGAACTCCCGGAGGACCAAAACGAGGCCCGCTGCATAGTGCGGCGATGTAAGGCCTACAGAGTCCATGAGGGAGAACTTTATAAGAAAAGCACTACCGGAGTCCTTCAAAGGTGCATCTCCGAAGAGGAAGGGCGGAACCTCCTGGCTGAAATTCATGCCAGACTCGGTGGTCACCATGCCGCTGCTCGGTCCCTCGTTAGCAAGGCTTTTCGTATAGGCTTTTACTGGCCGATGGCCCGAGCAGACGCTCAGGACCTAGTCCAACGATGTGCTGGTTGCCAACTTTTTGCCAACCAAGTCCATATGCCACCCACCGCACTCCAAACTATACCCATCACCTGGCCTTTTGCGGTTTGGGGGCTTGACATGGTCGGACCCCTTAAAGGTGGAACCCATAGGAAAAAATACTTACTGGTCATGGTGGATAAGTTCACCAAATGGATAGAAGCCAAGCCTGTTAAAACGGCTGAATCCGGACCTGTGATAGACTTCGAATCCGGGGTTGTACACCATTATGGCGTCCCCCACCGCATCATAACCGACAACGGTACAAACTTTACCACCGACGAGGTAAAACTCTGGTGCAAAAACATGGGCATCAAGCTCGATTATGCTTCCGTCTATCACCCACAAACCAACGGCCAGGTCGAACGTGCAAATGGTCTTATCATGAGCAGCATCAAACCCAGACTGGTGCGGTCCCTCAAGGAATCTAACACGCACTGGGTAGAGGAGCTCGACTCCGTGCTATGGGGGCTGCGGACCACGCCAAATCACACCACCGGGTACACACCATTTTTTATGGTGTACGGCGCAGAAGCAGTTCTGCCCTGCGACATAATTCAAGACTCACCTAGAGTGCGCATTTACAAAGAAAGAGAAGCCGAGCTTGATCGGCAGGACAACTTGGACGCCTTGGAGGAGGAGCGCGATGTGGCAAAAGCCCGTTCCGCATTTTATCAACAGTAGGCCCGAAGATATCAAAGCAGAGAAGTACGGGCCAAAAATTACAATGTTGGCGAACTAGTTCTACGCCTGCCGGATAAGAAGAAGGACAAACTCAAGCCCAAATGGGAAGGTCCATTCATAATCGACCAAGTCCTGACTGGTGGGGCGTACCACCTACGAGATGCGTCGAATAACCGACTCGAGCCGAACCCGTGGAACGCCACCCGTCTCCGAAGATTCTATGCCTAGCATCGGACTCTGTGTTCGTCTCCTTCCTCTGTCCATCCCTTTTTGTATTTTTCTGTCTTACATTTCTCTCCTTCCCATTTTTTTCTTTCATAGCCCTTAAAGGCTCATCTAGTGACGCGCCACTCACGCTCATTAAACCTGGGGGCTTCTTTAACAGAAGCTTATTTATACGGGCTTCATGCCCAACACATGCGTCAAACTTCCGCATGTACCTTTTTTCTTCACCATTATATGCATCGATATGACTTAAGTTTTGGCCAAGCTGGGTTGCCTGGCTCCTGTGCTTACCCCTACGTTCCCGATTGTTTGGCTAGGCAGTAAAGGGAGCACCTCTGCGATTGTTACTGCCGGGTCAGCTGGATGTGTACCTCGGACTGGGTGAAGCCGAAAGCTAGCGTTCTTAAGGGAATATTCGGTCGGTGAAATAAAAGATGATCTTTTTACTCATTTTATGCGCCCCTAGATGCCTTTTTTTCTGCGTCTCTTCACGCAGTCTGGACATGCACCTTAGGGCATGCCTCCCAGCAAAAGGAACCCTTAACGGAACTATTCTCTCTGGAAGATGTTTCTTACTAACCATGTAATATAACATAACTAGTTGGGCACTTGTCTGATAAAGCACTGATGACCCCTACGCCTGGTCTCCACGCATACCTCGGTTCTTATATAACCGCTAGGGTATTCGGACACACTCCGGACCATCAGGTCCCGAGGTTGAAGCGAAAAGGTCGGCAACGACAAACGATCTACAATCCGGCTAGAAGGCATTACACATGTCAATTCAAAACTACACAGTCATTCTGACTGATTGTATTCCTCTTCTATACCATCTAACAGGCTGTCTAATTTACAGTCCTGCTGGGAATACTTCGCGACCAACTCTACTTGGCCGTATACTAAGCTTACAGTGATCTCCTTCCCGTCAGGCCCCACTGGTCCGACCTCGGCCATGTGGTTTGCGTCAGACTTCGTAAAATGGGTCTTCACCATGGCCCAGGCCTCCCTAGCGCCTTGTCGGCAGGCCGATATCTTCCACAACCGGAAGCGCCGCCGAGTTCCCTTCAGCTTCTCCGCAAGCTCTCCAAGGCCCTCAGGCACGGAGTGGGCAGGCCATAAGGCTTGGGCAATATCCCGCATCGCCTGCCGAATTCACTCGTGAAGTTGCAAGAGTTCGGGAAGAAGGTCACCCGTAGAACCGGGCATCTCCTCATGCAGGACGACCTGTGAGCATACTTACAGACATTACTCTGTTAGTCGACTTCCTCGCCGAACTCTTTTTTCAAAGTTCATTCAAGCACTTACTAAAAATGCCGCGTCGAAGCCGCTGATTCTCCTTCGTGGAGTCCGACAGCTGGCCACGAACATCTTTAAGTTCGACGTCCAGCTTGGTGTTGGCATCCTGAAGATCATTCTTCTCTCGCCTCACCTTTGTTAACGTACTCTCACCGGCCTTTAGCCGGCGTAAGAGTTGTTGCTTGTCCGGATCGAGTCCGGCGCCATCTACAATATGATTTGTCAGATTTGCACCCACACCGCACAATACTAATCTTTTGAAGTGTATCTTACCTGAGGGGGTATCTTTGGGCTCCCCTGCTGCGGCTAGTGCGGCCTCTAGTTGGCCCTTGCACTTTTCCAGCTCCTGGGACAGTATGGTATTCTTCTCTGTAAGAAGCTGCATATTAAATGATCCTTAAATCAGTTGCTCTAACTGCTTCAAGTCTCGGGGGCTACTGGCATATATATATATATATATTTAACCAAAATTTTCTTACCCGTATGTCTTTTACATACTGCTCTGTGGCTTTGGCTAAACCATTTTGAGCGGCACGGAGGTATGCATCTCCCGAATTAAAGGCATCTAAAGCCTCTTGGGAGAAACAAGCGTCGCGTAGAATTGTCCGGCGACGCCTGTGGTTCATGACACTCTCCACTTCAGAATTTGTGGCAGACAGCCTGTCCGCATCCTCTGTCGGAGGAGCATCCGGTGCGCGCCTTGTGCTCGCCTCCGCTTCCTGGCCAGACATTGGAGCCTGGCTGGTGGAGGCGCAATTGGCAACCTCTCCGGATGTAGTCCGACGAGGTCTCTTCGTTCTGAAGATAGCACGAACGTTCATATGCCCTGAGAGAATAACTCCAGGGAAACAAAGGGTGCACTATACCTTTGCACCGGCATCTTAGTCCGGACTTCATTCCTTTTTGCCCCACGGGGCCCTGCGGCCCCTCGTTGGCTAGCCGCCGCAGGTTCGGCCTCCTGCCTCGGAAATCTCCCCTACAAAACATGGCTGTCGTCAAAAACACCGGGCTACATGAGGGTGGAATCTCTTTCAAGGGAATAAGACCCCGGTTTCTGTCACCTGGGAGGCCGGGATTAACCCTGGGTAATCCGCCGTAATGGCCAAAGGTATTGTCCTTGCTTAGCTGATGGAACACCCCGTCGATAAGCTCCACCGATATGTCCGGATCCTCTTCGGAGTCCGGATTGAGGGACCGTTCTGGGTCCTCGGGCTGTGGAGGGCGGCTGCTTATATCCTTTACCTCCTGTCGCAGTTCCTGCATTGAAGTCGTTAGACTACCTATCTAACCATGGGAGTATAAAACAAACGGGCAAGTGCAATTGTTCACTTACCCAACTTGGAGGATCGTACATACTGAATCCGGCCCGCGGGTTGACGCGGATGAATTCCTCCTTTTCTCCCTTGTACAAAGAGGATAAGATCTTTACTAAGGCGGCGGTTGAGGCCGGCCCCTTATGACCATAACGTGTGGCGTCATCCTCCCTGTTGAAATCCCACATGGGGTGGCCTCTATATTGAAGCGGCTGCACCCCCTGCATAATGCATGCGGCCATGACTCCAATCATGGTTAGTCCGGAATGAGCCGGCAGTGTTATCCGGCCCATCAGGTAAAGGACGTCTCTGTCGCTTTCTCTCTGAGAGCTCCGCGGATGCCAGCTCAAGCGTTTCTTCAATGGAGCACTGTTGAACTCAGGGAGACCGACCCGGATAGGGTCCGGTAGCGGGACGTCATCTATATAAAACCATTCTGAAGGCCAGTCCTCGGACGCCTTCTTTGGGGTTCCGGATAGGTATCCGGTCCCAGCGATGCGCCATACTTCGGCTCCGCCCACTTGGTATATAGACCCCTCTTGAGAATGGGGCACCAGGCAGAATAACCTCTTCCACAACGCGAAATGAGCCTCAACGCCTAAAAATAGCTCGCAAAGGGTGACGAAACCCGCAATATGCAATACGGAGGCGGGCGTGAGATTGTGCAGCTGGAGGCCATAGAACTCCAGAAGCCCGCGGAGAAATGGATGAATTGGAAATCCCAGTCCCCTTATTAGATAGGGGACGAGGCACACCCGCTCTCCTTTAGAAGGATTGGGGGTGCTCTCCGCTTGTTTTCCGCCATTGTAGGTGGCGAGACCGTCTCGGACCGGGACCATGTATGCCTGAGGGAGAAATCCCTTGGCCTGAAGCGACACTAACTCGCTATGCGGGATGGTGCAACTCTCCCAGTCCCCGAGTTTGGGACCGGAGGGGTGAGGGGAGGAGCTGCGACGGCTGGTCATGTTGGAATGGACCTTTGCTGGAAGCGCTCTGATGATAACTCGCGGAAAGGAGAAGATGTGGTTTGGACCTAAATCCCCATCCCGTTAAATAGGCGGCTCGTTTATACCGCTAGGGGTGTGGATGTAAAAACGCCCCGGCTTTTCGCATTCGTTTGACACGTGGAAGGCGGCCATTATTAGGCGTGGAAGCCAAGGAGCACTACATTACAAAAATCGGACATTATTCCTACAGGTACACAAGATTTGGAGAAGAACCGGCCTTGCAATGCCGAACAATCTGCGCTCCGGACTCATCGTCATTGAAGCCTGGTTCGGGGGCTACCGAGGGAGTCCTGGATTAGGGGGTGTTCGGGTAGCCGGACTATACCTTCAGCCGGACTCCAGGACTATGAAGATACAAGATTGAAGACTTCGTCCCGTGTCCAGATGGGACTTTCCTTGGCGTGGAAGGCAAGTTTGGCGATGCGGATATTCAAGATCTCCTACCATTGTAACCGACTCTATGTAACCCTAACCCTATCCGGTGTCTATATAAACCGGAGGTTTGTAGTCCGTAGGCAATCAACTCCATATACAACAATCATACCGTAGGCTAGCTTCTAGGGTTTAGCCTCCTTGATCTCGTGGTAGATCTACTCTTGTACTACCCATATCATCAATATTAATCAAGCAGGACGTAGGGTTTTACCTCCATCAAGAGGGCCCGAACCTGGGTAAAACATCGTGTTCCCTGCCTCCTGTTACCATCCGGCCTAGACGCACAGTTCGGGACCCCCTACCCGAGATCCGCCGGTTTTGACACCGACAGTGAGCTTGCATCTGTGGCTAGCACATATCATATGTGATCCATGCTATCTCTTTTCCGCCCACTGAAGCTTGGAGCAAAGTGGCATATTAGTTTTGTGATAACTGAGAGAACTGCAAGGCTTTATTTTCTACTTTGGCATATAATATTTGAATTAATACTGTTTTTATTTGAAATTTGTTATTAGGCTATTAGTGTGAAACTTCCGAGTTATAACTATCCTTGCATTTCTTACTCCAATTGTGAAAGGACTATATATAGTCTGTGTGCTTCTGTGAATATATTTGAGTACATTTTTATCATGCTGCTGTAATATGTAATGTAGTTTTCAAAGCATGTCTACTGTTGTAATTCAGTATCTATATGCAGGAACAGATTATCCAGTACTGTTGCCTACATGCTTCTGGCCGCTGATAATTTTCATTTTTCTAAGTTCTTCTTGCTTCGGATTGCTTCCTCCCTGACACCCCGATCCAGATGACGGCAGCAGCGATGGCGTCCACACTCAAGCGTGCCTACCTCTCCATCTATAACTGTTCTGTCTTCTTTGGACGGTTAGCTGCTTCATCCCCACTTTGAAATCTCGATCTCCTTTCTTGTTGAATGATTCGTATATGTGTGGATGTAGGGTGCATGTGCTCTACTACGCGCTGCTGGATAGTTTACCTGGATGTGTACGTCGCCAGTCGAGAGGCGTCTCCAGCGTGCGCAGACCGCTGTCTGGCTCTATCATTGATCAGTTATCTGTAACTTGCCGACGTGTTTTCTGGCCGCTAGTTTTGTATTTTGCCTATAACTGCATGAGTCATTCCTACTGAAATGACATGATTTAGCTTTTAGTTCTTCTGGCCAAACATGTGTTTTAGCCTTTTGCCTTTGCTTATCAACAATTGTTTTGCTTGTTTTTGAGCTACTGCCACTTTGAGTTGATGTAGGCCTGTAGTTATTTATTGCAACTGAGCTTCTATATTGCATTGTTGGACCAATTGATTGCCACCTCTTAGATTTACTGTCATATGGAGTGGATAAATTTGCAGCCAGCTTCTATATTCCTATTTGAAGTCCTCAAATGAGATGTTGTAAACATTCCTGCCATGTGCTGCTTCCTTTTTCATGCTTTGCTAAAAAGATCATTTGCTTGAACTGAGATGGTTGGTGCAACCAAATAAATATTTTGTGCCTTTGATCTAGCTCTAAAAGTGTGGTGTTACCTCTCTTTACAGGAGCTCCGGGCTGAAGAAATTTGAGGAAGCTTGAAGCCGACAAAGTAAAGAGTAGCGAGTTAGTAGTGCTAGTTATGTTGTATAGTGGCTAGCATATCTGGTTGTATGAACACTATTGTAAATACTTTAATCTCGTATGTTGTACAATAGTCAGCATATTTGGTGCTAATATTGGCTATCATTTTAACAGTTTAGTATGTTCTCTTGCCATTTGAAATATTTTTCATTTGTTTATTGTGAAAGTGAGAAATAGAAAGATGACCAGTGGGACAAACGAAAAGGCCAAGGCCCAAAAAGTATATGGAATGTAAAAAGGCCGAGGCCCAAAACAGAAATGGACTATAAAAGGGTTGAGGGCGAAAAAATGGACTATGAAAGGCAATGGCCAAGAAAAAAACACTGAATTGCTGGGCTAGGCCCATGTAGCTAGTAAAAAATAACGGGAAAATATATATAAAAAGGCTGAATTATTGGGCTCGGCCCATGTAAAACACCTAATTGGACCGGGCTGAATCTTATCAACAACCTTTTCAATTGGTCGCAATTTTGCCACGTCAGATCACCATGTTGGATCCGACGTGGCCTGGGCAGACAACTAGTGACCAAAAAAAAGGTCATGGGTACAACAACCTTCTGTTTTGGTCGTAAACGTCTACGACCTTCTCACAAAGAAGGTCGTTAATTTTAGTTTACGACCGCCAGCTTTTGACTTTCTGTTTTTGGTCACAAAAAGGTCACAAATGAAAAACTATGACCTTTCAGCGGCCAATAGTGAGGGTCACAAGTTGACATATTTCTGGTAGTGATATAGAGTGGCTGGCCTACTAGAACGTGAGTCGGGACATGAATAGTTTGTCTCTGTGGCATGGATACCTACCTACAGTGCTCGACTATCGGTGTGTGGTGGCGGAAGAGGGAGGGCCAATTAACTATAGAAGTACAATGGCTGGTATATGTGTGGAGGAGGAGAGAGGCCTACCTTATGTATTAAGGAGATCGATCTGCCTCATGTATTAAGGGAGATCGATCGGGATGCATGCATATGTGCAGGAGAGGAATAAGGTTGGGAGAGAGACAGAGCTAGAGTGTTGGAGGGGGTGGTAGTGGAGTTGCTTCTAACAAATGGTGGGATAGGCTTGCTAGACAAACGGAGGGCACGCCCGCAATATCAATAAGATAGGAGATGGCTGCTTGTTGTCTGTGCACGTCCGTGTGAGAGACGGGTCAGGAGGCATGCACAAATGATGAGGGGGGACGATGTGACTGTGGTAAGCAGACGTAACTACATAGGAAGATCAATCGCCCTTTGTTAGATAAAGGAGAGACATAACTTGTGAGGTACGTCGATCGATGGGGGGTAGTTAAAGTCGATCTAGGTATATGTTGGGAGATCGATCGGTATACATGCATGTGTGTGTTAGAAGCAAATGAGGCACGAGGAGAAGGATAGAGAGAGGGATGCATGTAGGAGGTGGTACGAGAGGCATACTATATCGAGGGGGGAGGAGTGTGCGAGTACGAGAACGATGAAAAGAGTGGTGGGAGTGAGGCATGGACAGCGACAAGAGAAGAGGGGAAGCTTGTGTTTGTGCTAGGCACACCTGGCTAGACAGGCATATCGATCGATGTGTGCCGTAAAGAAGGAGCTGGGGGCCTACACACACCGTGGGTGAATGAACTAAAGTGAAAAGACGAATTTGCGTGATGGAGCTAGAGAATCCTGAGGGAGGGTGAGAGGGATGAGGGTGTGTGCATGCACAAGAGAAAGTTAGCGCTAGCTACAAAGATAAGAGGGTTGTGTGGGTGTAAAGGACGAATAGAGATCATATATACTTCATTATAAAAAGCGAATTCAGATATTTGAAGAATTTATCATAGTGTTTCAAACCGACGCATGTGTGAATATATATAACGGTGATACACATGGTGTGGTTATGAACACGTTATACTACATTTAATATATTTTATCTCTACTATTATAAAAAAATGGAGTTTGTTGATGATGGTGTGCCTCCCATCCTGCATTATATGCCGTTGGATTTATATCTGGCAGATAGCAAGGAAACTATGATGGTTGAAGTTGGCAACAATCATGATTGTAGATTCTTATTGAAATAGAGAAACGAAATCAAATTTAGTTCGAATTGCAGCGGTAGTATAGACATTTGGAATGCACTAAAATGTTGGTACGAGTAGGTTACATGCATTATACAGCAAGCGAAAAAATTTAATCGGACATAACATGGATTCATACTCCCTCCTTCCATCTATATAGGGCGTAATGAGATTTTTAAGACTGCCTTTGACTATTGACAAAATTAATAGTACATGACATGCACAATGTGAAAATTATATCATTGAAAGAACCTTTCACAAACGAATTTAACTGTGTGCTTTGTGTAAGTTGCATGTCATATATCATTGCTCTAATATTTGGTCAAAGTTAGCATCGAAAAACACATTAGGCCCTATATAGATGGAAGGAAGGAGTAGCTTTGAATAGCATTTGAATAGTAAAACGGGGCAAGACTCTCTCTTTGTGTGGTGTGAATAGTTTTATTTTTTTCGTTTTCTTTTAGGTTGAGGGAAATGCAAATTGATTTGGTATGTACAAGTACAATATTACTACACGTTAGGCTTGTCCCTAAAATTCAACCCGCGTTTTGTTATATCCCGAAAATTCAGATATCGTGCTCCCAAAACTGGTGCTTTAACAACCCGCGCCTTGCTATCCCGAAATTACAACGCGTGCGAAAACTCCCTCCAGCTGCCAAATCCCGACACGCGAAATCCCCCTTCTAACCCTGAGCCGAAAGGGCCGCTAGTTCAAATTGGTGGGGGTACTTTTGTAACACACCCTACATTTTGGACAAGCGCGTCCCTAAGTCATGCATCACCCCCTCCCATCGCCCCCTTTTCGCCATTCGAAATCCCAGGCCGCCATAACCTCTCCGCTCCAGCCGCGAAACCCCACCCTCCATCCGCCACATCACCGCTGCCCAGCCGGAGCCTCTTCCCCAATGACATCGTCCACCGCAACAGCTTGACGTCCCTCGTCCACCTCCCCGGATGAGGATCCGTCATCCATCTCGCCGTCCCACCAGTTCAGCCGCCCCGTCCTCCACCTCCAAGGAGCTGCTCCGACGATTGCCTCATCTATCGAGGCTGCTCCATCCCCACAGCGACGCCTTAACCTGCTCTACCGGAACCGCAACATCCTCACTGACTCGTCGAACGAAGCCGAGGCCTACTCGGCGCCACCAAAGAGGTTGTACACTCATCAAATCGCACCTTCTCCTTAACTCGACCTCCCAGCGCTGACGGTGCTCCATCCCGCACCCCCATGGAGCGGCTACCTTGAAGCCGGCGCCGCAGGTGACATCTGCACGGCGGCTCTCCCCCAGTGTGAGGCCCCTTCGGCGGTGGTGTCCATACCAGCCGGATCTGCTGCTGCTGCTCCAGCTCTCGCTCACTCACTCGCACTGCTACTGCTGCTCCGGCTCTCGGTCGATCGCTCGCCCAGCTGCTGCTGCTGCTCTCCCCCTCGCTCGTGCTGCTGCTCTGCTCCGATTAAGCCACACTTCAGTCGACTGAATCGACTTTTGGGTCAGTCAATTTTCAGGGGTTGGGGAGGCTCGCTGGAGTTAAGGAAGAACCACCCGCAGCGGGGATGGGGGCTCACCGGAGAGGTACCACACTATCTATCTTAGGGTTCAGGGTGGGGGCAGGGGGCCTAGAGGGCTGGCCGGGGCGGCGGTGGCGAGTTGTTTCGGGTGGCGAGGCGGTGCTGGGGCTGTCGGTTCGGCCGGTGGTGGCTGGCGGCTCAGGGGGGTGCAGGTTGAAGATGAACTGCAGGCCCTCCCTAAACTACATGTGAAGTGCCTCTCTGCTACCATTGCGTTCAATTTCGACAGTAGCATTCAGATTCCACAGTAAATTTCAGTTTCGACAGTTAAGTTCAGAGTCAACAGTTTTTACCTCATTTGTTGTAGTTAGGTGGTTTTTGGTGATGTTAATTTTACATCCATTTTACATCATCTATTGGAGATGCTATTAGAATCTCACTTGAGATTTACGATGCGCTGCTTTAGTCTTGTGCTACTTTAACCTTGACGTCTTCTGTTGTAGTCTTGTGCTGCTTTAGCCTTGACGTCTTACGGCTCACTGGAGCTGCTCGAATGACAGAACGATCCATCACAACAGAGCAGTGCCCTGGACGCCGTCTAGAGATTCCTCAGATCTTCCTCCACACCTCCGACAACCATCTCTGCCTCAACTGCTTCAGCGACCAACCCAATGATGCCGAGGTCGACACGGCTACGGCAAAGAGGTTGTACACTTGTTGCATCACTTATTACTATACATTCACGTCGATCCATTAGGGCTATTTTGGTTCACCAGAAAAACGTCGATCCACTGGTTGTTACCATCACTCTAAATTTCTGCATGCTCTCCTTACATAATCTCACCATATTTCTTTCGTATGCATGTCAGATATTGTACACAGTCATGCTGAACATGTAGAAAGAAAGAGAAGAGTTTTGCGTGGCAATACAATGTCATGCAGACATCGCTCCGTGGTGGGTTCAATGGCAAACCCTCCCCACCCCTCTCCAGATTGTAATCCATAGGAAGATATCTGTTCTAAGGCAGATTCAGACGCCGCTGACCACTCCTATTTACCCCCCAAGGTGTTTGCTCTTCCTTGGCATGATGATGTTAGTCATATCATGCATATGTTGCCTTGCAGTGCCTACTTTTGACATCATATATGTCATCTTCTTAGTTTAGACATGTTCTGTAATGCCACCTGTTTAGTTTCTATATCATATATGGGAATTATGCAGTCTCATGTCTTTTAGCCAGCCATAATATATGTGAAATGTGCAATGCCATCCTATTTAACTAGGCATCATATATTTGAATGATATCTTGCCCATCCTTTTCTTCATTACATTTCCATTTGTCGACAATGTTTGTACATTAAACTACTCTTCCTGTGAATCAGCCATTTGGATGGGAGATGGAAAAATCTGGAGTGAAAACAAGGCCTTCAGAGCAGACAGTGCTACTTGTTGAAGCAGATCTCTTGTTGGGTCCCGATAGCTCCTCAGAGATGGATTCAGAGACAGATGACCAGTCCTATTCCCCCAATGAGGTTTATGCTCTAACTTGGCACGGTTATACTGCTCATATCATGATTACGGTGTCTTGCATTGCAGAGTTTAGACATCATATACACAATATTCAACACCATGTTCTTAGATCAGACATCATATCGAATGCCCTCTGTTTAGCATACAAATCACATATGTGAATTGAATGATGCGATCCTCATTACTTAGATAACATGTAGGTGAATTATGTCATGTGATCCTATTTAGTTATTCATCATATCTTTGAATTATGTTATGCTATGCTATCCAGTTTAGATAGACATCATATATGTGAAATTATGTCATGCTATCCGTTTTAGTTAAAAAATATACATGTCAACTATTTCATGCCCTCTTTTTTCCACACTATCTATTGCATCTGTCTCGCATACAATGTCTGTACATTCAACTATGTTTCCTGTTTATCAGCCATTTGAATTGGAGCGGGTGATGCCAGTATCTAGCGGACTAAAAACACGGTCTTCAAATAAAATAGTGCTACCTCTTGGTGGAGATAGCACCCCGGTTGTACATGCACAAGAACCAGCCCTACCACACATAACCCAAACTCTCGCAGATTGTACACCTACTGCGATGGACAGAGAACCAGCTTCACCCAATCTAACCCCAACCCCAGCCGATAGTAACCCAGTTTCTGTTGACACAGCACCATCTCCACCACAAAGCTCCCAAACAAGAGCAGTTAGTAAGGCAGCTCCAGTGCCCATAGGGCCAGTACTATCATGGCGAACCCCAACTCCACTAGTTAGTACGCCTATTCCTGTGGAGGAAGCACAACCAGCTAGTCGTAGTTTAGCATCTATCACATTTGATGTTGTTAAATCGTATGTGTGTATCTTCCCATCTTGGAAATATTATATTGAAGATGAAGGAAAATGCCAGTTGCAGGTGTTTGTCCAGGAGTTATATGTAAGTAATGTTATTCATGGCAATTACTTTGCTTCATCCCATAAATCCTACCTCCATGATGGTTATAATACAGCAAATTTTCCCATTTTTCTCTATAGAGAAGGACCGATTTGGAAACTCGGGATGAGGTAACCTGTGCTAATACCTCTGCTATCTTCAAGAATGCTTGGTGGTAGTATCGGAATTACCTGAAGAAAATGTACTTCACCGGCAAAGAAACTCATCAAATTCCCCTACGTTCTCCTGAGACACATTTATTGGACAATGACTGGGACACCTTGTTCTGTACTGTCCCGAACCAAGAATGTGGTAAGGTCTATGAGTTCACTTTCTATTTTTAAGTATTATATTCTTGCGTCTTACTGTACTCTGTTCATGTAGAACAAGTGCCTAAACCTGAAGAACAACTATTCTAATTTAAGATTCCATTGCTATCATAGTTCAAAAAAGCGCTAGGCGTTAATTGTGTGTATCACCACCGCCTTGCACTTTACTGACCAAAGCGCATGCTTATGCGCAGTTATGCACAGATTATGCATAGTTATGCGCAATGCATTTTGCCAACGCCTAGAGCCTAGGCGCGCTTAAGCGCTCGCTTAGGCGCGCCTTTATTAATTATGATTACTTTGCTCTTGTATCACTGTATTTAATCATTAAAGGAGTCCTGGATTAGGGGGTCTCCGGACAGCCGGACTATATCCTTTGGCTGGATTGTTGGACTATGAAGATACAAGATTGAAGAATTCGTCCCGTGTCCGGATGGGACTCTACTTGGCGTGGAAGGCAAGCTAGGCAATACGGATATGTATATCTCCTCCTTTGTAACCGACCTTGTGTAACCCTAGCCCCTTCCGGTGTCTATATAAACCAGAGGGTTTTAGTCTGTAGGACAACATACAATCATACCATAGGCTAGCTTCTAGGGTTTAGCCTCTCCGATCTCGTGGTGATCAACTCTTGTAATACCCATATTATCAAGTATAATCAAGCAGGATGTAGGGTTTACCTCCATCAATAGGGCCCGAACCGGGGTAAAACATCGTGTCCCCTGCCTCCTGTTACCATCCGTCTTAGACGCACAGTTCGGGACCCCCTACCCAAGATCCCCCGGTTTTGAGACCGACATTGGTGCTTTCATTGAGAGCTCCTCTGTGTCATCGCTGTTAGGCTTGCTGGCTTCTTCGATCATCGATAGCGATGTAGTCCAGGGTGAGACTTTTCTCCCTGGACAGATCTTTGTATTCGGCAGCTTCGCACTGCGGGCCAACTCACTTGGTCATCTGGAGCAGATCGAGAGTTACGCCCCTGGCCATCAGGTCAGGTTTGGAAGCTTAAACTACACGGCCGATATCCGTGGAGACTTGATCTTCGATGGATTCGAGCCCCTGCTTAGTGCGCCACGCGGTCACGATGAGCATGGTTTAGCTCTGCCATCGGACAGTGTCCGGGAGATCACGCTGGCAACCGCTCCGACCCTCAATTCGGAGCCAGTTGCGCCATCCATGGACGGGTGAATAGACCCCGCCACGGAGGCCGCACTCTCATCAGCGATCGAGCCGAGTATCGACCTTACCCTTCACGGGAGCCGTGATGCTGAACTGCCGGATTCCTCCCCGGCCACGGACTCCGAACCGCCTGCGCCCATGCCTATCGAATCCGATTGGGCGCCGATCATGGAGTTTACCTCCATGGATATTTTTCAGCACTCGCCCTTCGGCGACATACTGAACTCATTAAGGTATCTCTCCTTGTCAGGAGAGTCCTGACCGAACTATGTCCAGCAGGATTGGGATGCGGATGACAAAGAAATTCACCTCCCACCCACCACCCACTTAGTAGCCACGGTCGATGACTTAACCGACATGCTCGACTTCGACTCCGAATACATCGACGGTATGGATGACGATGCGGGAGATGAAGAGGAACCACTGCCCACAGGGCACAGGACAGCCACCTCATCATATGATATATATATGGTGGACACACCCAAAGACGGCAATGGCGACGTGACAACGGAGGATGACCCCTCCAAGAAGCAACCCAAGCGCCGACGTCAGCGGCGCCGCTCCAAGTCTCGCCAAAGCAAAAGCGGTGGCACCCGCACAAGAGATAATAACACTCGGGACAGTACCGAATACAACAACAATCCCCTCCAGTAGGATTTAGGGCAGGAGGATGGAGAAACCAGCCCTCCCGAGAGAGCGGCAGTTGGAGAAGCGGAGGATGATAATTACATGCCTCCCTCCAAAGACGAGGCAAGCCTTGACGATGACGAATTCGTCGTGCCTGAGGATCCCGTCGAACAAGAGCGCTTCAAGCGCTGGCTTATAGCCACGGCAAATAGCCTTAAGAAAAAGGAACAACAGCTTCAAGCTGATCAAGATTTGCTAGCTGACAGATGGACTGAAGTCCTTGCAGCCGAGGAATATAAACTCGAACGCCCCTCCAAGAGTTACCCCGACTAGAAGAGGAAGCACCAAAACCTACATCTCCAGCGTATGACGGGGCTGATCGGCCACCTCATGGCCGCGACAAAGAGGCATTCCAGCCAAAACTTCAGCCCGCACCCCGACGCCACTCAAATAAAAATGTCAAGGGATAGGGAAATATGCCAGACCTGCGAGACGTATTGGAGGACAAGGCAAAACACGCAAAATCGATCTACGGATCGCGAGGGCACGCAACTATACGAGACGATAACCATCACGCCGGATACAGTAAAAGTAAGTCCGGCCGGGCCGAACACAGCGGACAAGACTCATTTGAGCTACATCGCGATGTAGCCTAGTACAGAGGCGCCGCACACCCCCTATGCTTCACAGACGAAGTAATGGATCATCAAATCCCAGAGGGTTTCAAACCCGTAAATATAGAATCATACGACGACACAACAGATCCTGCGGTATGGATTGAGGACTTCCTCCTGCACATCCAATTGGCCGGTGGTGATGATCTACACTCCATAAAATACCTCCCACTCAAGCTCAAAGGAGCAGCTCGGCATTGGCTCAACAGCCTGCCAGCAGAATCCATTGGCTGTTTGGAAGATCTGGAAGCCGCATTCCTTGACAACTTCTGTCACATCCCTGCTTTTAGTCATGCTTTAGGATTGGATGAACATGTGCATCATGGTTAAATTTCTTTTAAACTTGAAATGGGGCCTAATCAACCCCAACACCCCCCCTGAAAATGCTAATTTCCAAGAATTGGAATTTCAATGAACCCAAAATGCCCTTCATAAAAGCCCACCATTTTTGGTCTTGACTAAAACCTCTGCCAAAAATGGTCTTGCAATTTATGGAGCCATTCTGGATTTTTGAACAAGCCATAAGTATTTGAATTTGGTCATTTTAAATGCTATAAATATTTTAAAGTGCTCAAATAATCTTGGAAGCATTTTTAGGCAGTTGAGAATATTCCCGAATGTGCCTCTGAATATTTCTAGAGTTTTTGGAAATGAAATAGTATTTATTCTATTTCAATACACATAGCAGGAAATAAATAAAAGCAAAACAGAAAAGAGAGAGAGAGTTAGAGCTTACCTGTCGCCTGGCCTAGCCCAGCTCGGCCCATCCCACTGGCTACCGCCAGTCATCCCCCTCCTCTCGCCAGGAGGACGAGAGGCGCGTGGCCGGCGCCCGCAGCCACACGCCGGCCACCTCCTGCTTCTGCCGACACCCAGGACGTCGTCTACGAGTGCCACGCACTCTCCCTCGTCCCCCTCTCACTTTCCCCACTCTTTCCGTGCCCCTCTCCCTCCTCTGGCTCTCTCCCCATCCCCTCCCGAGAGGAGCTTGTCGCCACCGTCGTCGTCCACCGCGGCCATCGACCCTCTCTCGTCTCTTCAACGTGTCCCCGAGCACTGCCGACGTCTACCTCTTCCTCACGGGCGAGCCACGACACCTCGGACACACTGCAACGCCACTAGCACCGTCTTCTTCCACCTCGGTCCGCCGAGATCGCCGGCGACCGTACGCCGCCCTTGATGCCTCCCCGAGGTCGCTGAGTCCACCGCTACACTCCCCGTGAGCTCCTTCTCCATTCCCCTCTCTTTCCTTGCCGTTTTCTCCCTCTAACCGCGGGCTCCGTTGAGCCCGAGAGCTCGGCTCCGCCGGCCATGTTGCCGCCGTGGCCACAGGCGTGTAAGCTCGATTTCGAGCGCGTCACCACACTCACCACGTTTCCAGGAGCCTAACGCACCACTCCCCGCGCCTTGCCGTGCCCCGTAGCTTTGGGTTTATCCTCGCCCGAACTCCGGCGACTCCCAAGGTCGTCGCCGGCGTCGTTTCGGCCTCCCCGAGCTCCACTTCCACCACCAAACACCACGGCTTGCCCCCAGCTACGCGTAGGACCAAACCGCAGTCGACTTGGTCGACTGTGGGCAAAACCCGAGCCCCTCCGCCGCGTCTGTCGTCACTGGCGTCAAGCCGCCGGCGAGTTGACCACGTTTTGACCCGTGGACTGACGTGTGGGCCCAAGTTGACTTCCCCCCTGAGCCTATGACAGGTTGGGCTGACCTGTTAATTAGTTTAGGATTAGTGCTGACTAATTTTAGTTAGATTAGGTCACTAACATGTGGGCCCAGGCCCCACTGATAGTTAGTTAGTGTTAACTTAATCCTGTTAGTTAGCTGAGACACTAACAGACAGGGCCCACCAGTCAGGTTTGACTGGCCCTGGCGCCTTTGACTCGCTGACGTCACAGTGATGCAGTGCTAACACAATTATTCATTTTCTGGATTTATTTTTATATAGGAAATTCCAGAAAATAGCCAAAACTTCTAAAAATCATAGAAAATCAACCATAGCTCCAAATCAAACAAATTATATATGAAAAATGATCGGCAAAATTCAATCTATCCATCTGTAATGGTTTCATGCATGACAAACCACTTTAACCTTGCTGTTTAGGTGAAACAAGCTAATACACTTTTTATGCATAAGAACTTTAACCTTCATTTGAATCTTTGATTCAAATGGACCCATTTCAACTTGTTTCACATTGCATTAGGCATGACACATCATTTTGCCATGTCATAGCATGCATCATATTGTTGCATATTATCATGTGTTGATTATGTGTTGTGTGTCCTTCGTGGTAGGTTCTTCCTCCAAGGATATCTCCGAGTATCCAACTGAAGGGCAGTACCCTACTACCACTCCATCAGGCAAGCAGCCACATTGATCATACCGATACAATCCCATGTTCTCGCCTCTGTTCTCATTTACTGCATTAAGACAACAACGTTTCAAACTGCTGTGTGCTACGGTAGTTGAACCCTTATCCTCTGCATGACCTGTCATTGCCATAGTAATTAGATGAAACCCACTAGCATGTGTAGGAGTTGATTGAGCCATGTATGTGTTTCCTACCTGCTATGCCTGCTATGCTTAGATTTGTGTCAGGTCTGGTTCATCTAGGTGATGGGCTAGAGTGAAATGATTATGTCGGTAATGTGAGGGATGTGTTGCACATGATTTGGTAAAGGTATCGATGAGAGGCCATGTAGGAGTGCATGGTGGGTTGTTTCATTGCGGCCGTCCATAAGAACTGAGATCTGTATGCGGGAATTAAGATTCAGCTACTACCACACATTGGGCCCTGAAATATGACCCCGCTCGACTTACTGACCCCTCTCGCCCTCTGTCCAGGAGTTGCAACTAGTTTCTGGTGTTTGTAGGTTATGTGTTGGCGGCCGTGCGTAGCGCTGACCCTAGGGGTGGGCTATGATGCGGTAGATACACTGTGGTCGGGTATGCCGGGCGCCCGTTTGGCGTCTCGGGACCCTGTACACATCGTTTGGGGCCGTTGAGGACACCCCGGCTGGATTTCCTTGCGGATGGAACCTGAATAGGCGATAAACCTAGTCTAGAGACTTGTGCGGTTAGCCAGGTTGCGGTCTTTCGCTTGAAGTCTGCCGAGCACATGTCGTGTGCAGACGCTAAGTGGTGGAAACATGTGTGACGAAGTACACCCCTACAGGGTATAAAACTATTCGAATAGCCGCGTCCGCGGTAAAGGACTACTTGGTTGCCTATACAGTTCATAAACAAGTTAATGGATACTACTAAAAGACTCAAGATAAGTGTGAGTACCGAGGATGGCCCTCTCGTAGGATGACGAGGGAGGATCCACGGTGGAGTATTGTGTTGGTGAGTAGTGGACTCGTGTGCGAAAACTATTTTATTAGTGGTGTTCTGTAGGATAGATTAGCCAAGAGTCAAAGCTGGCTTGCTGCAATAACTCCACCACCTTCTTGAGAATGAGCATGTATAGTAGGTTCTGATGTAAGACTTGCTGAGTACCTTTGTACTCATGTTTGCTTAATTACTGTATTCAGACGACAACACCACCCCCTCCGATGGGTTTTATGTAGATCTCGACGTCGATGAGTGACTTGCCACCCAGGTGGTGATCCTGGCCATGGAGGGCCCTATGTAGATAGACAGGCTTCGAGAAGCCTTCTTGCTTTCTAGTGTCTGTACACAGACTATTTGCTTCCGCATGTGCTTGGATGCTTGTATGACTTGAGTGTTGGGTCATGTGACCCCTACCTGTATGAACATGTTATGTATGGCTCTTTGGAGCCTTTAAATAAAGTACTTGAGTTGTAGAGTTTTGTTGTGATGCCATGTTGTATTTGCACATATCGAGCATATTGTGTGTATGATTGAAATGCTTGGTATGTGTGGGATCCGACAATCTAGTTGTTTATCCTCAGCAGCCTTTCTTATGGGGAAATGTAGTCTAGTGCTCCTCGAGCCATAGTAGTCCGCTACAGCCCAGTTCACCGGAGTCCTGCTAGCCCAGCACTACTGCTCAGGACACTTGACTGGCCGGCATGTGTTTCACTTTGTTCCTATGTCTGTCCCTTCGGGGAAATGTCACGCGGTGACTTCCGGAGTCCTGCCTAGCCTGCTACAGCCCGGGTTCCCCGGAGTCCTGTTAGCCCAGTGCAACAGCCCGGATTCACACGCTGATGACCGACATGCTCGATGTGATTCACGTATGCCTGTCTCCATAGGTCTGTGCCGCTTTGGGTTCACGACTAGCCATGTCGGCCCGGGTTCTCTGTCACATGGATGCTAGCGACACTATCATATACGTGAGCCAAAAGGCGCAAATGGTCCCAGGCCATGGTAAAGCGACACCCGTGGGGATACTGTGCGTGAGGCCGCAATGTGATATGAGGTGTTACCGGCTAGATCGATGTGACTTGGAATCAGGGTCCTGACAGCGTTGGCATCAGAGCCATACTGCCTGTAGGTTCGTTGAGCCAAACTGGTCGATGTCGAGTCTAGAAATGCTTTAGTGATATGTAGGGGAATTGATTGTGGAAGGGAACGTAATGCTCTTTTCACTCCTTTACCTTATGCCCTCTGATCTGAGTCATTCTCTTCTCATTCAACGTGGGTTAAGGACTAGGCTCTCTTCTTCTATCAGGTTCACGTGTTACTAATCCGTAGGATTGTTGTTACAAGCCTCAGTACAGTTTCTAGTATTTTTAGTATGTTGCCAGTTGAATCAGAATGTTGATATGATGTTGTTGAGTGGTATTGCAAACTATTGTGGATGTCTCAAATATTTTTCTGAGCATTTACGGCCGTTATGCTGTCCAATTTTCCCTAGAAATTCTAATGTCTTTCATTGTGGTTGTGCTTTCAGATGGCCACTCGTGCTCAAAACCAAGTGGTTCGCCTGACCCGGTGCCTCAATGTGCCCGGTCATACTGCTATGTTAGTCCAGGTAATGATCGAGACGGGTTACCGTTGGTATCCCGAATATACCGTCAAGGAGCAGTTCAGAGACTTCAACCAGAGCCAGTACCTCTGTACCGTCAGGATATATCCCTCTTATCCTGGAGCCACTGAGCCCCTTCACTGTTCCTATGGACTCGGGGTTACTGTTGAGATGGCTGTGCAGGATGCTGCCTATTCCATGATGACCATCATGCGAGTCCGGACTGCCCTGCTTCGGAACACCGACTTCGGAACACAGAACATTGACTTGTCTTCCTTGCATCCTTAATAGCTCTCAATTCCTTGGACATAAACATCATCTTGGGTATGGACTGGATGTCAGCTCATTATGCTAAGATTAATCGTGCCACTAGAACCGTTCAACTTACTCACCCATCGGGCAAGACAGTCAATGTTTTAACTCGAGTGTCCAAGCGCCAGTTTTACTCCCTAAATGCCAACCCCCTTCTAGACCTTGAGGATATTCCAGTAGTCCGAGACTTTCCGGATGTCTTTCCAGAAGAACTGCCAGGTGTTCCACCTGACAGGGATGTCGAGTTCGTGATAGACCTTGTTCCAGGAACCGTTCCAATTTCTAGAAGACCCTATAAGATGGCACCCTTAGAACTAGCCGAGCTTAAGAACCAACTCGATGAGTCCTTGAAAAAGGGTTTCATCCGTCCTAGTTCCTCTCCTTGGGCTTGCCCTGTCCTCTTCGTCAAGAAGAAGGATGGAACAGATCGGATGGTTGTAGATTACCAACCTGTCAACTTGGTCACCATCAAGAACAAGTATCCGCTTCCCAGGATCAACGATCTGTATGATCAGCTCGCTGGATCCTCAGTCTTTTCCAAGATGGATTTGAGGTTGGGCTACTGAGGGAGTCCTGGATTGGGGGGTGTTCGGGTAGCCGGACTCCTGGACTATGAAGATACAAGATTGAAGACTTCTTCCCGTGTTCGGATGAGACTTTCCTTGGCGTGGAAGGCAAGCTTGGCGATGCGGATATTCAAGATCTCCTACCATTGTAACCGACTCTATGTAACCCTAACCCTATCCGGTGTCTATATAAACCGGAGGGTTGTAGTCCATAGGAAATCAACTCCATATACAACAATCATACCATAGGCTAGCTTCTAGGGTTTAGCCTCCTTGATCTCGTGGTAGATCTACTCTTGTACTACCCATATCATCAATATTAATCAAGCAAGAGTAGGGTATTACCTCCATCGAGAGGGCCCGAACCTAGGTAAAAACATCGTGTCCCTTGTCTCCTGTTACCATCCGGCCTAGACGCACAGTTCGGGGCCCCCTACCCGAGATCCGCCGGTTTTGACACCGACATTGGTGCTTTCATTGAGAGTTCCTCTGTGTCATTGCCTTTAGGCCTGATGGCTCCTTTGATCATCAACAACGATGCGGTCCAGGGTGAGACTTTTCTCCCCGGACAGATCTTCGTCTTCGGTGGCTTCACTCTGCAGGCCAATTCGCTCGGCCACCTGGAGCAGATCGAAAGCTACGCCCCTGGCCATCAAGTCAGGTTTGGAAGCCTAAACCACACGGCTGACATCCGCGGAGACTTGATCTTCGACGGGTTCGAGCCACGGCCAAGCGCGCCGCACTATCTCGAGGGGCATGATCTAGCTCTGCCCCCGGACAGTGTCCTCGAGGCCGCACACGCATCGGTTCCGACCCCCAACTCGGAGCCTATTGCGCCAATCGAGGATGAGCGGTTGGACGTCACCTCAGGGGCTGCGATCCCAAAAGTGATCAAGCCGAACGCTAGCCCCGCACTCTGCACGACACGTGATTCCGAGGATCCGGACTCCTCCCCGGACTCCGAACCTCCCGCGCCCCTGCCAATCGAATCCGATTGGGCGCCGATTATGGAGTTCACCACCGCAGACAACTTTCAACATTTGCCTTTTAGCGACATCCTGAATTCTCTTAAGTCTCTCTCTTTATCAGGGGAGCCCTAGCCGGACTACGGTCAGCGAGGGTGGGATACGGACGATAAGGAAATTCAAAGCCCACCCACCACCCACTTTGTAGCCACTGTCGACGATTTAACCGACATGCTTGACTTCGGCTCCGAAGACATCGACGGCATGGACGACAATGTAGGAGACGAACAGGAACCAGCACCTGTAGGGCGCTGGAAGGCCACCTCGTCATATGACATATATATGGTGGATACTCCAAAAGATGGAGATGGCGATGGAACAGTGGGGGATGACGCCCCCAAGAAACAGCCAAAGTGCCGGCGTCAGCGGCGCCGCTCTAAATCTTGCCAAAGCAAAAACGGTGATTCCGGCACGGGAGATAATACTACCCCGGATAGCGCCGAAGAACACCCACCTCAACAAGATTCGACACAGGAAGATGGAGAAGCCAGCCCTCATGAGAGAGTGGTAGACTGAGAGGTCGAGGATGATAACCATACGCCTCCCTCCGAAGACGAGGCAAGCCTCGATGACGACGAATTCGTCATACCATCAGACCCCGCCGAACAAGAGCGTTTTAAATGCAGGCTTTTAGCCATGGCAAGCAGCCTCAAGAAAAAGCAGCAACAACTTAGACCTGCCCAAGATTTGCTAGCTGACAGATGGATTGAAGTCCTTGCGGCCAAGAGTATGAACTTGAACGCCCCTCCAAGAGTTACCTGAAACGCAGGGCGCTACCCCGATCAGAGGAGGAAGCACCTACATCACCAGCGCATGACATGGCAGACCGGCCACCTCGCGGCCGCGACAGAGAGGCCCCTCGGCCCTCCACCCAAGCCATGCCCCAACGCCGCTCAACTAAGGCACGGGAAAATGCACCAGACCTACGAGACATACTGGAGGATAAGGCAAGACAAACAAGATCGATCTACGGATCCCGCAGGCGCCCTACGACATGTGACAATGATCTTCACTCCGGATACAACAAATCCGGCCGGGCCGAACACAACAGACATAGCTCTTCCGAGCTGCGTCGTGATATAGCCCAGTACAGAGGCGCCGCACACTCGCTATGCTTCACGAATGAAGTAATGGATCATAAAATCCCAGAGGGTTTCAAACCCGTAAACATCGAATCATACGATGGCACAACAGATCCGGCGGTATGGATCGAGGATTATCTCCTTCACATCCACATGGCACGCGGCGATGATCTACACGCCATCAAATACCTCCCGCTCAAACTTAAAGGACCGGCCCGGCATTGGCTTAATAGCTTGCGAGCAGACTCAATCGGTTCTTGGGAGGACCTGGAAGCCGCATTCCTCAACAACTTCCAGGGCACTTACGTGTGACCACCGGATGCTGACGACTTAAGCCACATAATTCAGCAGCCACAGGAATCGGCCAGACAATTCTGGACATGGTTCCTAACAAAGAAAAACCAGATAGTCGACTGTCCGGATGCAGAGGCCCTAGCAGCCTTCAAGCATAATGTAGGATCGAAAGTATGTCTAGAGGGGGGGTGATTAGACTACTTGACCAAATAAAAGCTTAAAATTTTCCCAATTTTAGTTCTTGGCAGATTTTAGCTATTTTAGGACAAGTCAAGCAATCATCACATAATTCAAGCAAGCATGCAAAGAGTATATTGGCAGCGGAAAGTAAAGCATGCAACTTGCAAGAATATAAAGGGAAGGGTTTGGAGAATTCAAACGCTATTGGAGACACGGATGTTTTTCCCATGGTTCGGATAGGTGGTGCTATCCTACATCCACGTTGATGGAGACTTCAACCCACGAAGGGTAACGGTTGCGCGAGTCCACACAGGGCTCCACCCAAGGGCACGGTTGCGCGAGTCCACGAAGGGCTCCACCCACGAAGGGTCCACGAAGAAGCAACCACCCACAAAGGGTCCACGAAGAAGCAACCTTGTCTATCCCACCATGGCCATCGCCCACGAAGGACTTGCCTCACTAGCGGTAGATCTTCACGAAGTAGGCGATCTCCTTGCCCTTACAAACTCCTTGGTTCTACTCCATAATCTTGTCGGAGGCTCCCAAGTGACACCTAGCCAATCTAGGAGACACCAGTCTCCAAGAAGTAAAAAATGGTGTGTAGGTAATGAACTCCTTGCTCTTGTTCTTCAAATGATAGTCTCCCCAACACTCAACTCTCTCTCATAGGATTTGGATTTGGTGGAAAGAAGATTTGAGTGGAAAGCAACTTGGGAAGGCTAGAGATCAAGATTCATATGGTAGGAATGGAATGTCTTGGTCTCAACACATGAGTAGGTGGTTTTCTCTCAGAACATATGAGTTGGAATGATGTGTGTGTTCTGATGGCTCTCTCATCAAATGAGAAGGAGGTGGAGGGGTATATATAGCCTCCACACAAAATCCAACCGTTACACACAATTTACCAATCTCGGTGGGACCGAATCAGAAAACTCGGTCTGACCGAAGTAGTAAACCTAGTGACCGTTAGGAATTTCGGTGGGACTGACACGCAACTCGGTAGGACCGATTCGGTTAGGGTTTGGGCATAACGTAATCTCGGTGAGACCGATTACACAAACTCGGTGAGACCGAGTTTGGTAATTAGCTAACCAGAGAGTTGGTCAGGCAAACTCGGTGGGACCGATTTGCTCTTTCGGTGAGACCGAGTGGAACTCGGTGAGACCGAAAAGTTACAAAGGGGAAACACTGAGTTTACATTGCAATCTCGGTGGGACCGATTCGCTCTTTCGGTGGGACCGAAAAGTTACGAAAGGGAAACAGAGTGTTTGCAACCCCATCTCGGTGGGACCGAGATCCTTATCGGTAGGACCGAATTGCTAGGGTTTGGCAGTGGCTAATGATAATTGAAACTCGGTGGCGCCGGATAGGAAAAATAGGTAGGACCGAGTTTGGCTTAGAGTTTAGGTCATATGTGGATATGGGAAATTAGTTGAGGGTTTTGGAGCATATCATTAAGCACATGAAGCAAGAGGCTCATTAAGCAACACCTCATCCCTCCTTGATAGTATTGGCTTTTCCTATGGACTCAATGTGATCTTGGATCACTAAAATATAAAAAGAAGAGTCTTGAGCTTTTGAGCTTGAGCCAATCCTTTGTCCTTAGCATTTTGAGGGTTCCACTTTCACATCCATGCCATGCCAATCATTGAGCTTTCCTGAAATAATCATCTTGGAATAGCATTAGCTCAATGAGCTATATGTTGTTATGAATTACCAAAACCACCTAGGGATAGTTTCACTTTCACATAACATCCGTGACAAGTGGCTTGCCCGGCACCAGGGACAGGAAAAACCGAAATCCATGGCAGCCATCACGACACTCATGACCCGCTTTTGCACGGGAGAAGACAGCTGGCTAGCTCGCAGTAACAACTTATCAAAGAACCCTGGTCATTCGGATACTAAGGACAAAAGTGGCAGGACACGTCAGAATAAGCAAAAACGCCGCGTTAGCAGCGACAGCAATGAAGACACGACAGTCAATGCCGGATTCAAAGGCTATAAATCCGGTCAGCAGAAAAAGCCATTCAAAAAGAATACTCAGGGCCCGTACAGTTTGGACCGAGTACTCGATCGCTTGTGCCAGATACATGGCACCCCCGAAAGGCCAGCCAATCACACTAATAGGGATTGTTGGGTGTTCAAGCAGGCAGGCAAGTTAAGGGCCGAAAACAGAGACAAGGGGCTGCACAGCGACGACGAGGAGGAGCCCAAGCCGCCGAACAACAATGGACAGAAGGGCCTTCCCCCACAAGTGCGGATGGTGAAAATGATATACGCAACCCACATTCCCAAGCGGGAGCGGAAGCGTGCGCTACGGGACGTATACGCGATGGATCCAGTCGCCCCAAAGTTCATCCCATGGTCCTCCTGCCCGATCACTTTTGATCGAAGGGACCATCCCACTAGCATCTGTCATGGCGGCTTCGACATAGTGGTTCTCGACCCAATCATCGACGGATTTCATCTCACAAGAGTCCTCATGGACGGCGGCAGTAGCCTGAACCTGCTTTATCAGGAGACCGTGCGGAAAATGGGCATAGATCCCTCAAGGATTAAGCCCACAAAAATGATCTTTAAAGACATTATACCAGGTGTAGAAGCTAACTGTACAGGCTCAGTAACACTTGACGTGGTCTTCGGATCTCCGGACAATTTCTGAAGCGAAGAATTAATCTTCGATATAGTCCCGTTTCACAACGGCTATCACGCCCTGCTCGGACGAACCGCATTTGCAAAGTTCAATGCGGTGCCGCACTACGCATATCTCAAGCTCAAGATGCCAGGCCCTCGAGGAGTAATCACGGTCAACGGAAACACCAAACGCTCCCTTCGTATGGAGGAGCACACGGCGGCTCTCGCAGTGGAGGTACAAAGTAGCCTTCTCAGGCAATTCTCTAGTCCAGCCATCAAAAAGCCAGACACGACCAAGCACGCTCGGAGTAACCCACAGCAGGACCGCCTGGCACACTCTGAGCAAGCGTAGCAATGCGGCCCCAACTCCATCTCTCGCGACATAATGAAACCAGTACCTCGCGTACATAACTACGCCCTTGAAATACCATGGGCACAGGGGAAGGGGCACAATAACGGCATGCCCAAAATACGGCTTAAAACGTACTAGGGGCTGCCGGATTCCTTTTTTAATTTTTTCTCACTTTCAGGTCTCCATACTTCGGACGACCTGTTCGGCAATTCGACTGCCGCACAAACGATGCAAGCTCCAGGGAGGCAGACAAGCCATGCCGCATTATGGAACTCCAAGGTGGTCTCTGTTATGAGCGGTATACCTGTTTTAAATACAATTCCGTGGCCTGCCCCTGGTCAGGACATACTAAATAGTCCAATATCTTTTGCTAACCGCACTATTTGTATCGTTCGGCTTTGATAAATAGCCTCTCTATAAACAATGCTTAGCTTCTTGTCTATTTTTTGCATTATCTTCTTTTCACATTTATGTTTATTAAATGACATGATTGCACCCGTACACCATGGTACAGCAAACACGCCAGGGGCTTCAGTACCCCTCATAATGGTGTGAGAAGTCCGTACACTTTCACAAGTGCGGCACCCCGAACTTATAGCACTATATGCATCGGCTCCAAATCATGATTTGGGTCAATAGTTGGGTTTGCCCAGCTCCTATGTTTTGGTGCCTTATGTTCCGCTCTATCGGCTAAGGTAGCACTAGGAGAACCACTGCGATTGTGCCCCGGTTCAGCTGGGTTAAGCACGTCAGTGGAGAAAGCTAAAACTGACTGTCATGATGTGGCGAGAGACCGGTCGCTGTTCGAGAGGTTTTTCGAGTCCCTAAAGGATTATGCCGCTTCGAGCGGGGAGCTGGCTTTGTCCGACCAAGGCGTGGATAGCGCCCCGAATTCGGTCTTCCGAACTAGGGGCTTCGCCGAAATTTAAAATTATAGAGTTCTATGGCTAAGTGAGAGTGTCCAAGCATTATAGTCCGATTGCCTGGTTCGTTGTGCTGAGCGCCTCCCTCGAAGGACCCAACTATGGGAAAAAGAGCGCTCAGGTTTATCCCGAACACCCCAGCACTAGTGGCATGGGGGCAGAAGCCGACGACTGGCCATCTCTCAATTTTTGATAAACGCCCGCATAGAAAGTAATATTTTAAATTCAATAAGCATTGCTTAGCGCATAGGAACAAGTTTTCAGCGCACAGGATAAACACGAGCGAGTTCATTCAAAAATCACATCCTTGGTACACTCATCCGCCACAAGGCGGGCACCCGCAAGAACATCCTTATAGTAGTTCTCGGGCTTGCGATGCTCCTTCCCAGGCGGCGGCCCGTCCCTAACAAGCTTCTCACCGTCTAGCTTACCCCAGTGCACCTTGGCACGGGCAAGGGCCCTACGGGAACCTTCGATGCCGACGGAGCACTTGATGACCTCGAGCCTTGGACAGGCCTCCACCAGCCGCCGCACCAGCCCGAAGTAGCTCCCAGGCAGGGCCTCTCCGGGCCACAGCCGAACTATGAAGCCCTTCATGGCTTGTTTGGCCACCTTGTGGAGCTCGACCAGCTGTTTCAGCTGGTCACTTAAGGGCACAGGGTGTCCGGCCTCAGCATACTAAGACCAAAACACCTTCTCCGTCGAGCTGCCCTCTTCAGCTCGGTAGAATGCGGCGGCGTCAGATACGCTGCGGGGAAGATCTGCGAATGCCCCTGGAGAGCTCCAGATTCAGGTAAGTAACAAGTAGTTTACTTTTATATTTCTGCTTTGCATAAATAATGCCTTACCCGCTGCTATCTTTTTCACCTCCTCCATCTCTTGGAGGGCCTTTTGGGCTTCGGCCTTGGCAGACTTGGCAGTCTAAAGGGCCGCCGCGAGCTCGGACGCTTGCGTCTTTGACTCAAGCTCCAGACTCTCATGTTTTTTCATGAGAGGCTGAAGCTCTTGCTGCACCTCACCGACACGGGCCTCAAGTTTCTCTCGCTCGGTGCGCTCCACGACCGCTTTCTTTTCGGCCTCGGACAGCGCCTGCTTGAGGGTCGCCACCTCAGTCGTGGCCCCTACAATAAGCAGTACAATCCTGTTATTTTTTGCAATCACGTCTTTCTATAGGCACCTTTTTATGTAAGGTATTTCTTACCTTTTTTCTCCTCGAGCTGCCGCTTGGAAAGGCCGAGCTCTTGCTCGGTCCGCTCGAGTCCGTGTTTCAGGGCACCCACCTCCGCAGTCAGTGCGGCGGTGGCTAGCAGCGAAGCCTGCATATGCATATTGACTCTTTGTTGTCAGACTCCTGCGAAATTTAATAGATCCTCTATTCGGCTTTTCTTTCCGAACGCCAAACAGAGCATCAGGGGCTACTGTCTATGCGGTTATATTCTTACATATTTTTTACTTACCTCGAAGTCTGTTAGAAGGCTAGCACAAGCTTCACTCAGTCCGCTCTTGGCGGACTGAACCCTTTGGATCATCGTACTCATAATAGTACAGTGCTCCTCGTTGATGGAGGCGCCGTCAAGCACCTCTAGCAGATTGTCCGGCACCTCCGGTTGGACGGAGGCCGCCGGCTCAGAAGGCTTGCTCCTCTTGGAAGGAGTTCGCCTACCGCGGTCCGGAACTGTTGAAGATTCCGGTGTGGTGTCCGGCACAAAGCCGGACTTGGAGCCCTGGGGGGTCTTGTCCCCTTTACTCCTGGAGTCCGGGAGGTCGCCTTGCGGCTCCTCCAGGACCACCTCCTCCTACCTCGGAGCTCGTTGCGACGCCACTTCGGCGTCATCCGCAGTGCGGGGGGAGACAGCGGGCGGAACTGAGTTCACGTCCGATGAATCCAGGGAGCCGCTCGACGACTCGTTGAGTTCGGCCCGGGGCGGGCTGCATAATTATGTTCGACATTAGGGAAGGCTGTGCAACAAAGCAACGTCATGAGTTACTCTGATATCCGAATACTTACGATTTCGCCGGACGCTTGGCCCTATCTGGCCACTCCTCTTCGTCCTCTTCGGCGTCGGGGGAGTAGTTCGGCGGAGGGGTCTTCCTCTTCCTGGACCCTTCGGCCTCCCCCGTTGGGGCGGCCTTCCTTTTCTTTCCTCCCCCCGCTGGAGGGGGAGAGTGTTCTTCTTCCTCCTCCTCGTTCTCACGGGAGGAGAGCACCTCGGACTCGTCGGATGACGAGTCTGACACCACCACATTATGGGTACTCTTTCGAGTCCCCGTGGCCTTCTTCTTCTTGGCCTTCTTCTCCGGCACCACATAAGGCGCCGGAACCAGCAGCTTCACTAGGAGAGAAGGGGCTAGGTCTTCGGGCAAGGGAGCCGGACAGTTAATCGATCCGGACTGCGCCTACCAAGCCTGTCAAAGGTGAGGGAGTTTAGATCCCACATAGAGTCAAACTATGAAGAAACTTAACATCCTGTAAAAGGTGAAAATAGCTTACCTCGCTGGCGTGACGCCGCGAGCTGTATCCGCAGTCCTTGGAAGCGGATGTGGGAGCCTCGGCGCCTTTGGTTAGCACCTTCCGGACGTCTTCATACATCGTGTCGAAGAGCCGGTTAAGGGTTTGGTGCTGCGCCGGGTCGAACTCCCACAGATTAAAGCCCCGTTGTTGACACGGGAGGATCCGGCGGACGAGCATAACCTGGACTACATTGACAAGCTTGATCGGCTTGCTCACCAGGGACTGGATGCATGTCTGCAATCCGGTCACCTCTTTTTCGTCGCCCCACGACAGGCCCGTCTCTTTCCAGGACATAAGCCGCGTGGGGGGTCCGGATCGAAACTCATGGGCTGCGATCCATTTCGGATCGCGCGGCTCGGTGATGTAAAACCACCACGATTGCCACCCCTTCAGAGTCTCCACGAAGGAGCCCTCGAGCCATAGGACGTTGGCCATCTTGCCCGCCTTGGCGCCTCCGCACTCCGCCTGGCTGCCGCGCACCACCTTGGGCTTGACATTGAAGGTCTTGAGCCAGAGGCCGAAATGGGGGCGGATGCGGAGGAAAGCCTCGCACACGATGATAAACGCCGAGATGTTGAGGACGAAGTTCGGGGCCATAGTAGAACATGAGCCCCCGGACAAATGGGTGGAGTGGGAAACCCAGTCCGTGGAGGAAGTGGGGAAGGAATACCACCCTCTCATGGGGCGTTGGGGTGGGGAGAAGCTGCCCTTCCTCGGGAAGCCGGTGCGCGATGTCCTTGGACAAGTATCTGGCCTTCCTTTGCTTTTTGACATGGCCCTCCATGACGGCGAAGACCATCCACTTGCCTCCCGCTCCGGACATTGCTGGAGGAGGTTGAGGTAGGAAGTGCAGACTTGGGCGCTAGAGCTCGGGTGCGCAGGAGATGGATAGGCAAAGGAGGAAGAAGGCGTAGGTAAAAAGGTGGATCCTTGTCCCCTTATATGGGCGGATGCGGTTGTGCGTCCCCACCTGCCTAGTAAAACTCGCTTGCCTTCCAAGCGCCGTGATAAGTGGCGTGGTTGGGTTACCCACGTCCGTATTGGTGAGAATCCCGTAAAAGGGGGGCACACGATCTCTGCTTTGACAAGACGTGCCAAGGAAACCGCCTCGCAAAACATGTTGAGGTGGAAAAGTGCAAACGATTCGAGCGAAGGACTTGGCTGTAGTGTGATGGCGCACTGCGGAGTACGTCAGCAGATTTGATTTGTGTTAATATTATTCTCTCTATGGCAATATGTGGAAGCTTATTTTGCAGAGCCGAACACTACTCTTGGTGTTTACAATCTTCTATGAAGGACTTGGAGGAGGAACCCCTTGCAATGCCGAAGACAATTTGCGTGCCGGACGCGTCGTCATTGAAGACTGGTTCAGGGGCTACTGAGGGAGTCTTGGATTAGGGGGTGTTCGGGTAGCCGGACTATACCTTCAGCCGGACTCCTGGACTATGAAGATACAAGATTGAAGACTTCTTCCCGTGTCCGGATGGGACTTTCCTTGGCGTGGAAGGCAAGCTTGGCGATGCGGATATTCAAGATCTCCTACCATTGTAACCGACTCTATGTAACCCTAACCCTATCCGGTGTCTATATAAACCGGAGGGTTGTAGTCCATAGGAAATCAACTCCATATACAACAATCATACCATAGGCTAGCTTCTAGGGTTTAGCCTCCTTGATCTCGTGGTAGATCTACTCTTGTACTACCCATATCATCAATATTAATCAAGCAGGAGTAGGGTATTACCTCCATCGAGAGGGCCCGAACCTGGGTAAAAACATCGTGTCCCTTGTCTCCTGTTACCATCCAGCCTAGACGCACAGTTCGGGACCCCCTACCCGAGATCCGCTGGTTTTGACACCGACAGCTACCATCAAATCAAAATCAGAAACGGGGACATTCCCAAAACGGCCTTTGTTACTCGTTATGGCCAATACGTGTACACCGTTATGTCCTTCGGTCTAACCAATGCCCCAGCCACGTTCTCTCGGTTAATGAACTCGGTCTTCATGGAGTATTTGGATAAATTCGTCGTAGTATACCTCGATGACATACTCATCTACTCCAAGAATGAAGCGGAACATGCCGCACATCTAAGGCTGGTATTGACGAAACTTCGAGAGCATCGCCTTTATGCCAAATTCTCCACGTGTGAATTTTGGTTGCCAGAGGTGACCTATCTAGGCCATGTAATCTCTGGTAAGGGTATTGTTGTCAATCCCGAGCGAGTTCAAGCCGTCCTTGATTGGACTCCACCTGAGACGGTCAAGCAAGTTCGGAGCTTCCTTGGCTTAGCGAGCTATTGCCGCCGCTTGCTCGAGAATTTCTCCAAGGTTGCTAAACCTCTAACTGAACTCCTCAAGAAAGATAAAAAGTTCGAGTGGACCCCACAGTGCGAGTTCAGCTTTCAGGAACTGAAAAGACGCCTAACATCTGCTCCCGTACTGGTACCACCAGATTTCTCCAAGGACTTTATTATCTATTGCGACGCCTCGTGACAAGGACTAGGTTGCATACTCATGCAAGATCGCCAGGTAATTGCCTATGCCTCACGGCAATTACACCACATGAGGAAATCTATCCCACACATGATCTAGAGCTTGCAGCTGTAGTCCATGCACTCAAAACTTGGCGACATTACCTCCTCAGTAATCATTGCGAGATCTTCACCAATCACCAAAGTTTGAAATATATCTTCACCCAACCGGATTTGAATCTCAGGCAAAGAAGTTGGGTCGAGTTGATCTCGGATTACGACTTAGGAATAACTTACACCCCGGGCAAAGCCAATGTCATGGCTGATGCACTAAGTAGTAAGTCCTATTGTAATAACCTGATGTTACAACAAAGTCAACCACTTCTCCATGAGGAATTTCGTAAGCTTAATCTTCACATCTTTCCTCGAGGATTTCTATCCACCCTGGTGGCGAAGCCTAATCTTACGGATAGCTACCCAGAAGCGTGATTAGGGCATATTCCGGATTAAGGAAAACATTGCTAGCGGAGCTGCTAAATGTTTTTCCATGGATGAGCGAGGTGTTGTCTTCTTCGAGAACCGCTTGGTGGTTCCCAAGAAACAACATCTACGCCAGTTGATTCTTAAGGAAGCTCATGAATCCCCTCTCACCATTCATCCCGGTAGTACTAAAATGTATCAAGACCTATGCCAGAGGTTTTGGTGGACTAGGATGAAGAGAGAAATTGCTCAATACATTGCTAGTTGCGACGTTTGTCGTCGTGTTAAAGCAGAGCACCAACGGCCTGCTGGCACCCTTCAACCTTTGGCTATTCCTGAGTGGAAATGGGATAAAATCAGTATGGATTTCATTACTGGGTTTCCCAGGAACAAGAGAGGGAATAATGCCATCTTCGTCGTGATCGACCATCTTTCCAAAGTAGCCCATTTCCTACCTGTTCATGAGAGTATCACCTCTAGCCAGCTAGCTGATTTATACATCTCCCGAATAGTGTCTCTTCATGGTGTCCCATTGGAAATTAACTCAGACCGTGGGAGTCTCTTCACCTCTCGATTTTGGGAAAGTTTCCAAAATGCTATCGGAACTCGTCTCTCTTTTAGCACCGCCTTCCATCCTCAATCAAGTGGTCAAGTAGAGCGAGTCAATCAAATTCTGGAAGATATGCTCTGAGCTTCTGTCATCTCATTCGGAATGGGTTGGGAGAAATGCCTTCCATTCGCGGAGTTTTCCTATAACAATAGTTATCAAACTAGCTTGGGCAAAGCTCCTTTCGAAGTTCTCTATGGACGAAAATGTCGAACGCCTCTTAACTGGTCAGAAACCGGGGAAAGACAACTCTTTGGCCCGGATATGATTCAGGAAGCAGAAGAGCAGGTTCGCGTTATTCGTGAGAAATTGAAAACAGCCCAATATCGTCAAAAGAGCCAATATGATCATAAACATAAGCTCATGACTTATGAAGTCGGCGAGAAGGCTTACCTTCGAGTTACTCCGTTAAAGGGAACCCATCGTTTCGGTATCACAGGCAAATTGGCTCCTCGTTACATTGGACCCTTTCGCATTCTTGCCAAACGAGGAGAAGTTGCCTACCAATTGGAACTACCTTCGCATCTTTCCAGAGTTCACGATGTTTTCCACGTTTCTCAACTCAGGCGTTGCTTCGCGGATCCTATTCATGGAGTAGACCACGAAACGCTTGATCTACAGGATAACCTCTCATATCGGGAATATCCCGTTTGTATCCTTGATCAAGCCGAGCGTACCACTCGACGCCATAATATCAAGTTTCTCAAGGTTCAATGGTCACACCATTCTGAGAAAGAAGCCACTTGGGAAAGGGAGGATCGTCTTCGACTCAAGTACCCCACCTTCTTCCCGGAGGATCCTAAATCTCGGGACGAGATTCTTTTGAGTGGGGGTGAGTTGTCACATCCCTGCTTTTAGTCATGCTTTAGGATTGGATGAACATGTGCATCATGGTTAAATTTCTTTTAAACTTGAAATGGGGCCTAATCAACCCCAACACCCCCCTGAAAATGCTAATTTCCAACAATTGGAATTTCAATGAACCCAAAATGCCCTTCATAAAAGCCCACTATTTTTGGTCTTGACTAAAACCTCTGCCAAAAATGGTCTTGCAATTTATGGAGGCATTCTAGATTTTTGAACAAGCCATAAGTATTTTAATTTGGGCATTTTAAATGCTATAAATATTTTAAAGTGCTCAAATAATCTTGGAAGCATTTTTAGGCAGTTGAGAATATTCCCAAATGTGCCTCTGAATATTTCCAGAGTTTTGGAAATGAAATGGTATTTATTCTATTTCAATACACATAGCAGGAAATAAATAAAAGCAAAACAGAAAAGAGAGAGAGAGAGAGTTAGAGCTTACCTGTCGCCCTGGCCTGGCCCAGCTCGGCCCAGCCCACTAGCTACCGCCAGTCATCCTCCTCCTCTCGCCAGGTGGACGAGAGGCGCGTGGCCGGCGCCCGCAGCCACACGCCGACCACCTCCTACTTCTGCCGACACCCAGGACGTCGTCTACGAGTGCCACACACTCTCCCTCGTCCCCCTCTCACTTTCCCCACTCTTCCCGTGCCCCTCTCCCACCTCTGGCTCTCTCCCCATCCCCTCCCGAGAGGAGCTCGTCGCCACCGTCGCCGTCCACCGCGGCCATCGACCCTCTCTCGTCTCTTTGACGTGTCCCCGAGCACCACCGACGTCTTCCTCTTCCTCACGGGCGAGCCACGACGCCTCGGACGCACTACAACGCCACTAGAGTCATCTTCTTCCACCTCGGTCCGTCGAGATCGCCGGCGACGGTACGCCGCCCCTGATGCCTCCCCGAGCTCGCTGAGGCCATCGCTACACTCCCCGTGAGCTCCTTCTCCGTTCCCCTCTCTTTCCTTTCCGTT
This sequence comes from Triticum urartu, assembly GCF_003073215.2. NCBI lineage: Eukaryota > Viridiplantae > Streptophyta > Magnoliopsida > Poales > Poaceae > Triticum > Triticum urartu. Next base: position 50,177,463 of record NC_053025.1, on the reverse strand, counting down.
TTCTCCCTCTAACCGCGGGCTCCATTGAGCCCGAGAGCTCGGCTCCGCCGGCCATGTCGCCGCCGTGGCCACAGGCACGTAAGCTCGATTCCGAGCGTGTCACCACACTCACCACGTTTCTAGGAGCCTAATGCACCACTCCCCACGCCTCGACGTGCCCCGTAGTTTCGGGTTTATCCTCGCCCGAACTCCGGCGACCGCCAAGGTAGTCCCCGGCGTCGTTTCCGGCCTCCCCGAGCTCCACTTCCACCACCAAACACCACGGCTTGCCCCCAGCTACGCGTAGGACCAAACCGCAGTCGATTTGGTCGACTGTGGGAAAAACCCGAGCCCCTCCGCCACGTCTGTTGTCGCCGGCATCAAGCCGTCGACGAGTTGACCACGTTTTGACCCGTGGACTGACGTGTGGACCCAAGTTGACTTCCCCCCCTGAGCCTATGACAGGTGGGGCCGATCTGTTAATTAGTTTAGGATTAGTGCTGACTAATTTTAGGTAGATTAGGTCACTGACATGTGGGCCCAGGCCCCATTGAAAGTTAGTTAGTGTTTACTTAATCATGTTAGTTAGCTGAGACACTGACAGACAGGGCCCACCAGTCAGGTTTGACTGGCCCTAGTGCCTTTGACTCGCCGATGTCATAGTGACGCAGTGCTGACGCAATTATTCATTTTCTGGATTTATTTTTATATAGGAAATTCGAGAAAATAGCCAAAACTTCTAAAAATCATAGAAAATCAACCATAGCTCCAAATCAAACAAATTATATATGAAAAATGATCAGAAAAATTCAATCTATCCATCTGTAATGGTTTCATGCATGACAAACCACTTAAACCTTGATGTTTAGGTGAAAGAAGCTAATACACTTTTTATGCATAAGAACTTTAACCTTCATTTCAATCTTTGATTCAAATGGACCCATTTCAACTTGTTTCACATTGCATTAGGCAGGACACATTATTTTGCCATGTCATAACATGCATCATATTGGTGCATATTGTCATGTGTTGATTATGTGTTGTGTGTCCTTCGCGGTAGGTTCTGCCTCCGAGGATATCTCCGAGTATCCAACTGAAGGGCAGTACCCTACTACCACTCCATCAGGCAAGCAGCCACATTGATCATACCGATACAATCCCATGTTCTCGCCTCTGTTCTCATTTACTGCATTAAGACAACAACGTTTCAAACTGCTGTGTGCTACGGTAGTTGAACCCTTATCCTCTGCATGACCTGTCATTGCCATAGTAATTAGATGAAACCGACTAGCATGTGTAGGAGTTGATTGAGCCATGTATGTGTTTCCTACCTGCTATGCCTGCTATGCTTAGAGTTGTGTCAGGTCTGGTTCATCTCGGTGATGGGCTAGAGTGAAATGATTATGTCGGTAATGTGAGGGATGTGTTGAACATGATTTGGTAAAGGTATCGATGAGAGGCCATGTAGGAGTGCATGGTGGGTTGTTTCATTGAGGCCGTCCATAAGAACTGAGATCTGTATGCGTGATTTAAGATTCAGCTACTACCACACATTGGGCCCTGAAATATGACCCCGCTTGACTTACTGACCCCTCTCGCCCTCTGTCCAGGAGTTGCAACTAGTTTCTGGTGTTTGTAGGTTATGTGTTGGCGGCCGTGCGTAGCGCTGACCCTAGGGGTGGGCTATGATGCGGTAGATACACTGTGGCCGGGTATGCTGGGCGCCCGTTTGGCGTCTCGGGACCCTGTACATAGCGTTTGGGGCCATTGAGGACACCTCGGCCGGATTTCCTAGCGGATGGAACCTGAATAGGCGATAATCCTGGACTAGAGACTTGTGCGGTTAGTCAGGTCGTGGTCTAGACCCACGTCGGCTTTCACTTGAAGTCTGCCGAGCACATGTCGTGTGCAAACGCTAACTGGTGGAAACATGCTTGAGGAAGTACACCCCTGCAGGGTATAAAACTATTCGAATAGCCGCATCCGCGGTAAAGGACTACTTGGTTGCCTATACAGTTCATAGACAAGTTAATGGACACTACTAAAAGACTCAAGATAAGTGTGAGTACCGAGGATGGCCCTCTCGTAGGATGACGAGGGAGGATCCCCGGTGGAGTATTGTGTTGGTGAGTAGTGGACTCGTGTGCGAAAACTATTTTATTAGTGGTGTTCCGTAGGATAGCTTAGCCAAGAGTCAAAGCTGGCTTGCTGCAATAACTCCACCACCTTCTTGAGAATGAGCATGTATAGTAGGTTCTGATGTAAGACTTGCTGAGTACCTTTGTACTCATGTTTGCTTAATTACTGTTTTTAGACGACAACACCGCCCCCTTCGATGGGTTTTATGTAGATCTCGACGTCGATGAGTGACTTTCCACCCAGGTGGTGATCCTGGCCATGGAGGGCCCTATGTAGATAGACAGGCTTCGAGAAGCCATCTTGCTTTCTAGTGTCTATACTCAGACTATTTGCTTCCGCATGTGCTTGTATGCTTGTATGACTTGAGTGTCGGGTCATGTGACCCCTACCTGTATGAACATGTTATGTATGGCTCTTTAGAGCCTTTAAATAAATTACTTGAGTTGTAGAGTTTTGTTGTGATGCCATGTTGTATTTGCACATATCGAGCATATTGTGTGTATGATTGAAATGCCTGGTATGTGTGGGATCCGACAATCTAGTTGTTTATCCTCGGCAGCCTTTCTTATGGGGAAATGTAGTCTAGTGTTCCTCGAGCCATAGTAGTCCGCTACAGCCCGGTTCACCGGAGTCCTGCTAGCCCAACACTACTGCTCAGGACACTTGACTGGCCGGCATGTGTTTCACTCGGTTCCTATGTCTATCCCTTCGGGGAAATGTCACACGGTGACTTCCGGAGTCCTGTCTCGCCTGCTACAGCCCGGGTTCCCCGGAGTCCTGTTAGCCCAGTGCTACAGCCCAGATTCACACGCTGATGACCGACATGCTCGATGTGATTCACGTATGCCTGTCTCCATAGGTCTGTGCCGCTTTGGGTTCACGACTAGCCATGCCGACCCGGGTTCTCTGTCATATGGATGCTAGCGACACTATCATATACGTGAGCCAAAAGGCGCAAACGGTCCCGGGCCATGGTAAGGCAACACCCGTGGGGATACCGTGCGGGAGGCCGCAATGTGATATGAGGTGTTACCGACTAGTTCGATGTGACTTGGAATCAGGGTGACAACTTCCAGGGCACTTATGTGTGACCACGAGATGCCGATGACTTGAGCCACATAATTCAGCAGCCAGACGAATCGGCCAGGCAATTCTGGACACGGTTCCTAACAAAGAAAAATCAAATCGTCGAGTATCCGGATGCAGAGGCCCTAGCAGCTTTTAAGCATAACATCCGCGACGAGTGGCTCGCCCGGCACCTTGGCTAGGAAAAGCCGAAATCTATGGCAACCATCACGACACTCATGACCCGCTTTTGTGCAGGAAAAGAAAGTTGGCTGGCTCGAAGCAATAACAGACCAAACACCATGGTACTTTGGATACCAAGGATGGCAATGGCAGGTCACGTCACAACAAACATAAGCGCCGCATTAATAGCGACAATACCGAGGATATGGCAGTCAATGCCGGATTCAGAGGCTCTAAACCTGGTCAGCGGAAAAAGCCATTCAAAATAAGCACTCCTGGCCCGTCCAGTTTGGACCGTATACTCGATCGCTCGTGTCAAATACACGGCACCCCCGACAAGCCAGCCAACCACACCAACAGGGATTGTTGGGTGTTCAAGCAGGCTGGCAAGTTAAATGCCGAAAACAAAGATAAGGGGTCACATAGCAATGACGAGGAGGAGCCCCGGTAGCCGAACACCGGAGGACAGAAGAGGTTCCCCCCACAAGTGCGGACGGTGAACATGATATACACAACCCACATCCCAAAGAGGGAGCGGAAGCGTGCGCTAAGGGACGTATATGCGTTGGAGCCGGTCGCACCAAAGTTCAACCCATGCTCCTCCTGTCCGATCACCTTTGATCGCAAGGACCACCCCACTAGTATCCGTCATGGCAGATTCGCCGCACTGGTCTTAGACCCAATCATCGACGGATCTCACCTCACTCGAGTCCTTATGGACGGTGGTAGCAGCCTGAACCTGCTTTATCAGGACACGATGCGCAAAATGGGCATAGACCCCTCAAGGATCAAACCGACAAAAACAACCTTTAAAGGCGTCATACCTGGTGTATAGGCCCATTGCACGGGCTCTGTCACACTGGAAGTGGTCTTTGGATCCCCGGATAACTTCTGAAGCAAGGAGTTAATCTTCGATATAGGCCTGTTCCGCAGTGGCTATCATGCACTGCTCGGGCGAACCGCATTTGCGAGATTCAATGCGGTACCGCATTATGCGTACCTCAAGCTCAAGATGCCAGGACCTCGGGGGGTCATCACAGTCAATGGAAACATAGAGCGCTCTCTCCGCACGGAGGAGCACATTGCGGCCCTTGCAGCAGAAGCACAAAGCAGCCTCTTAAGGCAATCCACCGGTTCAGCGATTCAAGACCCGGACACCTTCAAGCGCGCCCTGAGTAATCGGCAACAAGACCGCCTGGCACGTTCCGAGCTCGCATAGCAATCCGCCCCCACCCCAATACCAGCCAAACGGCGAAATCCGTGCCACGCGTACATAATTATGCATTAAAAATTCCATGGGCACAGGTGGGGAGGGGGGCATGACTACGACACGCCCCAAGACGCGGCTCAACCGCACTAGGGGCTTCCCGCCTTATTATTTTTTCTCTCTTTCAGGACATTAATCTCTGGAAACCCTGTCCGGCAGTACGGTTGCTAGACACGCGATGCAACAACGAAGGAGGCAGAAAGCTACGTCGCACCACGGAACTCCCAGGTGGTCTCTGACAACGAGTGAAATACCTGCTTTACATACCATTCCTCAGCTTGCCCTTGGAGGGGACATGTCAAATAGTCCTACTTTTTTCTTCTCGCACTACTTGTATCATTCTGCTTTAACGCACCTTTTTGAATAAACAATGCATAGCGCTAGACTATTATTGCATTCTCTATTCTTCTTTTATATATATATGTTCATTCACGACATTATGCACCCGTACACTCTGGTACAGCCAATACGCCAGGGGCTTAAGCATACCCCATAATACGGCGTGAGAAGTCCGAACACTTTCGAAAGTGCGGCACCCCGAACTTATAGCATTATATGCATCAACTCCGAATCATGTCTTGGGTCAATAGTTGGGTTTGCCCGGCTCCCATGTTTTGGTACCTTACGTTCCGCTATATCGGCTAAGGTAGCACTGGGAGAACTACTACGATTCTGCCCCGGTTCAGCTGGGCTAAGCACCTTAGTAGAGAAAGCTAAAACTGACTGTCATGATAAGGCAGAGACTGGCCGCTGTTCGAGAGGTTTCGAGTCCCTAAAGACTTATGCCGCTTAGAGCAAGGAGCGGGCTTTGTCCGGCTTAAGGCGTGTATAGCGCCCCGAATTCGGCCTTCCGAATACTCAGGGCTTTGCCAAAATTTAAAATTATAGAATTCTATGGCTAAGTGAGAGTGATAAAGCATTATAATCCGATTGCCTTTTCCGTTGTGCGGAGCACCTCGCTCGAAGGACCCAAAAATGGGAAAAAGAGTGCTCAGGTTTATCCCGAACACCCCAGCACTCGTGGCATGTGGGCAGAAGGCGACGACTAGCCATCTCTCATATTTGATAAACAGCCGAACAGAAGGTAATATTTTAAATTCAAACAAGCGTTGCATAGCGCATATGAACAAGTTTTCATACTACAGGATCACACGAGCAAGTTCATTCAAATATTACATCTTTCGCACACTCGTCCGCTACAAGACGGGCACCCTTCAGGACACCCTCATAATACATCTCGGGGTGGCGATGCTCCTTGCCCTGCGGCGGCCCCTCCTTCACCAGCTTCTCGGCGTCCATCTTGGCCCAGTGCAACTTTGCACAGGCAAAAGCCCGGCGTGCACCTTCGATGCAGACGGACCGCTTGATGACTTCCAGCCGTGGGCAGGCATCCACAAGCCGCCTCACCAGGCCGAAGTGGCTATTGGGAAGGGCTTCGCCTGGCCACATCCAGACTATAAAGACCTTCATGGCCTGTTCGGCCGCCTTGCGCAGCTCGACCAGTTGCTTCAGCTGGTTCCTCAAAGGCATCGGGTGTTCGGTCCCAGTATACTGAGACCAGAACAACTTCTCCATCGAGATTCCCTCCTCGGCCTGGTAATATTCTGTGGCATCCGACACGCTGTGGGGCAAATCGGTGAATGCTCCTGGAGAGCTCCGGACTTGGGTAAGTAACAAGTAATTTACTTGCACATGCTTGCTTTGCATATTGAATGCCTTACCCGCCGCTATCTTCCTCATCGCTTCAATGTCCTGGAGGGCTTTTTGGGCTTCGGCCTTGGCATTCTTTGCGCTCTCGAGGGTCGCGGCAAGCTCAGACTCTCGCGTCTTCGAGTCAAGCTCCAAAGCCTCGTGCTTCGTCACGAGAGCCTGGAGCTCTTGCTGCACCTCGCCCACCCGTGCCTCTTGCTTTTCCCGCTCGGTGCGCTCCTTGGCCGCTTTGTCTTCGGCCTCGGACAGCACTTGCTTTAGGGTCGCCACCTCGGTCGTGGCCCCTGACACATTCATGATGATCCTGTCATTTCGCAACCACATTTTCTTTTATATATATAGACAAGGTATTACTTACCTTTGTTCTCCTCGAGCTGCCTCTTGGCAAGGCCGACCTCTTTCTCGGACCCCTCGAGATCCTGCTTCAGTACGGCGACCTCCGCAGTCATTGTGGCAGAGGTCAGCAGCGAATCCTGCATACGCATACAAACATACTTATATTAGACTCCTGCATATTTTATTTGATCCTCTATTCGGTTTTTCTTTGTGAACACCAAACAGAGCATCAGGGGCTACTGTCTATGCGGTAATATTTTTCCTATATTTTCAATACTTACCTCAAAGCCTGTTAGAAGGCTGGCACAGGCTTCAGTCAGTCCGCTCTTGGTGGACTGAACCTTCTTGATCACCACACTCATAATTGTGTGGTGTTCTTCGTCGATGGAAGTGCCTCGAAGCGCTCCCAACAGGTTGTCCGGTGCCTCTGGATGGACAGAGGTCACCGGCACGGGCATCTTTCCCCTTTTGGAAGGGGGCCGCCTGCCCGAGTCCGAAACCACTGTAGGTTCCGGCGTGGTGTTCGGCTGAGAGCCGAACTTGGAGCCCCCGGGAGTCTTGCTCCCTTTGCTCCTGGAGTCCGGAGGGTCTCCTTGAGGCGCCTCCGGGACTGTCTCCCCCCAGCTCGGTGCCCCTTGAGACAATACCTTGACATTGTCCGTAGGGCAAGGGGAGGAGGCGGTCAAAAGTGGATTGCTATCCATATCCGACGAGTCCAAGGAACCGCCCGACGAGGATATGTCGATACGGGCTTGGGGCGGTCTGCATAATCATATTCGACGTTAGGAGAAGCAGTGCGACAAAGGTATGCTATGAGTTACTCTGGTATCCAAATACTTACGACTTCGCCAGGGGCTTGGCCCTGAGCAGCCACCCGTCTTTGCCTTCGGTGGCGGTGGTGGAGCAGTCCACAAGATGAGTCCTTCCCTTCTTGGACCCTTCGGCCTCCCCGGTTGGGGCGGCCTTCCTTTTCTTGTCTCCCCCGGCTGGAGGGGGAGCATCTTCATCTTCCTCCTCGTTTTCATGGGAGGAGTGCGTCGCGGACAATGAGTCCGATAGCACCTTGCACCGGGAACTCTTTCGGGTTCCCTTGGCCTTCTTATTGGCCTTATCCGGCACCTCATAAGGAGCCGGAGTCAGCATCTCCGTCAGAGAGCATCCGCAGTGTCTTCGGGCAGAGGGGCCGGACAGTCAATCTGCTCCGATGCCTCCACCCAGTCCTGTCAAAGGCATGGGAGCTCATACCTCGCACATGGTTAAGCTATGGGAAATAAATATCCTACCAGATGTACAGAACTTACCAGATTCGCTGGGCGCTTTGCGCTTAGCCCGCGGTCCTCGGTGAGAGAGGGAGGGACCTCGGCACCCTTGAACAGCACCCTCCAGACATCTTTGTGCATCATGTCGAAGAGCTCACTTAGAGTGTGGTACCGGGCCTGGTCGAACTCCCATAAGTTGAAATCCCGTTGTTGACATGGGAGGATCCGACGGAAGAGCATGACCTAGACTATGTTGACAAGCTTAAGTTTCTTGCTTGTCATGTTCCGGATACACTTCTAGAGTCCGTCCAGCTCCACCGATGAACCCCAGGACAGGCCCTTCTCCTTCCAGGAAGTGAGCCGTGTGGGGATTCCGGATCGAAACTCGGGGGCCGCCACCCAGTTGGTGTCGCGCGGTTCGGTGATGTATAACCACCCCGATTGCCACCTCTTTACGGTCTCCACGAAGGAGCCTTGGAGCCATGCAACTATGGGAATTCTGCCCACCATGGCTTCGCCGCATTCCGCTTGTTGGCTGCCTACAACCTTCGGCTTGATATTGAAGGTCTTCAGCCATAGGCCAAAGTGGGGCCGGATGCGGAGGAAAGCCTCGCACACGACGATGAACGCCGAGATGTTGAGGATGAAATTCGGGGCTAGATCATGAAAGTCCAGCCCGTAGTAGAACATGAGGCCACGGATGAATGGATGGAGGGGAAACCCCAATCTGCGGATAAAGTGGGGGACAAAAACCACACTTTCGTGAGGTTCCGTGGTAGGGACAACCTGCCCCGCGGCTGGCAGCCAGTGCATGATGTCCGCGGCTAAGTATCCGGCGCCACGTAACTTTTTGATGTGCCCCTCTGTGACAGAGGAGGCCATCCACTTGCCTCCCGCTCCGGACATGTTTGGAGAGAGTTGAGGAGGAGGATGCGGACTTGGGCGCTGGAGCTCGAGTGCGCGAGAATGGATGAGCAAGGAGGAAGAAGGCGTGGGTAGAAAAAGGTGAGATCTTATCCCCTTATAAGGGCGGACTAAACTATGCGCCCCCCACTAGCCTGGTAAAACTCACTTATCCCCCAAGCGCCATAATTGATGGCGCGGTTGGGTTACCCACGTCCGTATTAATGAGAATCCCGTAATAAGGGGAACACGATCTCTGCTTTGAGAAGACATGTCAAGAAACTGCCTCGCGTTATGTGCGGGGCTGGTTAAAGAAAAATGGTTCGAATAATTACCGGGCCATGACATGATGTCATGCTGCCAAAATGTTTCAGTAGATTAGATTTGTGGAAATGTTATTCTCTCTACGGTGGTATGTGGAACTTATTTCGCAGGGTTGAACACTATCCTTGTATTCAAACTCTTCCGTGGTGTATTCGGAGGAGGAACCCTCCTTGCAATGTCGAAGACAACACTGCGCGCCGGACTCATCGTCATTGAAGCCTGGTTCAGGGGCTACTGAGGGAGTCCTGGATTAGGGGTTCTCCGGATAGCCGGACTATATCCTTTGGCCGGATTGTTGGACTATGAAGATACAAGATTGAAGACTTCGTCCCGTGTCTGGATGGGACTCTACTTGGCGTGGAAGGCAAGCTAGGCAATACGGATATGTATATCTCCTCCTTTGTAATCGACCTTCAGTAACCTTAGCCCCTTCCGGTGTCTATATAAACCGGAGGGTTTTAGTCTGTAGGACAACATACAATCATACCATAGGCTAGCTTCTAGGGTTTAACCTCTCCGATCTCTTGGTAGATCAACTCTTGTAATACCCATATTATCAAGTATAATCAAGCAGGACGTAGGGTTTTACCTCCATCAAGAGGGCCCGAACCTGGGTAAAACATCGTGTCCCCTGCCTCCTGTTACCATCTGCCTTAGACGCGCAGTTCGGGACCCCCTACCCGAGATCCGCCGGTTTTGACACCGACACTCGTACAAACTTATTTTTAAATTGAAGGATCCAATCGAAACTCCAATGGCACATCAGGTATGTTCACGCATGTTTCTTTAACAGGTTTGCTCTTATCAATAGCTCTGTTGATTTCAATTTCAATTGTGTATACAGTTGACCTTCATATCATGCACATTATTAGCATCACAACAGAGCCAATAGTGTTGTTGTACATGTAGACCCGTGGTACCCATCTGAAATCTTGTTGTGCCGTGTAGTTTCCCACACTTTGTATTCTTTCACTGCTGCTTTGTCTTGAACTGATATGATTTGAACCGTGTCTCTATTTTGATTTGGCAAGACAATATAGTGACCATAGGACATAGATATATGTTTGTTTGATGCTTTTATTATGTACTAGCACTTGGCAATAGAAGACTTGCTAGTTTAATCCTGTCCACCTTACTAATGAACTGGTTCACAGAAATGAGTTTCATATACTAGTACATGCTAAACTTGTTATGTGTCTACTTGTTTCTTCTTTCAGAATGCTGACAGAATATTGGGGAAGAGTGCCTTATTAAGCAATGGTAAAGGAAGTAATGCAGATAAGGTTCAGGATAGTGACACATCCTTGTTCATCTCCAACAAAGCTGATAAAACAGCTAAGGAAGACTATCTTGAAGACAGCGAGACAACCCCAAAGTCCTGTCTTGGTTTAGTGTTTGAGTTACTGGCCACTACCGCTTCCACAAGCTATTCAAACTCACTGTCTGAATCAGTTCGGTTTCTTGAGTCTCAACTACAAGCTGAAAGACATCGATCATCTGTGCTGCGACAAGAAGCGGAAGGACTGCGGAAGTCCCTGGAGCATTCAGATGCATACTTTCTGGTGCAACAGCAAGCGTTGGAGGATTTTAGCGCCACACAGGACAAAGCTAATCAGCTTCCTAAGCTTATTGCCAGCATGGTAGATACCCAGGATAACGTTTCTTGAGCTCTTCTGAAGTTGTTTCAGTTATGCTCTTGTTTTGCTGCCGCGTTTATTTGCATTGGTGGCCAATTTTGACGACCAGTGTATGTAATGTGCTGCTTTGTTCCCTATATTTGCACTAGTGGCGAACTTTGATGCCCAGTGGATGTAATATGTGTAATAGTGGTAATAGGCTAGCATTAATTGCTTGCTTATTTATTTCCTTATTGTCTTGTTTAGTTGTTTGCTTGTAGTCACTACAGTTCTTTTTCTGTTTTTTTCTAGTGGACACAATAGCCTATTTTTGGTAACTAGGCCAAAATAATCATGGCAACACACGGACTATTGTAACCATGGGCCTCCTGCAGGCCGTATGATCCATGGGCCTTTATCCGGCCGTAGGATTCATCGAACTTCTATACGGGCCTTAGGGTCCGTGGGCCTTCTATGGGCCGTAGGGTCCATGGGCCTTCTATGGGCCGTACGATCCATGGGCCTTCTACGAGCCGTACTATCCATGGGCCTCATACGGGCCGTAGGATCCATGGGCCTTCTACGGGGCATATCATCATTTCACCAATCATAGGCCATACTATTCGTGGACCATAACGGGCCGTTAATAGCCCGTATTTGATAACTCTATGAAAACAGCCCAACGGTTTTTTTGGACATGAAAACGGCCCAACGTATTAACGGTCCGCAAACGGGCCAACTGTAACGACGGGCTGAATTTGGCCCACAAGCAGAAAATGACAGTAACAGGCCGTATGTAACCGAATGCTGCAAATGAGCCCAAGAATTAATGGGCCCTGAGAAGGCCGAAAGATAACTTGGGCTGGAAACGGCCCAAAGGAATAACGGGCCGTTAATGGGTATAAAGTGATACACTGTTCATTACTGGCCAGTTTCACCACCGGCCGTTAATGGGCCAAGAGTTACAAAGGTCCTCATACGGGCCGAAGGAAGCCATGGGCCACACATGGGATGAAAGTTAAAACAGACTGAATCATATTGGGCGGCGCAGATGACGCTACTGGGCCTAATTCGGGTAGGGCGTAACGGGCCCTGGGTTAGCGGGCTGTAAATGGGCTATATGTGAACAGGCCGTTAACAGGCTTTCTGTGGGCCGGCCCGCCACCTTTTGACCAAGTCAAACGAGCCGGCCTTTTCACAGGAATGGACCTCTGTTGGGCCGTGCCACGTGGCACCGTATCATAGGCGCCTTCGGTCCAATGAGAGGATGACATCTGTCCCAATGGTGAGCCGACACGTGTTTCCTCCAGCCAATGATGATTTTACACGTGGAAAATCCCCATTGGTCAGGGCTGTTAACGGGTTATCGGATCCAGAACCCGACCCGATATCTTAACGGCGTTCCGTTACGGTGGATGCCATGTGTCGGTCACCCTTGATGAAAGCACTTCTGTGACGTGCGATTTATCGTCATGGAAGTGGACACCTCCATGATGATAATTTTGGTAATGTCATGGAACACTTATACAACAACACAGGTATGACTATCTTGATTCTGTCATAAAATCGTCATGGATGTACATGCATGACAAAAAACGCAACCTACTGTGACAAACACGTATCATCACAGAAGTGTATTTTTTGTATTGGTAGCATCACACGTTTCAATCAGAGAAGCAATTTCATAAGCACCCTTAAAAGCAACAAATTCTTCAATTTGTTGAACATCATAGTAACTATAAACACCCTTAGCATACGAAGATACGATTCCATTATGCTATAAACACTCACATTGATAGGGAAGGTGTTTCTTAGGGTTTTCAGAACAACAAGTAATATCATATATTTCGCATAAATTCCAAGCATAACATTGCAAATGATGAATTTGACCCAGTAAAATTTTCCCTTTTTCAGATATTCGGTGTCGCACATAACAAGCATGCTCATCTAAAGATTTGCCCTCAACTAAGCTAGTTGGGGCTTCAGCACGAGCACATAGGGACCAAAGATGATCCAAGTAATAAGCTTCAGCAGTGTGATAGATTTTGTGTGGTTCTTCAACCATTGGTTTAGTAGGTACAAATAATTTTTTTGGTATTTTGTGTATCCTACACATAATTAAAGATAGAAAACAACTAAGAACAGCAAATAAAAATTACTTAGTGATAAAGCAAACAAGCACACACGAGAATATTCACCCCACGCTATTGCTCCCCGGCAACGGCGCCAAAAAATGTCTTGATAACCCACAAGTATAGGGTATCGCAACAGTTTTTGATAAGTAAGAGTGTCGAACCCAACGAGGAGCTAAAGGTAGAACAAATATTCCCTCAAGTTCTATCGACCACCGATACAACTCTACACACGCTTGACGTTCGCTTTACCTAGAACAAGTATGAAACTAGAAGTACTCTATAGGTGTTGTTGGATAGGTTTGCAAGATAATAAAGAGCGCGTAAATAAAAGCTAGGGGCTGTTTAGATAAAGACACAACTAAGTTAGGTTTAGTAGAGAGATTTTTTTATGAGAAAGATATTTGTCCCTAGGCAATCAATAACTAGACCAGTAATCGTTATTGCAATTTTATATGAGGGAGAGGCATAAACTAACATACTTTCTCTACTTGGATCATATGCACTTATGATTGGAACTCTAGCAAGCATCCACAACTACTAAAGATCATTAAGGTAAAACCCAACCATAGCATTAAAGCATCAAGTCCTCTTTATCCCATACGCAACAACCCCCTTACTCGGGTTTGTGTTTCAGTCACTCACGCAACCCACTATAAGCGAATAATAAACGTATTGCAACACCCTACAGCGGGAATCCCTCATTCTTGCGCGACACGGAGAGCACCATAGGACAGCACCAATAATAAAACATGCAACTCAAACTAATCACGATCATCAAATAACCCATAGGACAAAACGGATCTACTAAAACATCATAGGATAGCCATACATCATTGGGAAATAATATATAGCATTGAGCACCATATTTAAGTAGAGATTACAGCGGGTAAGAGAGAGATTACACCGCTGCATAGAGGGGGGAAGAGTTGGTGATGATGGCGGTGAAGTTGTTGGTGAAGATTGCGGTGATGATGACGGCCCCCGGTGGAACTCTGGTGCCACCGCAAGCGAGGGGGAGAGAGCTCCCCTCCTTTTTCTTCTTCTTTGACCTCCTCTCTAGATGGGAGAAGGGTTTCCCCTCTGGTCCATGGCCTCCATGGCACGGGAGGGGCGAGAGCCCCTCCGAGATTGGATATGTCTCTCTGTCTCTCTCTGTTTCTGTGTTTTTAGATTCTACCCTTTCACCGTTTCTTATATTCCTGGAGATCCGTAACTCCGATTGGTCTGAAATTTTAACACGATCTCTATCCGCATATTAGCTTTCTTGCAGCGAAAGAAGGGCATCAACCGCCTTACAGGGTGTCCACGACGGTCAGGGGCGTGCCTGCCCCCCTAGGGCGCGCCCCCTGCCTCGTGGCCCCCTCGGGCATCGTCTCGCGTGGATGTTTCTTCCCAAAAATCATATATATTCCAAAAAAATCTCCTTCAATTTTTATCCCATCTGGACTCCATTTGATATGGATATTCTGTGAAACAAAAAACATGCAACAAACAGGAACTGGCACTGGGCACTAGATCAATATGTTATTCCCAAAAATAGTATAAAAAGTTGCCAAAAGTATATGAAAGTTGTAGAATATTGGCATGGAACAATCAAAAATTATATATATGATGGAGATGTATCATGTTTCCATGATTCCAAAAACTTTGTGTGATGTGTTAGGTTTCCGTGAATTTGATGATTCTTCTTTAAATTTGCACCTCACGGATTCCACTATTAAGAAACCTATGGGAAAAATTAATGATGTTCATATTGTTGAAAATAGAAATTATGTGCCTGTAGATTTCATTGTTCTTTATGTGATTGTTCTTCTGTAACCCCAAAAATGGTATATGTCCCATTATTCTTGGTAGGCCTTTCCTTAGAACGATTGGTAAAATTATTGATATGAAAGAAGGGAATATTAGATTCCAATTTCCATTAAGGAAAGGCATGTTACACTTTCATAAAAAGGAAATTAAATTACCTTATGAATCTATTATGAGAGCCACTTATGGATTGCATACCAAAGATGATAATACCTAGATCTATTCTTGCTTTTATGCCTAGCTAGGGGCGTTAAACGATAGCGCTTGTTCGGAGGCAACCCTATTTTATTTTGTTTCTTTATTTTTGGTTCTGTTTAGTAATAAATAATTCATATAGCCTCTATTTAGATGTGGTTTTATACTTTTAATTAGTGTTTGTGCCAAGTAGAACCTTTGGGAAGACTTGGGGAAAGTTTTAGCGATCTTGCTGTAAAAAATAAAAACTTTAGCGCTCACGAGATTTGCTGCCATTTTTTACTGGAGAGCGCGATTAGGTTGATTCTTTTTGCAGATAATTAATAGATAAATTCATCACGTCCATCAGTTTAGTTTAGAATTTTTGGGGTTACAGAAGTATTAGAAACCTACAGATTACTACAGACTGTTCCGATTTTGACTGATTCTGTTTTTCGCGTGTTGTTTGCTTATTTTGATGAATCTATGGCTTGTATCGGAGGTTATGAACCATAGAGAAGTTGTAATACAGTAGGTTTAACACCAATATAAATAAATAATGAGTTTATTACAGTACCTTAAGTGGTGGTTTGTTTTCTTATACTAACGAAGCTTAGTAGATTTTCTGTTTAAGTTTTGTGTTGTGAAGTTTTCAAGTTTTGGGTAAAGATTTGATGGATTATCAAATAAGGAGTGGCAAGAGCCTAATCTTGCGGATGCCCAAGGCACCCCAAGGTAAAATTCGAGGACAACCAAAATCCTAAGCTTGGGGATGCCCCGGAAGGCATCCCCTCTTTCGTCTTCTTCCATCCGTAACTTTACTTGAGGCTATATTTTTATTCACCACATGATATGTGTTTTGCTTGGAGCGTCTTGTATGATTTGAGTGTTTGCTTTTTAGTTTACCACAATCATTCTTGCTGTACACACTTTTTGGGAGAGACACACTTTAATTGGAATTTATTAGAATACTCTATGTGCTTCACTTATATCTTTTGAGCTAGATAATTTTTGCTCTAGTGCTTCACTTATATCTTTTAGAGCATGGTGGTAGTTTTATTTTATAGAAGTTATTGATCTCTCATGCTTCACTTATATTATTTTGAGAGTCCTTTAGAACATCATGGTAATTTTCCTTGGTTATAAAATAGTCCTAATAAGATAGGCATCCAAGATGGGTATAATAAAAACTATCATAGAAAGTGCATTGAATACTATGAGAAGTTTGATACATGATAATTGTTTTTGAGATATAAAGATGGTGATATTAGTGTGTGCTAGTTGAGTAGTTGTGAATTTGAGTAATACTTGTGTGGAATATTGCAAGTCCCGTAGCATGCACGTATGGTAACCGTTGTGTAACAAATTTGAAACATGAGGTGTTATTTGATTGTCCTCCTTATGAGTGGAGGTCGGGGACGAGCGATGGACTTTACCTACCAATCTATCCCCCTAGGAGCATGCGCGTAGTGCTTGGTTTTTGATGACTTGTAGATTTTTGCAATAAGTATGTGAGTTCTTTAGGACTAATGTTGATTCCATGGATTATACGCACTCTCGCCTTCCATCATTGCTAGCCTCTTCGGTACCGTGCATTGCCCTTTCTCACCTTGAGAGTTGGTGCAAACTTCACCGGTGCATCCAAACCGCGTGATATGATACGCTCTGTCACACATAAGTCTCCTTATATCTTCCTCAAAAGAGCCACCATACCTACCTATTATGGCATTTCCATAGCCATTCCGAGATATACTGCCATGCAACTTTCCACCGTTTCATTTATGACACGCTTCATCATTGTCATATTGCTTTGCATGATCATGTAGTTGACTTCGTATTTGTGGCAAAGCCACCATGCATAATTTATCATACATGTCACTCTTGATTCATTGCCCTTCCAGGTACACCGCCGGAGGCATATATAGAGTCATATTTTGTTCTAGTATCGAGTTATAATCATTGAGTTGTAAATAAATAGAAGTGTGATGATCATCATTAATAGAGCATTGTCCCAAAAAGAAGAGGGCGAAAGGCCAAAAAAGAAATAAAGGCCCAAAAAAGAGAAAAAAATAATAAATAATAAATAAAAAGGGACAATGCTACTATCCTCTTTTTCCACACTTGTGCTTCAAAGTAGCACCATGATCTTTATGATAGAGAGTCTCTTATTTTGTCACTTTCATATACTAGTGGGCATTTTTCATTATAGAACTTGGCTTTTATATTCCAACAATGGGCTTCCTCAAATGCCCTAGGTCTTCGTGAGCAAGCAAGTTGGATGCACACCCACTTAGTTTCTTTTGTTGAGCTTTCATACATTTATAGCTCTAGTGCATCTGTTGCATGGCAACCCCTACTCCTTACATTGACATCAATTGATGGGCATCTCCCTAGCCCGTTGATTAGCCGCGTCGATGTGAGACTTTCTCTTTTTTGCCTTCTTAGGATAACCTCCATCATCATATTCTATTCCACCCATAGTGCTATATCCATGGCTCACGCTCATGTATTGCGTGAAAGTTGAAAAAAGTTTGAGATTACTAAAGTATGAAACAATTGCTTGGCTTGTCATCGGGGTTGTGCATGATGAGAGAATTCTTGTGTGACGAAAATCGAGCATGACCAAACTATATGATTTTGTAGGTGTGAACTTTCTTTTGCCATGTTATTTTGGGAAGACATGATTGCTTAGTTAGTATACTTGAAGTATTATTATTTTTATGTCAATATTAAACTTTTGTCTTGAATCTTTCAGATCTGAACATTCATGCCACAATAAAGAAAATTACATTGAGAATTATGCTAGGTAGCATTCCACATCAAAAATTCTGTTTTTATCATTTACCTACTCGAGGACGAGCAGGAATTAAGCTTGGGGATGCTTGATACGTCTCCAACGTATCTATAATTTTTGATTGTTCCATGCAATTATATTATCTTTTTTGGATGTTAATGGGCTTATTTATACACTTTTATATTATTTTTGGGACTAACCTACTAACCCAAGGCCCAGTGCAAATTGCTGCTTTTTTGCCTATTTCAGTGTTTCGTAGAAAAGGAATATCAAACGGAATCCAAACGGAATGAAACCTTTGGGAGAGTTATTTTTGGAACAAACATGATCCAGGGACTTGGAGTGGACGTCAAGAAATCAACGAGGAGGCCATGAGGCAGGGAGGCGTGCTTACTCCCTGGGCGCGCCCCCACCCTCGTGTGTCCCTCGTAGCTCCATCGACCTACTTCTTCCTCCTATCACTACTAGGGCAAACGTTATACACAGAACTTTAGCAGTAGCGCTTGTTAAAAGAGCACGCTACTGCTAGATAGCAGTAGCGCGTGCAAAATAAGTGCGCTGCAGATGGACATATATCAGTAGCGCGTCTCATCGAAAACTCGCTACTACTAAAATTCCAATCACTTAGCCGATGGGCTACACATAGTAGTAGCGATCTTCCAAAATCGCGCTACCGCTAATAAACTTATAGCAGCGCGTTTATGTGTAAATCGCTACTGCTAACAAAAAGAAAATGAAATGAAAAACGAATAGAGATGTAAATGAAAATGAAAGAAACAGAAAAAGGAGAAAAGAAAAATATAAAATGTAAAGAAAATAAATGAAAAAGGGAAAAAATGGTGAAGACGTAGCAGTGGCGAGCTCTCTGAAACGCGCTATAGCTAACTTAGCTATAGCGCATTTTCTGTAACGCGCTACCGTTACTTTTGACTTAACCAAAAACAGTTTCCCCCCGGCCACCACTTCTCCCCCAAATCGATCCCTCGCCCCACTTCACCGCCGTCTCCCCCACTTCGCCGTCGCCCCCACTTCGTCGTCGTCTCCTGCCGGCGTCGACGCCGCGCTCATCCTCACGGCCGTCGCCCGAGGCCGCCCAGCCTCACCGCCGCCGCCTCTCGGGCCGCCCTCAACCTCATCGTCGCCTCCCTCGACCTAACCGCCGCCGCCCTCGACCTCACTGCCCCCGAGCCCGCCAAGACCGCCGTGTCCCAATCCTGAGCCCGCCCACCCCGCCCCTATCTCTGTCGCCAAGCACCTCCCCACCACCGTCTCTCCCCTCTCTGTAAGCCCCCCAACTCATCCTTTTTAGTTAATAGATGTTAATGTTAACTAGTAGATAATGTTGATGTTTTTTAGTTAGGGTAATAATAGACGATGTTAAGTAGTAGATAATGCAGATGTTAATTAGTTCAGTAGGGTTTAGTTTTTGAATTGAGTTTGTTTAACTAGATGTTAATTAGGGAAGTAGGGTTTAGTTTAGAGTAAAGTTTAGTTCAGTAGTTAACTAAATATAATCTATATTTGGTTTTTGAATTGAGTTTGAGAGAGCATGTGATTTGTGTCGATTTTCTTGAAGTGTCAAACGCTAGGACATGCAAATTTGAAGTGGTCAGGATATATGCAAATTCGCAATTGTGTTTGCCCATGTTTCGATTGTGCCCAGGTGGCCTTTTGTTGTTTCCAAGGAATGAAGCTGAGTGGCCTATGTTTTCCTGGAATGTTGATTCATTTCCGTTCTGGCAAATTTCAGGTTCTCGATTTGTCCACTTTTTAGCAGAGGTCATGCTGAAATTTTCCATGAATTTCGGCATGACTTGTGCCACAAACTAGGACATATTGAGTGCCCGGGATTTGCCGCACCAGGAAGGAGTCGATGTTCCTACAAAACATAGGCCTTTTGTATGTCATTATTCATTTTATTAGGTCTAGAATTAATTTACTAGATTTAATCATAGGAAACATGGCTAGCAATGATGAAGGACAGGGTTCTGGTGATTGCGACGACGTCTACCGGGCAGCAGGCGAATTTTTTAGCCTTGCCGACGATCAACCGGTGGCATCGGGGACTGAGACCGACACGCAGACCGGTGCTGAGACTGAGACCGGCGCTGAGACTCAGACCGGCATCGAGACCGGCGCTGAGACTGAGACCGGCGCTGCCTCGGGGAGCGGAGCCGGTGTAGAACCGAAAGCAAAGAGGCAACGGCTTCCTAACAAACTCAAGACTACTAGACTGGTGGTCACTGAGGTGGACGACGGCAATTTTGAGCCAAAGGCGCCCGAGGAAGCGTGTCGATGCTACGACAATCAAATAGGCTACATCGTACGGACAACTGCCACCATCAACGATGAGAAACTATAGAAGATAGAAAATATGAGGAGATCCCTCCTAAAGAAGTTTCACCAGATATTTTTGTTCCCGGGCCGGAATGAGAAGGATTATGAAGATCCAGATGAGGACCTGGCAATGAAGAAGATAAACAAACACGCCATGACCAAGTTTAGCGACGCGTTGGCCGCCTAGAAAAATCGAGTGAAAGCAAAGATCATCGACAAGAAGGAACCCTACTCCGAGATTGTAAAGGATAATCCGACAATCACGGAAGAGCAGTTTCAAATTTTCAAGGAGGTTTGCAAGGCCGAAGCTGCAAAAAAAAAGTCTAAGTACATGAAGGGGCTTCAAGAGAGAAACATTGGGAGCCACCACCTCGGAAGCCGTGGTTACGGCGGAAAAAGGTCCAAATGGGCAAAGGAGGACGCGGAAGCCGCGAGTCTTGGCATCCCAGACCCCTTGGCGGATTTCACCGTCCCGCGGGAGCGTGACATCCTCAGGGCCCGGCACCGTTGGGACCCAGTGAACAAGGTTTACGAGACAACACCGGTCATTACGGAGTTCATGAGACTGCTGGTAATTTTAGTTTCTGATCAATTTGACTGCACACATTAGTCATATTTGTAAACGATCCTTGTGCCTTTTGCAGAGAGAGTAGCACCGGATTGTGGCCGAAAGCGACTCACCGTCTAAGGCATTGGCGAGGCCCAAGTGGGACACTCCATTCAACCGGGCGTTGAACATATTGAAACGACAACCGGTGGATATTCGGCCGTTGTATGGACGCGTGCACGGTGTCGGAGACGGCACCATGTGGAAGAAGTACTACCGTGAGACCACGGAGGAGAGAAAGGAAAGACGGAGGTTAACTGAAGAAAACATCGACAAGAAGGTTGAGATTGTGGTTGAGAAGAAATCATCTCAGACAATCGCAATGGCGGTAGCTGCCGCAAAACAGGTGGTTGCAGATTTGTCTACTCCCTTGGTGACGGGCGTTTTCACTTGGACAAGGCAAAATCCAGAAAAAAAGCAGAGCACTTTCCCCTTGCTGACTTCTTGGGGAGCAGCTCGACTAGTGTTGCACCAGCACCTGCTCCCGCACCGTCTCCCGCACCCGACGTGCTCGGTGGTGCTTCGTCTTTGGCTGAGCTTGACGCCCTCACGGTATCTGTCACATTGGCCCCCTTCAATATAAATGTATAATCTCCCGTTTTCGTTGCCTTTCGGATGTCTCACGTCGCAGACTTTTCTTTGCAGGCCGACGAAACACCGTGCACCATATTGTACACCATCGGCGACCAGAAGGTGGACGTGGGGAAGGCGACAATAATGGAGCTGAAGGAACCATTGTTCCACAGCCGGCCGATCCCCCCGAACGTCTTCAAGGTTTCTGTGGCCAGTGTCAAATCGGGCCACAAGAATTTGCCTCCTCCAATACTAGTGGGGGATGACGACGAGACACCGCGGCGGCTTGGTGATTGTTGCAATGGGTGGGTCTTGTTGTGGCCAAAGAGTCTGCTTTGTCTGGAGGGGGCCGGGAGCACACCCATGAGCACGCAGCCTCGGCAAGGTATGAACATCAACACCCCACCTACCCAATTAGCGTCGGGTGTCGGGTTGGGTGATAGCGGACGGGGTAAGGAGGAGGCTCCATTAGTCACTGATGACGTCGCCATGGATGAGGATGAGGACGACAATGGCGTTGAACAGTATGTCTATACTGGCGCCTCCTCAGGGTTTGAGCGTCATGAGTCGGTGCCTGAATTGCCGTCTCAACGTATTATAGACGACCTTCCGATAGTAAAAAATTCTAGGAAGAGAGCGAGGAAAGGCAAAAAAGCTGATTCTATGATCCAGCCGCCTCAGCAGCCTCGGCTTCAAGACCGTATAGATATCCCCGATGCGGTAAATGGCATATCCCCGGTCAACCAATCCTACATGCAACAGCGCTACGGGTCAGATTCGGCGATCTAAGGAGACTTCATGACGATGTGATGCGGGTAGAGAAAGGCCTCATCACCTCGAAAGATCCAGGATACCCACTCTACGTGGTTAACGTTCCGCGGCAAATGTCGTACATCGACAGCTTCCCCACGGATAAGTTCTTCCTCCGATTCGATTACATATTCGACATGTTTCACTTGAAGAAGCTGGATTTTACGTTTGTCCGCCTTTATGCCTTGCACATGAACTACATCATCGGGGTTGAGCAGATATCTCATATCTGTGTTGCTGACCCGTACTACATGCACGAGGGCTTCTTGGGAGTCTGCCCAAAGCACCGTGACTATGCAAGGGATTACATCGTCAGTTTCATGATCGCCAATAAGGACAAGGAGGCGATTATTGTGCCTTATCATCCTGTGTAAGTCATCCGCGCTGGTCTCCTTCCTTCGATTTCAATCATTCATTTGCATGGTGGAGGATAATTAATTTGAGGTGTACTTGTTTTGCGCAGCGGCGGGCGCGCCGTCCTCATCATCCACTACCCCCGATTCTCCCACGCTCTTTACTTGGACTCGTCGAAGAACATTCACAAAAAGGATTACACCCACATCAAGGATGTTCTCGACAGTGCTATGTTTTATTACCAAGCAAGGGGTGGAGAGGTCAGGGACAAGAAGAGAAGGGGCGGCAGGGTCGCCTTCGGCCATAAGACCGACTTCTGCTGCATCCAGCAACCGAACGATTCTCTTAATGATGGATTCTATGTCCTACACCACATGCTGGAGTACAGACGGGATCACCAGAACCTTCGCATGTCACCTAGATCTGGCGATGCCCATATTCTGCAATGGGCAAAGGACATAGGAGATATCGAGGATCATCGACTTCGAGCTGAGTTCTATAACATCCAGCGCGAACTTGCCCAAATCATCATCAAGGAGGTCGTCGGAAAAACAGGGATGTTCTACGGAGACGGACAAATGTCACAGGAAGATGTCCGAACATGGATAGCCTCTCAGCGTCTCGACATGAAGCCTTTCACTAAGATCGAGGACTATCTCCCTGACTTGGATGGATGGAACGACATGTTGGAGTGATTGTCGATATATGACAATGTGTCTGTTTAGTCCATACTTTCTGTATGACAGAACTTTGAGTTATGCACGGTGAAACTTTATTTGTGATGTAATTAAACCGTCCTCCTGCTCGACTAGCGAAAATCACTCTAGTTAGGGCATTTTGGGGTACGATGAACTTTGTTATTTATGATTATGATATGTTGTTTCTATTTTTGCCAAGTCTGTCTCTTTTCTGTTGTTCAACTATATATGTTGCATATCATCGACTCATGTGACGATGCAGGTGCATAGATCATAGATGGTGAAGAAGTGCTACGCCAGCAGTATATATACGACAAATGGCCGGAGTGTCAGGCCCAGGTGTACTGGTTCCCGGTTTCCGAGCGATAGGCAGTAGTTAGTTTAGGTTCACGCTAATGCGAGAGAGGGATACGAACTCATGTACTCAAAGTGATAGCTCTTCTCGCGTATATCATTGTTTATATGGATGACGATGTATTTGCAAGTAATCGAGACTTGTATCACTATTTTCGAGATGATGAAGAGAGACCACTTTGTGTTGGATGATGATTATGATGATGACATGATTTGATGAGACTAATTGTATGTATATGCTATGATTACATTTGTATGTGTATGATATGCTAAAGATTATTGTATAAAGCCTATTCAAATAAAAAACAAATACAAAACAAATATGCAGGGAAAAAACTAATAAAACTAGTAGTAGCGAGGGGGGGAAATTTAGCAGTAGCGCCGCCTTACCAGTAGCTCTTCCCAGTAAACAGCACTGCAGATAATATCAGCAGCGCCCTTTTCTAAAGAGCGCTACAGCTATTCATGTATAGCAGTAGCATGGGACAACAGGCGCTACTGCTATACGTTAGTTGTAGCGCCTTATTAGTAGCGCCGGTCCCCGCGCAACTGAGAGGCCCAAAACCCGCGCTGCTGCTAGGCTTTTCCATAGTAGTGTATATATATATCCATATACCCGAAAACATCCAGGAGCACCACGAAACCCTATTTCCACCGCCGCAACCTTCTGTACCCAAGAGATCCCATCTTGGGGCCTTTTTTGGAGCTCTGTCGGAGGGGAAATCAATCACGGAGGGCTTCTACATCAACACCATAGCCTCTCTGATGATGTGTGAGTAGTTTACCTCAGACCTTCGGGTCCATAGTTATTAGCTAGATGGATTCTTCTCTCTCTTTGGATCTCAATACAAAGTTCTCCTCGATCTTCTTGGAGATCTATTCGGTGTAACTCTTTTTGCGGTGTGTTTGTCGAGATCCGGTGAATTGTGGGTTTATGATCAAGATTATCTATGAACAATATTTGGTTCTTCTATGAATTCTTATATGTATAATTTAATTATCTTTGCAAGTCTCTTCGAATTATCAGTTTGGTTTGGCCTACTAGTTTGATCTTTCTTGCAATGGGAGAAGTGCTTAGCTTTGGGTTCAATCGTGCGGTGTCCTTTCCCAGTGACAGCAGGGGTAGCAAGGCAAGTATTGTATTGTTGCCATCGAGGATAAAAAGATGGGGTTTATATCATATTGCTTGAGTTTATGATCAAGATTATCGATGAACAATATTTGGTTCTTCTCTGAATTCATATATGTATGATTTTATTATCTTTGCAAGTCTCTTCGAATTATAAGTTTGGTTTGGCCTACTAGATTGATCTTTCTTGCAATGGGAGAAGTGCTTAGCTTTGGGTTCAATCTTGCGGTGTCCTTTCCTAGTGACAGCAGAGGCAAAAAGGCACGTATTGTATTGTTGCCATCAAGGATAAAAATATGGGGTTTATATTATATTGCTTGAGTTTATCCCTCTACATCATGTCATCTTGCTTAATGCGTTATTCTGTTCTTATGAATTTAATACTCTAGATGCATGCTAGATAGCGGTCGATGTGTGGAGTAATAGTAGTAGATGCAGAATCGTTTCAGTCTACTTGTCGTGGACGTGATGCCAATATACATGATCATGCCTAGATATTCTCATAATTATGCCTAGCCACCACGCCGTGGTAGTGGACCTACCAGTGGTCGTACTCCATGGCTGCGAGCTCGGCCGTGTGGAAGCTACCGAGCCACAGGCAGGTGTGGGTCTCTCGATCTGTATTCTCAGCAACCCACGTCCCCCACCGCCGCTGTTGGACCCCGAGGTACGACTTTGTCGGCTTCTGGGTCCGGGGGAGGACGGGGAAGTCCTCGAACCGGCGTGGGGGCATGGCGGCGGGCGCATCGGGGGACCAGCGACGACGGATCGGGCCCATCGAGGATGACAGGGACACCTTGGCCGCCACCTCGCCGGCGTCGGGCGAAAAGGCCACGATAAACTTCCTTTTGGCTATTGGCTCCTCGAGCTCCCCGACACACACGCAGAGGTTGAGGATGGAGGCGCCGGCGATGGCGGCGACCTACCAATGGTTTCGAAGGTTGTGTGTGTCTGTGTGAGTGGAGGTTGTGTTTGAGGAAATACTAGGGCAACTGAAAATTTTACTAGGCGGGAGTAACAAGGCGGGGCTACTAAAAATTTGGATCAAGGGCGAGCAGATATTTTTGAGATTGCGAGGGATGCAGAGGCGGGAGTAAACTATCGGGGCTACTAAAAATTTGAATCATGGGACTGAAGTAGAGCGGGAATAACAGACATCGCACACGGTCCGCACATACTAATCGTGTGCTATCAAACATTAAAACCTTCCAGGCGGTAGATATTTTAGAGATTGCGAGGGATGCAGAGGCGGGAGTTTTTGGGGAGCGAGCTAGCGTGCTTGGCACGCCGGCTGTGGACTGTAGCCGACGCATCTTCTCGCGTAAGCCATAGGCGTACTATACATCGACGGTGCTCCAAGATATTTTGTACTACATCTAACATAGTTGGTGATAATAAACTGTGTGGTATCTACTTGATTTGAATTACAAAATGGGGTCACAGCGGCAATGGACATTGTTTGAATTGCTAGACCTTTTATTGTAGTGAACATGCAACTATATGTGTGTCGTAAAAGAATTAGAATTATTTAGGGTTTGTTTGGACATTTTATACATTAAACTAGTTTTCTAGCCATTTCAGGTGCACAATTCAAAATTAAACTAAATGCACATACTCCGGTGCATACAAATTGCTGGAAAAATCAAATATGTGTCCTTCAGTGCATGCTTAGGTCCCATGCAAGAAATGGGAATGAATTTTTCGGGGTTCGTTTGGCCTTTTTTATACATTAACTAGGTTTTCTAGGCATTTTATGTGCATAATTCAAATTTGAACTACAAGCACATGCTCCAATACACTAAAGTTGGTTGAAAATTCACATG
Source organism: Triticum urartu (assembly GCF_003073215.2). NCBI lineage: Eukaryota > Viridiplantae > Streptophyta > Magnoliopsida > Poales > Poaceae > Triticum > Triticum urartu. The sequence goes on along the minus strand of NC_053025.1, from coordinate 50,151,085 downwards.
TGTGTCCTTGGGTGAATTTCTAGGTCCCATGCAACATATAGGAATGAATTTCAAACACCAGGGCACTATTGATTTCCGGCAAAACATTGAGATACCTGGTTTTTAAATTCTAGTAAATCCAAAATTCGTCAGAAATTCAAGAAACTTGGCATGCTATCATGGAGCGGCATCAACATGCCGTGGTGAAACTTTTGTCCCATTTGGGGCTGGTTTGGGTATAAGCTTCTCACAAACCAGGGCTTCTCACAACAAGCATGATGGTTTCGATAGGGAACGTACCATCTTTGGGGAAGGGACGATATCTGTTGCCTCTTATTCCTTTCAAAAAAATTCTAGTGTCAACATAGAACAACAGGAGTGTTGTGTTTAATCTTGGAATTTTTCGGGGTTCGTTTGGCCTTTTTTATACATTAACTGGGTTTTCTAAGCATTTTATGTGCATAATTCAAATACAAATTACAAGCACATGCTCCTATGCACCAAAGTTGGTTGAAAAATCACATTCATGTCCTTGGGTGAATTTCTAGGTCCCATGCAAGAGATGTGAATGAATTTTAAACACCATGGTACTATTGATTGCCGGCAAAACGTTGAGATACCTGGTTTCTAAATTCTAGTAAACTAAAAACTCTTCTGAAATTCATGAAACTTGGCATGCTATCATGCAGCAGCATCAACATGCCGTGGTATAAATTTTGTCCCATTTGGAGCAGGTTTGGGCATAAGTTTCTCACAAACCAGAGCTTCTAACAACAAGCATGATGGTTTCGATAGGGAACGTACCACCTTTGGGGACGGGACGATATCTGTTGCCTCTTATTGCTTTCAAATATTTTCTAGTGCCAACATAGAACAACATGAGTGTTGTGTTTAATCCTGGAATTTTTCGAGGTTTGTTTGGCCTTTTTTACACATTAACTGGGTTTTCTAGGCATTTTATGTGCATAATTCAAATTTGAACTACAAGCACATGCTCCAATGCACCAAAGTTGGTTGAAAAATCACATGTGTGTCCTTGGGTGAATTTCTAGGCCCCATGAAACAGATGGGACTGAAATTCAAACACCATGGCAATGTTTGATTGCCGGCAAAATGTTGAGATGCCTGGTTTTTAAATTCTAGTAAATCCAAAACTCGTCTGAAATTCATGAAACTTGGCATGCTATCATGGAGTGGCATCAACATGCCATGGTAAAAAATGTGTCCCATTTGGGGCAGGTTCGGGTATAAGCTTCTCACAAACCAGAGTTTCTCACAACAAGCATGATGGTTTCGATAGGGAACGTACCACCTTTGGTGACAGGACGATATCCATTGCATCGTACTACTTTCAAAAAATTTCTAGTGTCAACATAGAACAAGAGGAGTGTTGTGTTTAATATTGGAATTTTTCAGGGTTCGTTTGGCCTTTTTTATACATTAACTAGGTTTTCTAGGCATTTTATGTGCATAATTCAAATTTGAACTACAAGTACATGCTCCAATGCACTAAAGTTGGTTGAAAAATCACATGTGTGTCTGTCGGTGTCAAAACCGGCGGATCTCGGGTAGGGGGTCCCGATCTGTGCATCTAGGCGGGATGGTAACAGGAGACAAGGGACACGAAGTTTTACCCACGTTCGGGCCCTCTCGATGGAGGTAAAACCATACGTCCTGCTTGATTAATATTGATGATATGGGTAGTACAAGAGTAGATCTACCACGAGATCGAGGAGGCTAAACCCTAGAAGCTAGCCTATGGTATGATTGTTGATGTGTATGTTGTCCTACAGACTAAAACCCTCCCGTTTATATAGACACCGGATAGGGTTAGGGTTACATAGAGTCGGTTATAATGGTAGGAGATCTGCATATCCGTATCGTCAAGCTTGCCTTCCACGCCAAGGAAAAGTCCCTTTCGGACACGGGACGAAGTCTTGAATCTTGCATCTTCATAGTCCAGGAGTCTGGCTGAAGGTATAGTCCGGCTATCCGAACACCCCCTAATCCAGGACTCCCTCAGTAGCCCCTGAACCAGGCTTCAATGACGACGAGTCCGGCGCGCAGATTGTCTTCGGCATTGCAAGGCGGGTTCCTCCTCCAAGTACTTCATAGAAGATTTTGAACACAAAGATAGTGTCCGGCTCTGCAAAATAAGTTTCCACATATTGCCATAGAGAGAATAATATTTACACAAATCTAATCTGCTGACGTATTCCGTAGTGTGACATCACACCACGGCCAAGCTTTTATTCGAACCGTTTTACTGTCCCATCTTAGCGCGTTATGCGAGGCGGTTTCCTTGGCACGTCTTGTTAAAGCAGAGATCGTGTCCCCTTATTCCGGTATTCTCATCAATACGGGCATGGGTAACCCAACCGCTTCTAGGACTCCTAGATTACAGGCAAGTCCAAGCGGACACGGAGAGGACGCTCAATATTCACCCTCTTTATAAAGGGGACAAGGCTTTTATTTATCCCTCCCGTGCTCAATAGAATCCTTCCCCCACCTCAAGCTCAAACGCCCGAAGTTCAGGTCAGGTGCTCCGAACCTTTAGTCATTTCCGGATCTAGCCTTCAAGGACAATGGGTGCCTTCCTCCGTCACGGAAGAAGACATCAAAAAGTTGAGGGAGGCCAGATATCTGACCGCCGAGATTTTGCATCGGCTCCCTCCCCGAGGGCAGGCCGTTCCCACCCCTAAACCCAACTAGAACATCGTGTTCGTTTCCCACTTCCTCCGAGGTCTAGGTCTTGCTCTGGATCCTTTCGTCAGGGGTCTGATGTTTTATTACGGGCTAGACTTCCATGATCTAGCTCCTGACTCTTTTCTTCATATCACGACATTTATTGTCGTGTGCGAGGCCTTCCTCCGGGTTATCCCTCACTTTGGCCTCTGGCTCAAGGCCTTTGAAGTGAAGCCGAAGATGATCGAGGGGCAACATGCAGCGTGTGGAGGTGCCTCAATACGCAAGATGACGGGAGCTCTGTGGCCCAAAGGTTCCATCCCAGAGGTGTCTGAATTGTGGCAATAGGAGTGGTTCTACATCATGGCTCCTAGAAGTGCCAAGTGGGAGGCCGCCCCTATTTTCCGCTCGGGCCCTCCACCACAACTGATGTCATGGATCAGCAGAGGTCTGAGCTGGGGGCCAGGCAAGGACGTGCCTATACTGCAAAGCCGCATTCGAGATCTCTTCAATGGAGATTTCAGTTTGGTTGTGGTAATACAAGTTATGCAGGTTCGTCAAGTCCAGCCTTGCAAACGCCGGCCTCTTCACCTATGGGAGTTCAATCCCGAGGGACCGCGTGTCATTCAAAATTTTCTCGCCTTGACACACGAGGAGATGTACAAGTCATTCTTTGGACCTCGGGTGGAGTGTCCGGAAATCTCTGAGGACGTGGGCCTGAGTAGTAACCGTGCCGCCGAACAGGTAAGGCCTCTTCCGGCCGAACATATATACTATCTCTCCTTTGTTACGAAGTTATTTCTGAGAGTTCGCTTTTTGACCAGGACTGGCTAACAAAGGCAAAGTTGATTCGGTGTTCGGCCCCCCTCCCTGAGGGTTTGGAAAATCCGGTATTGGAGAAGATGCTCCAGACCGCACCTTGCCCGGAGCCCTTGAAGGAAGATACTATGGAGGATAATGTGGGCGGACGCGGGCCCCCGATGCTGCCCATTTTAACCGAGGAAGCGAGCATCTCCATGAAGGAAGACGACCAGAAGAGGAAAAGGACTGCGCCCGGAGATTCGGAAGCCGAAGCTTCCAAACAGGGGAAGAAGTCTCCCATAGGGGGTCCTGCCTTGGGGGCGCCGTTGCCGCACAAAGTCCACGGGGGGATCCATTCTCCCGCGAGTCGTAAGTGACCCGGAATACTTTAACAGTACAGATATGCCATCTTTTTCTTCTGAGAAGATAACCACCGCATATATTTTTCCAGTTCGGGCCTTAGCCCCTCTCAAATGAGCTCGTCTTCGAGGGAGCTTCTTCCAGAGATGATGGAGAGCGAAACGCCTCCTCCAGACTCCTCCGCTCCGGAAGCGGGCGACCCTGAAGTGTCGTCACGGAGGGCCTCTCCGAGTCCGGTGAGGCCAGAAGATAATCCCGTTGACCCCCGAAGCTCCTAGTGTGCGGCTCCCGAAGAGAGTAGACAAAAGAGTCCGGCACCGTCTAGTGTGCGATCGGATGTTCTGAGGGAGTTGGTGGGGCGAGCGGCCATCTCAGATGAACACCGTGTGCTGATGAATATGGTGATGGAGAGAATATCGTCCGCCGAAAGCGGATTGCATGAGGTACGTAAAAGAATGTATGATCATCCTACACATGCTAGGTGTGCCCTGTGTAGATAGTAGCCCTTGAGACTCTGGTTGTCGTCGGAAACGACGACGAACAGAGGATCATATTCCCAGGTAATAACCATACTGCCTCTATGTGCAGGTCATGGAAGCTCCGGTGGCTAGCCGGACTAGCGAGTTTGCCCATTTAGAACAGTAGTTGGATGCGGCACACACCGACATCGAGCTTGTTAACAAAAGGCTTGACGAGGCACAGGGTAGGTTTCATTATCTAGTAAACGCCACAATAGGGAGAGCAGCATGATGCCAGTATCTTTAATATGTTGTGACTGCAGATGGAGCTGCCACTATGGAAACCTTGCGGGCAGAACTTTCCCGAGCCAAGGAACAAGCGAGGTTGGGTAATGCGGCTGCTGTGAAGGCGGCCGAAGAGTTGCAAGCCGAGAAGGCCGCGCATGGCGAGAGCCGAGACAAGATGGCCAAGATGGCTATAGAATTTTAAAAGCCGCCGCCGACCGTTGCCGGGTTCTTGAAAAAGAAAACCAATCAAAGGCATCGGACCTTGAAAAGGTTGCTGCGACGAAAAAGGATCTCCGCTCTGCTATGAGGGCGAAGAAGGAGGAGCTATGGGAGGCCGGGGATATTGTAGCTGGGAAATCCTTTATGTTGAGGAGGAAATTCGGAGATCCACGGTATGCCCCTCTGGATCGGCTGTGGAGTTCGGAGGATGTGTATATGGATTTGGCGGTGAGCGCTGCCGACGCGGCCAAGTACTTCCAGAGTCAGACAGACCGTGGAGTAGACCAGCTGTTTTGGAGACAATTCCGTTCTCCCGAGCATCCACTGTCATTGACTGATCAATTAGCCAAATGGGCCGAACTAAACAGGTTGTCCGGACTCTCCATGAGGTCTGTTGTGGATCAGCTATGGCCGGAAAGGTCAAAACCGAACAGCTATTTCAGCTTGGTGCAGCAGTTCCTTGACGTGGTGCCGCACGTTAATGCTATGAAGAGGTCGGCGTGCATAGAGGGTGCACAGATGGCCTTTGCCCGTGTTAAGGCATGTTGGGCAGAGATGGATGCTACCAATCTCGCAGCGCGGGATTCGGCTATAGGTCAAAAGGCCATCGAGCACTACTTTGAAGAAGTTCTTGAGGGTGCCCGTTTGATAGAGACCCAGTGCTCAAAAAATATTATGTTTGAGTGATATGTAATCTCATTGTAAGCGAAATGCTTTTATAAATATTTATAAGGCTATTTTTATACTTTTGCCTGAAAGTAATATGATGCCTCCTAGGCGGCCATTTATGTATACATGTGTATAACCTGAAAGATTGCAGCACTCGGCTTCAACCCTCAGGCATATAATGCGGAGGTGCTCGCAAAAACACACATTCACACTGAACCCAACGTCTTGGTCCTATTAAGGAGGTGATAGCGGAGCGAGCGAGGCAACCGGACTATAATGCTTTAGCACTTTCACTTAGCCATAGGAGTTTGACAGTGGGGCTACTAGATAGCCCCTGGTGGCTCCGCACTCTCCCGATCTCGGGGTGCGTGCATGCCTGGCCGGGAAACGGCCCTTCATTAAGGTGGAGGAATTCTAACATTCCCACAGGTCATGGAGTGGTTGACCAGTCTCACGGTATATCATGACAGTCAGTTTTCGGCTTTCTCTACTGAGGTGCTCGTTCGGATTAACTAGGGCACAATCGCAGTAGTTCTCCTGGTGCTACCTTAGCCGGCAAGGCGGAACGTAAGGCACCAAAACACAGGAGCCGGGCAAACCCAACATTTGACCAAAGACAATGATTCGAAGCTAATGGATATAGGGTCAAACTCGCGACGCCGAACACTCCCTAAGGTATTCGGTCTTTGTGGTATAAACTGGGCCTAAATAATGGCCTTTGTAAGAAGCCCCTTATGTCCAGGTACGTGCATTGTTCTGGCGTGGCCACATGCCAAGACGCCAGCATCCTTCTTAACGGTGGATATGTATCAACAAGAGATAGTAAAAAAGGTTTACACAGGGTCTTAATCTAAAAAGAATCCTTAGAGCAGGTCCCTGCTGCACGTCTACGCCTGTGTCTCCGTTGTGCCGTATCCTGGACGGGTGTAGCATGATGATCGTCTGTAAAAGAGAGGAAGTTAAGTGAAAAGGTTGTCGTGCAAAAAGATAGTTTTTAAAGAAACCATGTGTAATTCAAGTTGATAAGAAATTGCCACTTGTCTGCGCGCGTTGAGCCCCTTGTATTGACAAATAGGGGTGTGACCACTTATTTCCGTATAAATAGCGGCGCTGGACTTGATTAGTTGTATCTGAGGTCTTGATGACCTATTGGATGCTTTCGTTTGTCCGGGCGCCTTTAGTGTGCGGCGGCCAAGGCAGCCTCACTCTCTTCGGCACGCAGAGATCAATTGATATTTCCGTGCACTGTAATGATGCCACGTGGACCAGGAATCTTGAGTGTGAGGGAGGCGTAGTGCGGTATTGCATTAAAGCGAGCGAAAGTTTCGCGTCCGAGCAGTGCTTGATAGCCACTTTGGAACAGAGCAATGTGGAAAGTTAAATGCTCGCGACGGAAGTTATCGGGGGAGCCGAATATAACTTGTAGTAAGAGGGAGCCCATACAATGAGCCCCTAGGCCTGGCGTTACTCCTTTAAAGGTAGTATTGCTATGGCGAATTTGTGTTGGGTCTAACCCCATCCTGCGGATTGTATCCTGATATATTAGGTTTAGGCTACTACCGCCGTCCATCAAGACCCTTGTGAAGTGATATCCGCCAATTACTAGGTCTAATACCAGGGCAGCCCATCCTGCGTGTCGGATACTTGCTGAGTAATCGCGATGGTCGAAAGTGATCGGTTGAGATGACAAGTGGCAGGACTTCATAGTGATAGGCACTTGGGTATACTTTCTTGGGAGTGCCGTATTGTTTTTTCCCTTGATTACATGTAACACGTTTACTGTTTTGACTTCTGGTGGAAATTTCTTTTGTTCCGCCGTGTCTTGCTTGGGAGGCTCATCCTCGTCTTCACTTGGTGTATCCTCCCCCTTATTTACGGCGTTGAGCTTGCCGGACTGCTTGAAGACCCAACATTCTCTGTGGGTATGATTAGCAGGTTACCAGGGGAACTATGGATCTAACACATTTGGTCCAGAATTTTGTTGAGGCTGGACAGTTCATCCCTGGTGCCTTTAGGAGGCTTTTGACCTGGCCGAGAGCTTTTGAATCCGGCGTTTACTACCGCGCCCTTCGTGCTGTCTTCTTTATTCCGGCGTTTGTTATTGTAGTTGCGCCGTGATTTCCCGTTTCCATCTCGAACTTCAGATGTACTAGGGTCACTGGTGCTGCATCTGGCTAGCCAGCTGTCCTCCCCCGCGCAAAAGAGGGTCATGAGGTTTGTTAATGCGGCCATCGTTCTCGGCTTATTTTGGCCGAGGTGTCTGGCGAGCCATTCGTCACGGACGCTATGCATGAAAGCTGGTAAGGCTTCGGCGTCCGGACAATCGACAATCTGGTTCTTTTTAGTAAGAAACATGTTCCAAAGCTTTCGGGCTGACTCTCCGGGTTGTTGCGTTATATGACTAAAATCGTGCGCATCCGGAGGTCGGACATAAGTCCCTTGAAAATTTGCCCGAAAGGCGTCTTCGAGCTCTTCCCAACTTCCGATGGAGCTTTCGGGGAGGCCTTTGAGCCAGTGACGACATGGCCCTTTGAGCTTGAGGGGTAGGTACTTGATGGCGTGGAGATCATCTCCTCGAGCCATATGGATATGAAGGATGTAGTCCTCAATCCAGACCCCAGGGTCTGTTGTTCCGTCGTATGCCTCTATGTTTACGGGCTTGAATCCTTCTAGAAATTCGTGGTCCAGCACCTCATCGTGAAACATAGGGGGTGTGCGGCACCCCTGTAGCTGGGTGTACTGCGTTGTTCGGATGTTTGTTGTATTGCATTGTATGCTAGGGCACGCTTGCGTGGTCCATAGATGGATCTTGTTACACCGTCCTTTGGGTGCGGGCCCTCGCATTAGTTGCGTGTTGTATGGTGAGCGGCGTTGTATGCCGCTCTGTATTGGTGGAGGGGTCGTCTATCCGACCAGGTGGCTGCTTCGATATTTGGTTGTGGGGGTTCTAAGGCTTCCTCATCGAATTTGGGTAGCAGCTTCCGCTTTGGTTAGCTCTTGGAGGGGCGATTGTCGCCGTACCTTGCTGCAGTGCTGAGTATTTTACTCCATCTGAATTAGAGTGTGTCTTGCGGGGCCTTGAGCCTTTGCTTCTGCTTTTTCAGGCTCCTCGCGGTGGCAGCAAGCCTTTTACGGGCAGTCTGCTGCTCCGGGTGTTTGTCCGGCGTTATGTCATCCGGACCATTATCCTTGATAGGATTTGTTTGTTCGGTTTTATTATCCTGATTGCCATTGTCCAGCAGTGGTTCGCCCTGCTCCAGCGCTAGGTCTGTGTGATCGCTATTTATGTCGAGGCGGGATTTGGGGCGGCGCTTGCGTCGCCGCTTTGACTGCTTTTCGAGGGAACAAGCCTTCGGTGCGTCCTTCCGCTCTTCATCGTCATCTTTTGGTGCGTCCACCATGTATACGTCATATGACGAGGTGGCGTTCCAGGGCCCAATAGGCGCTGGTTCTTCATCGTCTCCTTCATCGGCGTCCATACCGTCGATGTCTTCGGAGTCAAAGTCGAGCATGTCGGTTAAATCGTCGACAGTGGCTACAAAGTGGGTGGTGGGTGGGATTTGAATTTCTTCATTGTCCGCATCCCAAACTCGCTGACCATAGTCCGGCCAGGGCTCTCCTGATAAAGAGAGAGACTTTAGTGATTTTATAATATCACCAAAGGGCGAGTGCTGAAAGATGTCTGCGGCCGTAAACTCCATGATCGGCGCCCAATCGGATTCGATTGGCAGAGGCGCGAATGGCTCGGAGTCCGGAGAGGAGTCCGACTCCTTGGAATCATTAGTCTCGCGGAGTGTGGGGCTGTTGTTTGGCTCAATCGCCGTTGGGATCGCACCACCCGGGGTGGCGTCCAACCGCCCATCCTCGATCAGCGCAGTTGACTCCGAATTAAGGGTCGGAGCCGATGCGGGTGCGGCCTCTAGGGCACTGTTCGGCGGCATAGCTAGATCATGCTCGTCGTGACAGTGCGGCGCGCTAGCAGTGGCTCGAATCCGTCGAAGATCAAGTCCCCGCGGATGTCAGCCGTGTAGTTAAAACTTCCAAATCTGACCTGACGGCCAGGGGCGTAGCTTTTGATCTGCTCCAGATGGCCAAGCGAATTGGCCCGCAGTGCGAAGCCGCCAAAGACGAAGATCTGTCCGGGGAGGAAGCTCTCACCCTGGACTGCATCGCTATCGATGATCGTAGGAGCCATCGAGCCTGACGGTGATGACACAGAGGAACTCTTAATGAAAGCACCAATGTCGGTGTCAAAACCGGCGGATCTCGGGTAGGGGGTTCCGATCTGTGCGTCTAGGCCGGATGGTAACTGGAGACAAGGGACACGAAGTTTTACCCAGGTTCGGGCCCTCTCGATGGAGGTAAAAACCCTACGTCCTGCTTGATTAATATTGATGATATGGGTAGTACAAGAGTAGATCTACCACGAGATCGAGGAGGCTAAACCCTAGAAGCTACCCTATGGTATGTTTGTTGATGTGTATGTTGTCCTACGGACTAAAACCCTCCGGTTTATATAGACACCGGATAGGGTTAGGGTTACATAGAGTCGGTTACAATGGTAGGAGATCTGCATATCTGTATCGTCAAGCTTGCCTTCCACGCTAAGGAAAAGTCCCTTCCGGACACGGGACACAGTCTTCAATATTGCATCTTCATAGTCCAGGAGTCCGGCTGAAGGTATAGTCCGGCTATCCGAACACCCCCTAATCCAGGACTCCCTCAGTGTCCTTGGGTGAATTTCTAGGTCCCATGCAAGAGATGGGAATGAAATTCAAACATCGGGGCACTATTGATTGCCGGCAAAATGTTGAGATGCCTAGTTTTTAAATTATAGTAAGTCCAAAACTCGTCTGAAATTCATGAAACTTGGCATGCTATCATGGAGTGGCATCAACACGCTGTGGTAAAAAATTTGTCCCATTTGGGGTAGGTTCGGGTATAAGCTTCTCACAAACCAGAGCTCCTCACAACAAGCATGACGGTTTCGATAGGGAGCGTCCCACCTTAGGGGACGAAACTATATCCATTGCCTCTTATTGCTTTCAAAAATTTTCTAGTGTCAACATAGACCAACAGGAGTGTTGTATCAATTTTTGTGATTTTTCGGGGTTCGTTTGGACAATTTTAGGCATTAACTGGGTTTTCTAGGCATTTTATGTGCATAATTCAAATTTGAACTAGAAGCACATGCTCCAGTGCACTAAGGTTGGTTGAAAAATCTAATCTGTGTCCTTGGGTGAATTTCTAGGTCCCATGCAAGAGATGGGAATGAAATTCAAACACCAGGGCACTGTTGATTGCCGGAAAATGTTGAGATGCTTGGTTTTGAAATTCTAGTAAATCCAAAACTCGTGAGAAATTCATGAAACTTGGCATGCTATCATGGAGCAGCATCAACATACCTTGTTAATTTTTTTCCCATTTGGGGCAGGTTCGGGTATATGCTTCTCACAAACCAGATCATCTCACAACAAGCATGATGATTTTTCGTAGGGAACGCCCCACCTTTGGGGACAAAACGATATCCATTGCCTCTCTTATTGCTTTCAAAAATTTTCTCGTGTCAACATAGAACAACAGGAGTGTTGTGTCAATTTTTGGGATTTTTCGGGGTTCGTTTGGACATTTTTATGCATTTATGTGCATAATTCAAATTTGAACTACATGCACATGCTCCATTGCATATAAATTGGTTGAAAAATCAAATCTGTGTCCTTGGGTGCATGCTTAGGATCCATGCAAGAAATGGGAATGAATTTCAAACACCAGGGCACCGTTGATTGCCGGTAAACCATTGAGATGCCTAGTTTTTAAATCCTAGTAAATCTAAAACTTGTCTGAAATTCATGAAACTTGGCATGCTATCATGGAATGGCACCTGACATGTTGTGGCATTTTTCGTGTCCATTTTGGGAGAAGGCACACTCGAATAATGACAACCAACAAAGGCATTTGAAAAAATAGCTGCCACTTTAATATCTCAAACGTTTGTATAATACAAACCGTGTGCGTTCTGTTAACCATTCACGTGACCCCACATGTCTTGGTTTTAATGGTTGTAGGAGGTGCCATGCGGACAGCTACTTGATCGTGACTGAATGGGAGGCGTGCGAGCATAGTCCGGTGCGCAGGCTGACCAAGAAGCGTGCATGCTGTCCTCCAATGCACAGTCTCACCGGGAAGCGTGCGAGCTATACGCTGCGCAGGCTCACAGGGAGTGGTGGCCCTTGGACTTCCATGGCCACCCGCCTTCCTCTCCATTAATGGCGCCCGAGCCGACGTTTAATACGGCCGGCCTTACTGTTCGCCTCCCATTCCCCTCCCTCCCGTAGACCTCCACCAACGCCATGGCGCAGAATGATCATCTGCCACTAGTCTTCAAGTTTGGTTAAGTCGACTCTGAGCCAGGGAGATAGAAAATAAGGAGGAATGGGGCCTCATGGACATGGCCCAGAACAAGCTGGCTGCGGCGGTTGCTGCCCCCACTCCCGTCCCAGCTCCCATCCCCGCGCCCGCTCCCTGTAGCATTGACGCACTGGTCGCCGAGCACTATCGCAGAGCTGGAAGCCGCGAGCGTCAGCGAGGTCTCCACGGACCCGCGTGAGCTCGTGTACATGACAGCGCCAGCGCGCGTGCCCGTGCCCATGCGCGCCCCTCCACCCACCGTGGCGCCGGCCCCTGTGTGTTTCGCTGCACCTGTCGCGCCTATGCCCCTGCTCGTGCGCGCCCCTCCACCTACCGTGGCGCCGGTCCCCATGCGTTTGGCTGCACCCGCCGCGCCCGTGCCTGTTCCCATGCGCGTGCCCCCCCTTAGCGGCATGGGATGCTGCCGTCGACCGCTACCTCTCAGCGGCGCCAGTTGCCGTCCTCCCTCGCCCCGCCCATCGATCGCGTGATGACATGATGTTTGATTTACAAGTGAAGAACATTTTGTGCTGCCTTGAAGACCTCAACAACGGCATCCCGGAGGATGACAACGACAATGACGGCGCGGCACGCCGCCTCCGCCGCCGCCGGAAATAGTTTTTTTGGGGTTTAATACTGTATCTTGAATTCTCGATCATATGAATATAAATTCGCAGCGTGACTGAATGGAAGATATGGTTTGAACGAACTTACGTTTTTCTCTCTTAATGTACAAACTTATCAAACGATTTTCTTTTGAAAAAAACGTCAATGGTTTTTAAATATGAAACACACATCGCAAACGTTTTAGTTAGAACTTCCGTATGCAAACCGACAGCTTCCCCAGGAAGCCAAGGGAAAATGTGCCGAGCAGGATTTCTGCATCCCTTCAACGCAAATGGTTGCTTTGCATGACCCGTGTGCAAGCACGAACAAACAATTGGGTAAGATTTGCATATCCTTCATTTTGGGTATGTTGCCATTTGTCAAACTGGAAAGATTGACATTTGTTTATCTAGTAACATTGCCATTTGTCAACCTTGTAACACTACGATTTGTCAAAATATGCATCTACAAATCACTAGCACTATCTAATTTTTGCAACTAAAATCACTAGCACTGTTCATATGGACACCACTAGCAGGCGTGAGTTGATGGACGCATATGCAAATGTACCATTGATTACATACAACAAGTCATCAAACCACAATGACAATGAGGATACACGTTACATAGAAGCTAGCCTATGGTATGATTGTTGATGTGTATGTTGTCCTACGGACTAAAACCCTCCGGTTTATATAGACACCGGATAGGGTTAGGGTTACATAGAGTCGGTTACAATGGTAGGAGATCTTCATATCCGTATCGCCAAGCTTGCCTTCCACGCCAAGGAATGTCCCTTCCGGACACGGGATGGAGTCTTCAATCTTGTATCTTAATAGTCCAGGAATCCGGCTGAAGGTATAGTCCGGCTATCCGAACACCTCCTAATCCAGGACTCCCTCAGGGGGTCTCCGGACAGTCGGACTATATCCTTTGGCCGGACTGTTGGACTATGAAGATACAAGATTGAAGACTTCGTCTCGTGTCCGGATGGGACTCTACTTGGCGTGGAAGGCAAGCTAGGCAATGCGGATATGTCTATCTCCTCCTTTGTAACTGACCTTGTGTAACCCTAGCCCCCTTCGGTGTCTATATAAACCGGAGGGTTTTAGTCTGTAGGACAACATACAATCATACCATAGGCTAGCTTCAATGGTTTAGCCTCTCTGATCTCGTGGTAGATCTACTCTTGTACTACTCATATCATCAATATTAATCAAGCAGGACGTAGGGTTTTACCTCCATCAAGAGGGCCCAAACCTGGGTAAAACATTGTGTCCCCTGCCTCCTGTTACCATCCGCCTTAGACGCACAGTTCGGGACCCCCTACACGAGATCCGCCGGTTTTGACACCGACATTGGTGCTTTCATTGAGAGTTCCTTTGTGCCGTCGCCAGAAGGAAGGGTGTCTCGTCTCGTCTTTAAAGACAGTACTACTGTTGGGGAAGCTTTGGCTGTCGGCCAAACTCTCCGGCTAGGCGGGTTCATCATGACCGCCTGTTCGGCCGCCGCACCAACGATGAATTCTCGGGTAGTCAAAAACAGCCTCCACGTCAAATCAGCACTCGCCGAACAGATGGATCCAATGGAGCTCTCCTCCTTAAACGAGCTCTTGGATCGCATCGCCGCCTTGGGAGTCGCTACGGACTATGATCGGATTGGGCTTAAACCCGATCAAAGGGAGATTAACTCTCCACCGGTCACCCATCATATTGCGGTGGTGGAGGAACAATGTGGCGACCTTTCCTCTATACTGAGGACCAAATATGTCCGGATTCCCGAGCTCTCCGAGCTGGACGCCTGTTCGCGGGAGGACAACATCCAATCCCAGAACTTAGAGTCAGGCAGCGGACCAGGATTAGCGGGTAACATCCCGGAACCGGCACTTCCAAAATTGGAAACTCCTCGGCCCCTGGATCCCAGATCGGGTAGGGGTTTGGTTTCAATTCCACCCACCCACCCAAACACAAGCGACCTTTCCCATATCAGGCAAGAGCCCCAGGAAATAGTACATCACTACTGGGCCAGATTCCTCCATGCGATGAACAAGGTTAAGGACTGATGCGAGGAAGACACAATCTTATTTTTCCGCAATAATTGCACGGACAAGGGAATCCTTAACGCCATAAATCTCTGTGAGATAACACGCTTCGCTGACTTGGTGTCCATAGTACGGAAGTACTGTGCGATGGAAAGTGCCTGGAAAACCGAAACAAACTTTTGGGATAATCCGGCCCTGAACACAAGCCCAGTCCGAAATAAAAGGGTGCATTATCACAATACACCCGGGTTAACTACCAAAAAGCAAAAACCCTCTACGGGGCAAGGAACCGTACTGGAAGGATGGCTCAACGGACCCTGCAAAATTCATAGTACAGCAGATACAATACCAACGCACAGCCTTAGAGCATGTTGGATACTCCGGCAGGTGGCCAAAAGTGGTGAGGATCTACTTCTCCCAAATACCACAGAGCACCATCCCGTGGGCAACAATACGGTGTTAACGGTCTTTGAGACCTTCGTGTCGAATAATAGACACAAGCGAACACTCCACGGCATGGCCAAAATCTGCCACGTAGCAGCAATAAATCCATGGAGTGACACGGATATTACCTTCAATGCCAGTGACGAACCTAAATTCCGAACAGCCCGAGCACAAGCCACACTGGTCCTCAGTCCAATCGTGGACGGCTTTCGACTCACCAAGGTACTCATGGACGGCGGCAGTGGATTAAACCTCATCTATGAGGAAACTCTTGAAAAGATGGAAATAGACTGGAGCCACATTGAGCAAAGTAGCACAACCTTTAGAGGAATCATCCCCAGTCGGGAAGCATGCTGTGCTGGGAAAATCACACTAGATGTGGTATTCGGCACGCCGGATAATTACAGGTCCGAAGAAATTACATTCCAAGTGGCCCCATTCAGCAGTGGTTATCACGCTCTTTTAGGACGGGAGGCATTCACAATCTTCCAAGCCGTACCCCATTACGGGTACATGAAGCTAAAAATGCCTGGGCCCAACAGAATCATCACTCTCGCCAGCAATCGGGACACAACACTCTGCACCGAAAACAAAACAGCCGCATTGGCCCTCAAGGCACTATCCGAAGCCCTCTCGGCTGAGGAATTAACTACGCTACGCTCCACAGTGGACAGGGACGACGTGATACTCAACAAGAGATCCAAGTCCACCTCTTTTAAACCAGCGGATGAAATAGTCAAATTCCAAGTCCCGCTGTGGACGCTGCAG
This sequence comes from Triticum urartu, assembly GCF_003073215.2. Lineage (NCBI taxonomy): Eukaryota > Viridiplantae > Streptophyta > Magnoliopsida > Poales > Poaceae > Triticum > Triticum urartu. The sequence continues at coordinate 50,135,359 of NC_053025.1, read as the reverse complement.
TACGAGAGTTCCTGCGCGAGAACTGAGACATATTCTCCTGGCATCCCTCTGACATGCCAGGAATCCCACGCAGGCTGGACGAGCATAGCCTCAATATCCTAAAGGGATTCGAGCCGGTCAAGCAAGCTCTTCGGCATTTCTCTGAACCTAAGAGACAGGCCATGGGAGAGGAACTAGCCAAGTTATTGGAGGCCGGATTCATCAAAGAAATAAAACACCCGGACTGGCTAGAAAACCTGGTGATGGTACCAAAGAAGGACAAATCCTGGGGCCTTTGTGTCGACTTCAAAGACCTCAATAAAGCTTGCCCAAAGGATCCCTTCCCCCTCCCACGCATCGATCAAATCATTTATGCTACTGCAGGACATGATTCATTGTGTTTCCTCGACGCATATTCCGGTTACCACCAAATCAAGATGGCGGAGTCCGACCAAGCTGCAACGGCATTCATCACACCATACGGTCCCTTCTGTTTCAACACAATGCCTTTTGGGCTCAAAAATGTCGGCGCAACATATCAGCGCATGATTCAGACATGCCTGGAGAAACAAATTGGCAAAACAGTAGAGGCATACGTAGACGATGTGGTCGTCAAAACCAAACACGTCGACTCTTTGATAGACGACTTGAGGCTCACATTCGACAACCTCCGAACATATGACATCAAGCTCAATCCGGAAAAATGCGTTTTCAGCGTACCAGCCTGTAAGCTCCTAGGATTCATTGTCTCCAGTAGAGGTATTGAAGCTAATCCGGCCAAAATCCGAGCATTGTCACAGTCGGCTACCCCAACAGACCTCAAACAAATCCAGAAGCTAACTGGATGCATGGTGGCTCTAAGCCGCTTTATCTCCCGCTTGGGAGAAAAGGCTTTACCCCTTTATCGCCTCCTTCGGCGCACCGAACACTTCGAGTGGACGGACGCGGCCACAACCGTATTGGAAGAAATAAAGGCCATTCTGGCAACCAACCCAATCCTGGCCGCACCAAACATCGGTGAACCAATGATGTTGTACATTGCGGCAACTCATCAAGTTGTAAGCGCGGTGCTCATTGTCGAACGAGAAGCGGATGGACACAAATTCCCTCTTCAAAGGTCGGCATAATATGTATCCACTGTCCTCACTCCATGCAAATCACGGTACCCGCATTACCAAAAAATAGCATATGCGATATTCATGGCATCACGGAAACTGCGACACTACTTTCAAAAGTGTTCGATTACAGTAGCCTCGGAAGTGCCACTTAATGATATTATCAACAACCGCGACGCTACGGGCCGGATTTCCAAATGGGACATTGAGCTCCTCACATTCGACATAACGTACAAACCTCGCCTAGCCATTAAATCGCAAGTACAGGCCGACTTCATCGCCGAGTGGACGGAGGCCGAACTCCCTACAGAGTACGGCGCATACTCCAATTGGATCATGCACTTTGACAGTTCTAAAATGCTGGCCGGTCTAGGGGCTGGCGTCATCCTGACGTCCCCAATCGGAGATACCGTTCGGTACATACTTCAAATATTGTATACAGATTCCAACAATGCAGCCAAATACGAAGCTCTGTTGCATGGTCTTCGGATGGTAGTCTCCATGGGCATTCAACGCCTGGAGGTGCGTGGGGATTCAAACCTCGCAATATCCCAAATAAACGGAGATTTCAACGCCAAGGATCCGAAAATGCCATCCTAAAAATGTCAGCTCGGTTCGAGGGACTCGAATTTCACCACGTGGCTCGGGAAAACAATCAGGCGGCGGATATACTCGCCCGCATCGGCGAAAAACGCGACGCGGTCTCCCCAACATATTTCTGGAAAGGCTCTTCAAGCCATCCGTAGCATGGGAAGGGGACACCGGTAACTACAGTCCGGACTCGGCCAAAATACCCGATACCGAACTGTCTGACACAATCGGAGGCTCCGCCACCGAAATAACACCTTCAGCCCACGAAATAATGGCCATTATTGCCCCGTGGACAGAACCATTCCTGGCCTACCTAACTAGACAGGAACTTCCGGAGGACCAAAATGAGGCACGCTACATAGTGCGGCCATCCAAGGCCTACAGGGTCCATGAGGGAGAATTGTACAAGAAAGCACTACCGTAGGCCTTCAAAGGTGCATCTCCGAAGAGGAAGGGTGGAATCTTTTGGCAGAAATTCACGCCGGACTCGGCAGTCATCACGCCGCAGCCCGGGCTCTTGTAAGCAACGCCTTCCGTACAGGATTCTATTGGCCAACGGCCTGGGCAGATGCACAGGACTTGGTCCAACGTTGCACCGGTTGCCAGCTCTTTGCAAATCAAAGCCACATGCCACCCACCGCCCTCCAAACAATCCCCATTACATGGCCCTTTGCGGTTTGGGGGCTTGACATGTTGGGACCCCTTAAAGGGGGAAGCCACAAGAAAAAATACTTATTGGTCATGGTGGATAAATTCACCAAATGGATAGAGGCCAAACCGGTTAAAACAGCCGAATCCAGACCAGTGATAGATTTCATATCCAGGGTTGTACACCATTACGGCGTCCCCCACAGCATCATCACTGATAACGGCACGAACTTCACGGCCGACGAGGTAAAACTGTGCTGCAGCAAAATGGGCATCAAGCTCAATTATGCTTCAGTCTATCACCCACAAACCAACGGTCAAGTCAAATGAGCAAACGGTCTTATAATGAGCGGCATTAAACCCAGATTAGTGCGTTCCTTAACGGAGTCTGACATGCACTGGGTAGAGGAGCTCGACTCCGTACTCTGGGGGTTGCGGACCACGCCGAATCGTAGTACCGGATATACACCTTTTTATGGTGTACGGCGCAGAGGCAGTCCTGCCCTGTGACATAATTCATGACTCACCTCGAGTGCGCTTGTACGAAGAAAGAGAAGCCGAGCTCGATCGGCAGGACAGTCTGGACACATTGGAGGAGGAGCGCAACGTAGCCAAAGCCCGTTCCGCATTTTATCAGCAACAGGATCGCAGATACCAAAGTAGAGAAGTACGGGCCAAAACTTATAACGTTGGCGAACTAGTTCTACGCCTACCGGATAAGAAAAAGAACAAGCTCGAGCCCAAATGGGAAGGTCCCTTCATTATTGACCAAGTTCTGACCAGTGGAGCGTACCGACTGCAGGATGCATCGACTAGTCGACTCGAGCCGAACCCATGGAACGTAGCCAGGCTTCGAAGATTCTATGCCTAGCACCGGACTCTATGTTAATCCCCTCCCTTTGTCCATTTTTTTCACAAATACATTATCTGTCTTATTTTCCTTTCTTTCTTTCTTTTCTTATTTCTCTAGGCCTTCAAGGGTCACCTTGTGCCCTGTTGGCACATTACAGATGCGCTAGCCGCACTTTTCATAGCTGGGGTCTTCTTTCACAGAAGCTTAAATTATTTATCCGGGCTTCATGCCCAACACATGTGTTCTACTTCCGCATGTACCTTTTTTCACCATTATATGCATTGATATGACTTAAGTTTTGGCCAAGCTGGGTTGCATGGCTCTTGTATTTATGCCCTACGTTCTCGTTAATTCGGCTAGGGCATAAGGGGAGCACCTCTGCGATTGTTACTGCCGGGTCAGCCGGATGTGTACCTCAGACTGGGTGAAGCCGAAAGCTAGCGTTCTTAAGGGAATATTCGGTCGGTGAACAAAATATGATTTTTATTTATTGTCCATATCTGCCCCGAGATGCTTTTTCTGCGTTTCTTATCGCAGTCCGGACATGCACTTTAGGGCATGCTTACCCAGGGAAAGGAACCCTTAACGGAACTATTCTCCCTAGAAGATGTTTCTTACTACCCATGTAATATAACATAACTAGTTGGGCACTTGTTTGATAAAGCACTAATGACCCCTACGCCTGGTCTCCACGCATACCCCGGTTTTATATAACTGAGCGGGTATTCGGATTCACTCCGGACTATCGAGCCCGGAGGTTGAAGCGAAAAGGTCCGCAACGACAAATGACCTACAATCCGGCTAGAAGGCATTATACATGTCACTTTAATTACATAGTCATGTGGACTGACTAAATTCCTCCTCTATACCATCCAACAGGCGGTCCAGCTTACAATCCTGTTGAGAATACTTTGCGGCTAATTCTACTTGCCCATAAACTTAGCTAACGGGGATCTCTTTTCCGTCGGGCCCCACAGGTCTGACCTCGGCCATGTGATTCGGGTCTGCCTTGGTATACCGTGTCTTCACCATGGCCCAGGCTTCTCTGGAACCCTGTCGGCAGGCTGATATCTTCCATAAACGGAAGCGCCACCGTGCTCCCTTCAGCTTCTCCGCAAGCTCTGCAACACCTTCTGGCAGGGAGAAGGACGGCCACAAGGCCTGGGCAACGCCCTGCATCACACGCCAAACATGTTCATGCATTTGTGACAGCTAGGACAGAAGATCACCCACAGACCCGGGCATTTCCTCCGCGGGACGACCCGTCAGCATACCTACAGACATAATGTTGTTAGTTGACTTCTTCGCCGAACTCCTTTAGCAGGATTCATTCAAGCACTTACTAAAAATGCCGTGCCGAAGCCGCTTATTCTCTTTCTCAGAGTCCGCAAGCTGGCCCCGAACGTCTTTTAGTTCAATGCTCAGCTTAACATTGGCATCTTGGAGACTGTTTTTCTCCAGCATAACCTTACTCAGCACGTGTTTGCCAGCTTCTAGCTGTCGCATAACATGCTGGTCCCCCGGACTTTCTCCGGACTCATCTGCAAAATCAATTGTTAGATCTGCAGACACGCCGCACACTATATGGTAACCACCATTCTTTAAAGTAAATGTTACTGGCGGGAGGCTTTTTCTATTCCTGCAATGCGGCAAGAGCGGCCCCCAGTTGGGTCTTGCATTCCTCCAGCTCCTGGGACAACCTAGTATTCTTCTCTATAAGAACCTGCACATTATAGATGATCCTTAAATCAGTTCTGCTAACTGTTTCAAGTCTCAGGGGCTACTGATACATATAAATCGTCAGATTTACTCACCCATACATCCTTTACATACTGATACGTGGCTCTGGCTAGACCATCTTGAGCAGGATGGAGGTACGCCTCTCCAGAATTGAAGGCGTCGAACGCCTATGGTGAGAAACAAGCGTCGCGGAGTACGACCTGGTGGCGCCTATCATTAATGGCGCTTTCCACTTCTGAGTTTGTAGCGGACAATCTATCCGCATCTTCTGTCGGGGGATTATCCGGCGCCTACCCCATATCACCTTCCGCCTCTATGTCCGTTCCTGGCGCCCGACTGGTGGAATCTTGATTGGCAGCATCGCCGGACATATTCCGGCGAGCGTTCTTTCTGTTAAAGAAACGCGGGCGTCATTACATTTTGAGAAAGACGACAACCACGGAGCGGGGTTTTTCCTATACCTTTGCGCTGGTGTCTCCGTCCTGACCGCCTTCCTTTTTGGCCTACCCGGCCTCGGCACCTCTTGTTGGCGAGTTGCCGCGGGTTCGGCAGGGCGTCCCGAATGCCTTCCCTGTAAAAGATGCCATGTGTATATGGTGGGTGAAGTGCCTAAAAGGGGATCCTAGTTGTGGAGTTGGGACTTTTTGATTTTTCTTACCTACGATGCAGGGAGCAGTCCGGGATAGTCGGCCGTAATGGCCGCCGGGGCATCGTCGCAGCTTAACTGATAGAACTGTCGGTCTATCAGTTCCATGGAGATAACCGGATCTTCTTCGAGTCTGGAATCGATGGCCCAGTTAGGTTCCTCTGGTTGTGGAGAAGGAATGCTGACCTCCTTTATGGCTTTTCGCAGTTCTTGTCGCAAGGTGGCAAGGCGAATACTTACGACTAAGAATGCGGGAAAAATGGGCACGGGGAAATATAACTTACCCAGCTTGGAGGATTGTACATAGAGAATCCATCCCGTGGCTTGATGCGGGTGAACTCCTCTTCCTCGCCCTTGAACAGTTCTGACAGAATCTTCGCTAGAGCGGCAACATTGTCCGGACCCTTACGCCCGCAGCGGGTGGCGTCATCCGCCCGGTTATAACACCACAAGGGGTGCCCACGATATTGGAGTGGCTGCACTCCCCACGTTATGCAAATCGACATAACTTCGATTATTGTCAATCCGGATCGAGCTAGTGCTTTGATCCAGTTCATCAGATAGAGGACTTCTCCATTGTCTTCCACCTGGGGGCTCCGTGGGCGCCAACTTCGGCGCTTCTTCAAAGGAGCATTGTTGAACTCGGGTAGACCCCGCCGAACAGGGTCTGGAAGGGGGACGTCTTCCATATAAAACGATTCTGAAGGCCAGTCTTCGGCTCCGCCCACTTGGTAAAGTGATTCCCTCTGTGTGCGAGGGACTAGGAAAAATAGCCTTTTCCACAGATCAAAATGAGCCTCGCAGCCCAGGAACAACTCGCAGAGAGCAACATAGCCGGTGATGTGTAGGATGGAGGCAGGGGTGAGATTGTGTAGTTGGAGGCCGTAGAACTCCAGGAGCCCGCGGAGGAATGGATGAATTGGAAATCCGAGTCCCCTTAGTAAGTAAGGAACAAGGCAAACCCGTTCCCCCATGGAGGGATAGGGAAAGTTCTCCGCTTGCTCCCCGCCATTGTAGGTGGCGAGCCCGGCTCGAACGGGCACCATGTACGCCATAGGGAGAAATCCCTTAGTCTGCAGCTCGACTAATCAACTGTGTGGAACTGAACACCTCTCCCAATCACCGGGCTTAGGGCTACGGGGGCGGGAGGAGGAGCTGCGGAGGTCGGCCATGCTGGAATGGATCTTTCCGGAGCACGCTCTGATGAATTCTCGCTAGGGGAGGATGATATGGATTGGATCTAAGAATCCCCATCCCTTTAATAGACAATTTATTTATCTGGCTAGGGGGGCGAATGTAAAAATGCCCTGGCGCCTCGTATTCGTTTGATGCGTGGGAGATAGCCCTTATTGGGCACAAAAGCCAAGAGGCTCAACATTTATGGAGCCGGACACTGCTTACGAACACTTGAAAGTTGGAGAAGAACCCGCCTTGCAATGCCGAAGACAACACTACGCGTCGGACTCATCGTCCTTGAAGCCTGGTTCGAGGGCTACTAAGGGAGTCCTGGATTAGGGGGTCTACGGACAGTCGGACTATATCCTTTGGCCGGGCTGTTGGACTATGAAGATACAAGATTGAAGACTTCGTCTCGTGTCCGGATGGGACTCTACTTGGCATGGAAGGCAAGCTAGGCAATACGGATATGTATATCTCCTCCTTTGTAACCGACCTTGTGTAACCCTAGCCCCCTTCGGTGTCTATATAAATCAGAGGGTTTTAGTCCATAGGACAACATACAATCATACCATAGGCTAGCTTCTAGGGTTTAGCCTCTCTGATCTCGTGGTAGATCTACTCTTGTACTACTCATATCATTAATATTAATCAAGCAGGACGTAGGGTTTTACCTCCATCAAGAGGGCCCGAACCTGGGTAAAACATTGTGTCCCCTGCCTCCTGTTACCATCCGCCTTAGACGCACAGTTCAGGACCTCCTACCCGAGATCCGCCGGTTTTGACACCGACAGGTGCTTTGAGCAAGGAGATCAAAACTGGCAGCAAAATGAGCTAGAACTCGTGCTTGAGCTGGATATTCGTGTTTGGGGGAGGAAGAAGGAGTGTGTGGGTGGAAGGATAAGTGGAGGAGGGCCACCGTCGGCCCACGAGGCAGGGGGCGCGCCTAGGGGGTAGGGCGCGCCCTCCACCCTCCTGGGCAGGTGGTTGACCACCCTGGTGTGTTCTCAGTTCCATAAATCCTCAAATATTCTAGGAAAAAAATCATATTTAAATTTCAGGGCATTTGGAGGACTTTTATTTTTGAGGTATTTTTATATTGCACGGATAATCAGATAACATATAGAAAAATATCTATATTAATTTTATTTTATGTAAATAACAGAAAGTAAAAGTGGGGTACAGAAAGTTGTGCCTTCTAGTTTCATCCATCTCATGATCATCAAAAGGAATCCACTAACAAGGTTGATCAAGTCTTGTTAACGAACTCATTCCGAATAACATGGAACCAGAGAAATTTCGGTATTTGTGAGGATGTGCCTGTTGTAGTTGCAAACATTACTATTTTAACGGACTTTGTTATTCTTGCTATTCCCGAGGACGATATAGTATGTCTATTATTCTTGGAAGACCCTTTTTGAATACTGCAGGGAATGTTATTGATTGCACTAAAGGCAATGTCACTTTTCATGTTAATGGTAATGAGCATACGGTACACTTTCTGAGGAAACAACCTCAAGTTCATAGTATCAACTCTATTGGAAAAATGCCATTGATTATATTTGCAGGATTTGCATATCCCCATTGAGGTAACATAGTGTTATTCGAAATTTCTCCGGTTCCATGTTATTCAGAATGAGTTCGTTAACAAGACTTGATCAACCTTGTTAGTGGATTCCTTTTGATGATCATGAGATGGATGAAACTAGAAGGCACAACCTTCTGTACCCCACTTTTACTTTCTGTTATTTATATAAAATAAAATAAAAATAAATATTTTTCTGTATGTTATCTGATTATCCATGCAATATAAAAATACCTCAAAATAAAAGTCCTCCAAATGCCCTGAAATTTAAATATGATTTTTTCCTAGAATATTTGAGGATTTATGGAACTGGGAACACACCAGGGTGGTCAACCACCTGCCCACGAAGGTGGAGGGCGCGCCCTACCCCCCTAGGCGCGCCCCCTGCCTCGTGGGCCCATGGTGGCCCTCCTCCACTTATCCTTCCACCCACACACTCCTTCTTCCTCCCCCAAACACGAATATCCAGCTCAAGCACGAGTTCTAGCTCATTGTGCTGCTAGTTTCGATCTCCTTGCTCAAAGCACATGTCAGTGTCAAAACCGGCGGATCTCGGGCAGGGGGTCCCGAACTATGCGTCTAAGGCGGATGGTAACAGGAGGCAGGGGACACAAAGTTTTACCCAGGTTCGGGCCCTCTTGATGGAGGTAAAACCCTACGTCCTGCTCGATTAATAATGATGATATGGGTAGTACAAGAGTAGATCTACCACGAGATCAGAGAGGCTAAACCCTAGAAGCTAGCCTATGGTATGATTGTATGTTGTAGTTGTTGTTGTCCAACGGACTAAAACCCTTCGGTTTATATAGACACCGGAGAGGGTTAGGGTTACACAAGGTCGGTTACAAAGGAGGAGATATCCATATCCGTATTGCCTATCATGCCTTCCACGCCAAGTAGAGTCCCGTCCGGACACGAGACGAAGTCTTCAATCTTGTATCTTCATAGTCTAACAGTCCAGCCAATGGAGATAGTCCGGCTGTCCGGAGACCCCCTAATCCAGGAATCCCACAGTAGCCCCTGAACCAGGCTTCAATGACGAAGAGTCCAGCGCGCAGTATTGTCTTCGGCATTGCAAGGCGGGTTCCTCCTCCGAATACATCAGAGAAGGATTTGAATACAAGGATAGTGTCCGACCCTGCAAAATAAGTTCCACATACCACCGTAGAGAGAATAATATTTCCACAAATCCAATTTGCTGACTTGTTTCGGCAACATGACATTATGTCATGGCCCGGTAATTATTTGAACCGTTTCCTTTAACTAGCCCCGCACATAACGCGAGGCAGTTTTTCGACACATCTTGTCAAAGCAGAGATCGTGTCCCCTTATCACGGGATTCTCATCAATACGGCGTGGGTAACCCAACCGCGCCATCGATTACGACGCTTGGGGGATAAGCAAGTTTTACCAGGCTAGTGGGGACCCTTAGTTTCGTCCGCCCATATAAAGGGATAAGGATTCACCTTTTCATCCACGCCTTCTTCCTCCTTTGCTCATCCTTTTTCGCACACTCGAGCTCTAGCGCCCAAGTCCGCACTTCCCACCTCAACCTTCTCCAACCATGTTCGGAGTTGGAGGCAGGTGGATGGTCTCCTCCGCCATGGAGGGAGACATCAAGAAGCTGAGGAGAGCCGGATACCTGCCCGACGACATCGCGCACCGGCTCCCAGACGGGGGGCAGCTCATCCCCACCCCCGGGACCCATGAGAGGGTAGTGTTCCTTACCCATTTCCTCCGCGGACTGAGATTCCCTCTCCACCCATTCATCCGGGGGCTTGTGTTCTACTACGGTCTGGATTTCCACGATCTGGCCCCGAACTTCATCCTCAACATCTCGGCGTTTATCATCGTGTGCGAGGCCTTCCTCCGCATCAAGCCCCACTTTGGCTTATGGCTGAAGACCTTCAATGTCAAGCCAAAGGTTGTGGGAGGCCGCCAGGCGGAGTGCGGAGGCGCCATGGTGGGCAAGATTCCCAACGTTACATGGCTCGAGGGCTCCTTTGTGGAAACCATAAAAGGGTGGCAATCGGGGTGGTTCTACATCACCGAGCTGCGTGACCCTGCATGGGTAGCGGCCCCCGAGTTCTGATCTGGCATCCCCATGCGGCTCACCTCCTGGAACGAGAAGGGCCCGTCCTGGGGTAGTTCAGGAGAGCTGACCGGACTCCAAACATCACTACAAAAAAATACACTTCTGTGATGATACGTGTTTGTCACAGTAGGTCGCGTTTTCTGTCATGCATGTGCATCCATGACAAATTTATGATAGAGTCAAGATAGTCATACTTGTGCTCTCGTAGAAGTGTTCCATGACGATAAATCGCGCGTCACAGAAGTGCTTTCGTCAAGGGTGACCGACACGTGGCATCCACCGTAACGGAACGCCGTTAAGCAATCGACTCGGATTTTGGATCCGATAACCCGTTAACAGCCACGACCAATGCCGATTTTCCACGTGTAAAATTCTCATTGGCTGACGGATCCACGCGTCAGCTCCGCGTTGGCACAGGTGTCACTCATCAAACGGTCGAGATGGGCCTATGATATGTTGACACGTGGATCGGCCCAAAAGTGGCCCACAAAGATTAAATGCGCCGGCCCAACCAAAGGCCCATAAGATTTAGCGGACCATAATGGGCCGTCCCAGCTAAAGGCCCACAAAATTTAGCGGACCATAATGGGCCGGTCCAGCTAAAGGCCCACACGATTTTGCAGACCATAATGGGCCAGCCTAGCTAAAGGCCCACAAGATTTTGTAGACCACAATGGGCCGGCCTAGCTAAAGGCCCACTAGATTCTGCCGACCATAATGGGACGGTCCAGCTAAAGGCCCAACATTCTCTATCAAATTGGCTCGTCAACGGCCTGTCCTAAACTTGTCATCAACGCGGCCCATGGTCACTTCTGGCCCGTAAACAGTCCGCTAAGTAATTGGGCCGAATTATGGCCCGATGTATTTCTGGCCTGTTAAAGGTCTGGCTTCATTTGGGCCCATTTACAGGCCATCAAAACTTTTGGCCCATAAACAACCGTGAAGGATTTGGGTCATATTTGGCCATGTTTGACGTTCGGCCTGTTAGAGGCCCACTATAGCTTTGGGCCACTTTCGGCCTGTTGTCATTTTCGGTCTGTTAACGCCGGACGTAAACCATGGGCCATATGTGGCCCAACGTCTTATCGGGCCCATTAACGACCCATATAAAAATGACGATAATCTAGCCCACCGAAGTTCCGGTCTGTTAAAGGCCCGTGTATTAGGTCGGCGCATTTACGGCCCGTCCGAATTTCGGCCTGTTAAAGTCCAGTGGGTTATTTGGCACAATCAGGGCCCAATCTCACTTTCGGTCTATTAAAGGCCCATGTATTTTATGGGCTCGAGATATTTACACCTGTAAACGGCCTATTTTTACTGAGGGCCCAAATTATGTTTAGGCCTGTTAAAGGCCCACTATGGGCACAGGCCTACCAGAAAAATAAGAAAGCTTATGCTGATTTAGGCCCAGATATTTTTAGTGGGCTACATGCCAATTTCGGCCCGTAATCGTTTTTAGCCCAATTGGAATGGGCCCGACGAATGTTGGCATGTTGGGCTCCTACGAAGGTTTCGGCCAAATACATTACTAAGATAAACCTACACTATACAAAAATAGTGTCGTAATTACTGCAGCCTGAGGCAGCATCATAAATGTTGTATCACAACAAAATAAATTCCAACCATACAACAGAAGGCCTGTTGGCATAAAGTTTACAATCCTTCCAGATAAAAGCACCATCAGATGTATAGAAGCATAGATCATTTGACCTGAGTGCTAATGTTTCAGGCTGTAGAATCTGATGGAGCAGCACGATCTCCACCTTTTTTCCGCCATTGCTCTTGAACAATGAAGTGAATGTCTAATAGTCTAGTTTCAAAACCATTCATATCTTGACGACATTTCTCAACCACTATTCTTGTTTCCGAAACAATGTCCATTAGGGATTGGACTTGTGTCTGGAGCACAGATATATCACTCTGTCTAGCAGGAAGATTTTGTTCAGTAGGCGATTTGGACGAGGTTACCTTGACAACCAACCCAGAATTACGCAGGAAGGTGCTTTTTGCACTGTTAGTGGAGAGATACTGACGCACTGCAGCAAGAGGTGACATTGTGCCTGTAGTAGCCTCATCACCTTCAGGTGGTTGTGGCTGTTCAATCATTTGTTCCATAGCTTCCTGAAAGTTTGAACTTGTAGATTAGTGTACCAGATAAGTAACTAATGAGACAAAAACAAACAAAGTACGTTAAACGTTTATACATAACTTATTTTGGTGAACTACTGTAATACATTAGCATGTATTGTAGTGCCAACTACATAATAAAATCACTTTCGGAACATATGTCCATGTAGCATGCCTACTGTATTGTCTATTTCCTCACATTCGTTGACATCTAAGGATAAAGAGACATGGTTTAAAGTAGGATGAACATAGTATGACATCATTCATATCATGGGCAAAAAGATATAAAACAAACAGGCTATTTTATCATTGTGTGCGCACGTGAACATAACAACTAGATTACAGATCAAGACCAAAAGAATATCCTTCATCTCTTTTAAACCATGTAAGGTGAAATGATACGTTAAGACAACTATGAATAAAAGTGAACAGAGTAACTGACGTTGGCTGCAAACCAAGTAGTTAAATGAACACATCACAGTACCAATCAGTTCAAGGCAGGAGGAGTAAGGACTTACAACAGTGGCTTGAACTGGTGTGTTCATGCCCTTCATCTTGCTGGTGTGGCAATCCTTGAAGATTTGCACTGCATTCGGTTCAGGTTCTTTTTGGTCCGCATGGGATTTCCTCCGTATTTGGAACAAGTCAATATAGATACGATAATATGGCACAAAAAAAGAAGGAAGTAGCAGCTATTTACAAGGGCCTCGCAGTGTGCAATATAGCTACGAGATCCTGTGGTCTGTTGGAATTTCACTTTAGAACGGTTGGTTTTGTTCTTCAAACAATTAGCCTAGAAGAAGATACACTTGTAAGGCACATACATAAATACAAGTTCAATACGTCGTCTGATCAAATACATATAGCCTACCTGATACTTTGGATCAGACCAATGTTTAACGAGGGCTGTCCAGTCTTCATCTGTAATATATTCCACTTGAGATGTTTGGGCGATTTCATTGTTAGCCTTACCTTCAAAGTGAGATTTTCTAAGGTGGTACCGATACTGTCGCAGAGCAGACTGAAAAACATGAGTGCATGCTTGTCTAGTTGCATCATCTTTCGGATCCAACTTGAACCTCATCTGTTGAAAAAAGAATGTGAGTCTTATTAGGAGGAAGCTAGAAAGTATGGGATAGAGCAAGACAATATTACTAATTGCGATGAATAACATTACTTACGGATAAATGGTCAACAAAGGTGTTAAACTGGGTATTGTCTTTCTCATTCCTGTACTGGATCCACGTTGGGAGGATACGTGCATGACACCTAACGGCAACGGCTGCCTCTGATACTAACTTGGCAGACTCTGTAGCATCACATGGCCTTTTTAAACCTGCCTCAAAATGGATCTCCATTCTTTCTCCTTTAGATTTTGTTAATCTGTCAAGCATTATCCCTGATGTCGGTTTCCGCTTGCGCCGTGGTGCTAGTTCAACAACGAATATGGAAAGTGTTAGTGTACATCAAACTGTGAGAGTACATATAAAGGAGCATGCAACTGCAACTTGACTCGGTCAGGTACCGTCTTGGTGTTGATGCTCATGAGGTTCATCTGATCTTACCAAGTCCTGTTGTGTCAGTAGTGCTTCGGAAGAAGTGTTAGGTGTGAAGGCAGCTTGGGAACTGTCCAGTTCCGGAGCAAACGAATGAGTAACTGGTTGAGACGCTGGTACAGTTGAAGCGGATGCTGCAGCTGGTGGAGCAGGTGATACTTTGTTTGTAGATTTAGCCGATGGACTTGGACCTTCTACTGCACTATAAGTACCAGCAGAATCTCGACGGCAGAACCTTTTCCGTTTCACCCGACGAGTAACAGCACACCCTACTATATTATTTTCCTTGCTCTTTTTTGACTTTGCCATGTCAAGCTGTACCCACAACACAAAAGAATAAAATCACTCTTCAGAACTCATTGATGCATGATACAGACAAGCAATACTTTGATGTAAGACAACCATATGAGTATGGAATATGTAAGAAAAACAGGACGACATGACATATTCACAGCTACGATGTGCAAACTAAGCAGAAGGATTTTCAAGAAAATAGAAGTAATGCAAGCTAGACACCATATGTAAGATGCAACCAATATTACTCTGCCAAGTTAAAAGTGTCTTGTCATAAGTGGCAATTCGAAAATTCAGAAGCAGTACAACGTAGAAACCGATGCAAGATGCAACCACTATCAAACTGCCATGTTAAAAGCGTCCAATCATGAGTGACTGATGCGGGATACACAATAGCAGTACTTTGATGTAAGAACATGGTATGATAGATAGATGCAGTGTATTCTAGACACAGAAAGCCATGTCATATGCACATGTATAACGTATAAACTCAGTAGGTGCAATTTAATCAAAATAGAAGAAATACAGGCTAGACAATATATGCAACATGAAACCAATTATCACACTATCAACTTAGAGCAAGCACCTGCGATGGTGGAGTACGGGAGATGAACTCATCGTGTAGACTTGGGACTTAAACTTCATTAGCAGTAGCAGTGGCAAATCTAGAGAGTCTCTGTTTGTGTCGGTGCAGAGGACCACCAACATCCCCTAACTTACTCTTTTCCTTCCTATTTTCTGATATTGCCTTATGAAGTCAATACCACAAGATGAATAAAATTAGCTCTGTATAACTGGTTGATGCATGATACAGACGAACACTACTTTGATGTAAGGCAAGCGCATGATAGGACGATGGAATATATACAAAAAAAGATAGCGTTTCATATTCACACGTATGATAGGAGGATGGAATATGTATGAAAAAACAGTAAGCGGAAGGCACTTCAACAAAATTAGAAGAAATGAAAGCTAGGCACCATATGAACATGCAACCAATATCACTCTATCAGGTAAAAAGTGTCTCGTCGTAAGTGCCATTTCAAGAAATTAGAAGCAGTACAAGCTAGAAGACAATGCAAGATGCAACCTACATCATAGTCCCAAGTTAAATGTGTCTTACGGGTAAGTGATCGTTGCAGGTATAAGTTGTAAGCTACGCAGATGCAATTCAACATAATCAGAAGCAATACAAACTAGACATCATACGGAAAACGCAACCACATATAACAGTTCCAAGTAAGAGCAAGCACCTGTGATGGTGGAGTAGGGGAGATGTGCTCATCATGTACACGTATGTTCTAGAAACAGAAACACGTGTCATATTCACAGGCATTATGTGTAAAGTAAGCAGATGCAATTCAAGTTAGAAGCAATACAAGCTAGACATCATACGCAACATGCAACCACATATAATAGTGTCAAGTTAGAGCAAGCACCTGTGATGGTGGAGTAGGGGAGATGTGCTCATCATCTACACAGCTACTTTGACTGTCTAGCCTTGTGTTGTCTTGCGAATCTTGTTGGGAGGATGGCGGAGTAGAATCTGTAGAGACCCCCAGTTTGAGTTGCACCGAAGGACCACCATCATCCACTGTCGGACTAATTTCCTTCAGCTGTTATTATTTTGCATTGTGAAGTTAAACCGATAAGAAAAAGGAATAAAATTCGCTCTTCAGAACTCATTCATGCATGATACTGACGAACACTACTTGGACGAAAGGCAAACACATGATGCGAGGATGGAATATGTATGAAAAATAGGATGGTGTGACATATTCACACCTATGATGTGGTAACTAAGAAGAAGGCATTTCAACAAATTAGAAGCACTGCAAGCTAGACACCATATGAAAGATGCAACCAATATCACTCTGCCAAGTTCAAACTGTATGGCGTTTCAACAAATTAGAAGCAGTACATGCTAGAAATCATATGCAAGACACAACCAATATCACAGTGGCGACTAAAGGTGCCTTATCATAAGATATAGTATGTACCGAAAACAGGAAAGCGTGTCATATTCACATGTATCATGTGTAAGCTAAGAAGATGTAGTTTACACTAATTAGGAGCAATACGAGCTAGACACCATATGCAACATGCAACCAGATATCACACTGCCAAGTTAGAGCAAGCACCTTGGATGGTGGAGTAGGGGAGCGGAGACTTGGACCTTGTAATGCACTATCAGTACAAGGAGAATCGGTATAGATGCTCCATTTACGTTGCTTCAAAGGACCACCATCACCGCCTTCCTTACTCTTTTCCTTCCTCTTTCTTGATTTTGCCTTGTCAACTCAAACCCACAAGAAAAAGGAATAAAATTTGCTCTTCAGAACTCATTGATGCATGATACTGACGAACACTACTTTCATGTAAGGCAGCCACATGATAGGAGGATGGAATATGTATGAAAAACAGGAAGGCGTGACATATTGACATGTATGATGTATAAAGTGTAAACTAAGCACAAGGTGCTTGAACTTGTTAGAATCGATGCAAGCTAGAAACCATATGAAAGATGAAACCAATATCACTCTGCCAAATTAAAAGGGTGCCCTAACAAATGTATTTGACCAAATTAGAAGCAATACATGGCAACAGGCTAGAAATAATATGCAATATGCAATGAATAAAGGTGACTCCTCGTAAGTGATTGATGCAGGATACAGAAGAGAGGTAGTTTCATGTAAGAACAAGGTTAGCACATAGATGTAGTGTGTACCAAAAATAGGAAGGCATGTCATATTCACAGGTATAGTGTGTAAACTAAGCAGATGCAATTTACCCTAATTAGAAGCATTACAAGCTAGACACCGTATGCAACATGCAACCACATATCACACTGCCAAGTAAGAGAAAGCACCTGTGATGGTGGTGTGGGGGAATTGCAGCGATCAACTAGAGAGCTATGTTGACTATCTTCATTTAGCCTTGCTGTTTCTTGAGAATCATGTGGGGAGGATGACAGTGCACTCTTTAAACGAGTATGGGGTCTCACAGTAACCCACCCGGGTGACTGTCTCATCATAAGTGATTGATGAGGGATACAAAAGAGCATTAGTTTGATGTACGAACATGGTTAATAGACATATGTAGTATGTATCGAAAACAGGAAGGCATGTCATTATCAAAGGTATAATGTGTAAAGTAAGCAGATGCAATTTAACAAAGTTGGAAGCAATACAAGCTAGACACCATATGCAACATGCAACCACATTTGACAGCGCGAAGTTATAGCAAGCACCTGGGATGGTTGTGTGTGGCAATTGAGATCATCAACTGCAGAGCTACGTTTACTCTCTCCAACTACTGACACTGCACCCATTAGAGCGCTGGAACGCTTAGTGCTTATCTTCGAATTACACTGGAGCGACTTCTGTCTTTTCTTTTCTGCATTCATCAACACTGCGTCAGAGTCTGAAATACCCATGCATAAAAAACAATAGTGTGAGTATGGGTGAAGTGTGTGCACAATTAGTATAGTGTAAAGGTAGCAGATAGCAGGTCGGTGAGAAATAAATGACGGGAGACATATGATAGCTCTACAACATGCATGGCACACTAAATTACTACAGGATTCTATGAAAATAACAGTCGACTGAAAGCAAATAGGTCAGTCCATTTTTTCTGCACCGTCCGATGTACAAAGAACGGGCAGATCGCCTTCATCTACCTTTTGCCAATCAGTGTTGACGATCTTCCTCGAAATGCCAGCGACCACCGGCCCAGTATTCCTCCCCTGCCTGCGCCCTCCCCTCGACCTCATCGCACCGCGGTGCTTGGCACCGCCCACCGGCCATCCATTCAAGCCCCACCGATCTCCAGATCAGGCGCAAGCAGCTCCTGCGCACCACACCCTGCTTCCCCGGGGAGCAGGCGGACTAGGTGCTCCGCGCGCCTAAGCGGGTGCTGCTTCTTTTAATTGCGGTTCGACTGACCCTGAATTGAAATCCAGGCGGGCTACTGACCTCTAGCAAAGGTGAAATAGTAAAAGGGAGGAAACCTTGTGCATTTAGTATCACGAAGAAGATGCAGTAAGAAGCGTTCAACTAGTTCCTTTCGTGGGATGAATACGGTGTGAGCGGAGACGTAAGATTTGCACGAATATGGGAAGAGGAGTACCTCTTTCTGCTGGCAGTGCTGTGTCCTCCTTCTGTTTTCCGACGATCTTCTTGTTGTTCGCCGGAAACCAGAAGTTGTGGAGGACGGTGCAGCCTTGGATGAACCCAATGCCAAGTTGTTGAGTGTGGTGTGGTGGCCGCCTGTCGGCGGCAGGGAAGCAGATCCGAGGCGGCGAACGACGGCTTAGCGGGAACAGCTCCGGTGCGGTGGACGGTTGTGACAGTGGAGCCGCAGTAGTGAGGCGCAGGACGGCGTGGTCGGAGTGGTTCTAGTACGGCGCACGTCGGCGTCGGTGTCGTGGAGGCAGCTCTGCCTCGGCTTCAGCTGCTAAGTCCTTGAGGGTGTTGCGGTTGCGGTTGCGTTGGACGACGACGTCAGGGTACCGGCTCCGGTGTGATGGAGGAGGGCGGCGGTGGGTTGGCCGCTATGGGGTGGAGGACGGAGGAGACTGGGGTTTCGCGGCTGGTGGAGAGGGCGTTTTCGCGCCCACGGAGTATGAATGGGGAAACGGAGGGAGGCGGGGAACTAAGGGGGAACAATGTTTCGGTTTGAGACGCGCTTGTTTGAAATTTGGGGAAAGTTACAAATTTTCCCCCCATCTAAAATTTCGGACATATTGCGGGTTGGGGGTAGGACAGTCATGTCAGGTGTCCCAAATGTGGGTGGGATAGATTTCAGCCGAGCGCATGGGTAGGTGCCCACGGCGTATGAATGCTTCTCTGGCGTCTTGGTGAAGTTACAAACCTACCTCGGTTTAGACCTTGGGACATCGGGCCGATAGGCTACATGGGCCAGAGTCAGGACAGTAATTTCCTACCACCAAAACATTAGTCTCGCGTGGTTTCGGGTGACCAGAGGCCTATTTGGTGCTTCATTCAATATTTGGGAGCAGAAGCATTAACGTTTTCGGTTCTCTTGAATTAAACTTTCAGGATTTGTCAGACTTCACAAATCTTTACTCTTGAAAATCCTAAAGCTACGATTATTTTGGAATGGAGGGGGTACATTTGAATATACATTGTACATGAGTATATATTAAAAAATATGCAACTTACCTCAGTTCATGCATGGTTCCAGATATAATCTCCTTGGTTGCAAAAAAAAGTTAGATATGCGTATGAATATATATATAGCATGTTCAAACTCACAACAAAGATTGATGCCCCCTTTTACATCTGATTTACAAATGCCATTATCTCGGGTTCAAATAGATGAATGCACTTCCTACGAATTCGAATCTTCTAAACCCCCTTTATGTTGAATTCGACATGTATTCTATTTCATAGCTAGCAATTTGGAATGTATCCATGCAAGTGACAAATGTATAAAGTTCTTCACA
This sequence comes from Triticum urartu, assembly GCF_003073215.2. Lineage (NCBI taxonomy): Eukaryota > Viridiplantae > Streptophyta > Magnoliopsida > Poales > Poaceae > Triticum > Triticum urartu. Next base: position 50,115,487 of record NC_053025.1, on the reverse strand, counting down.
CTAACAACATGGAGTGCACTAATTAATGTTTATATATGAATTGCAAAAGCATCCATTACCTGTATTTCAAACCGCTCTCACTCTATGGATCGATAATATGAAATAAACGCATGCACATGCTAGAATTCAATTGCAGTTGAAGAAAGAGCCTACTCCTGGTACTGTATATTAGTGATAGGTGTGTGTAGAAAGTACACGTGAATACCAGACATTGTGCGTGTGTGGATACTATCGACGAACTAGCCCCCAAGCTTGTATAACATAATAAGGGCCTAGGGTTACAAATCATATATAGTCGGCTTATCACCAGTGGGGATAGAGTCCTCCGCAACTCTGGTAGCTTCGTGTTGTACGCTGAGTCCTCCACACGGGTATTCGTATAACATGTCTCTGTTGGCGGGAACGACACCTATGGGATCACAAGAATCCCTACCAGTTGCGGGGCGCGGGGTCGTGAGAAGAGCGGATCAAACAGATAGCACACGGTTCGTTTATCCAGGTTCAGGCCGCGAGGATGCGTAAAACCCTACTCCTGCTTTGGTGGATTGTATATATGTGTTCTTGAGCTAGCTATGGGGTGTGAGGAGCTCCAAAAAGCCGAATCCTCCTCCTGGTCGCCTCGGGCCTCCTTTTATAGGAAAGGGGCTGCCACAGTGGCACACAGGAGGTGGAAAGGGAACAGTGATGTGAGGTTATCCCTCGCATTACATGACAAGGCGCATTTAATGCGTCTTGCCCAGGTGTCCTTGCTTTATCGGGGACGGGGGAGAGCCCTGTCTCGTCCGTCGCCGCTCCCTCTCACATCGACACGCGCCCTGGCCAGCGGCGCTCGCGATGCCATGTAGGCAGGCAGGCAGCCGAGGTGGCGCAGTGGTGAGTCTCCACGAAGATCTGCATGCCGCCATGCAGGTGCTTGCCCAGCTGGTTGGGTTGGCAGATGCATGCGAACAGCAGTGGAGGTTTGACCGGCGTGGGCCTGATGGTGGCCCTACGGGTGTTCTTGGCAAGGGCCTTGCCGGGGCCCCGGCAAGGGTCTTGCCGTGGCGCCTGCTATCATCCCCGGCAAGGCTCTTGCCGGGGGCCTTGTGGTCCTCCTTGGCTGGGATCCCGCCAAGGATCATCATCTTCTAAAGGGTGTATCTGATCTTGAATGTTTTCACAAAGATCTGCATGCCACCACGGGGATGTCTCCCGAATCCTTGCCCCATGGGGGCAATGGACTCAAGGGTGACTCACTACGTAGGAGTGGGGCGAGCTGCTACGGCAAGCGTCTTGCCGGGTTTGCTAAAACCGCCTCCCAGCATGGATCTTGCCGGGGGGGTCCGCTTCGTCCCCTTTGCTCTTTGTGGTCTTGGTCTTGGCGTCGTTCTGCTTCTCCTGAGCTTCGGCCTTACCTTGGCTCACCTCCCTTGCCTTTCTCAGTGTGGTGGTGCTCGTGGCTCAGACTGCCCGTGCACAGTTATAGGGGTACAAAAAGTGTACCCCTCTTTTTGTACACCGACAGGAGCCCCCGGGCCTGGGCCACACGTAAGCGCAATCGCGTCGTTGGGCTAGGCCCAAAAACGGTGCACGGGCAGGCGGGGCGGTTTTTACCGCGGTAAGTCTCTTCGCACGCTGCGCTTGCCATGCTTCCCGCGCGTGGCGCGTCGTGGGGAGGCGTGTGTGACGTGGGCGGCATGCGTGGGGTTGCTTCCCGCGGGCATGCGTCACATCACAGGAGGCGGCCCGCGTTTTTCCCCCATAAGAAGGAATAACCGTGGGCGCGCTGCTCACTTTCTCCGATTTCTTCTACGACGTTATGCGCACCTCCGGCTTTCGCCTCTTGGATTTTACTCCAAATGTGGTGGCGTGCATGGCTTTCTTCGCGTATCTTTGCGAAGGCTTTGCCGGGGTGCAGCCCAACACGGCGCTCTTCCGCCATTACTTCTTCCCTCGAATGTAGCCGGGAGGAGCCGTCTCCGGTTGCGTCACCTGGATCCCAAGATCCAAGGGGGCGTACCCGGACAGTGCCGTGAAGGAGAGGTGGGACGAATGGCATGGTCGGTGGTGCTGGATTGAAGATGAAAACCCGCTGGAATTCTGCAAGGTCCGCCGAGTGTCGCTGGTCCACGGCAGCGATTGGAGCGATGTCGACGCCGCTGATGGGAGGCTCACCGTCACCACCACCAGGATTCTCCGGCTCACCCAGGCCGGACTCACCCTTGAGATGATCGGGGCGGACTTCATTCGCCGCCGGATCGCCCCGTTTCACAGCAAGGGGAGGCCAGCTTGGCTCTTCACGAACTTGGCTGACATTATGCGACTCCGCCCCGGCCTCGATCACAACTTCACAGTGCTGGCACATGCCCACTTCTGCCAGTGGCTTTTCCGGCTTGATGTGTGTCGCGATGGCGAGGTCGAGCGGACCGGCAAGGCCGCGAGGGCTGCTGCAAAGGTTGGCAAGGCCCTCAAGGGGCCATTTTTCAAGCTGCCAGCGGGGCTGGTCCCATTGTGCAACAATTCGCGTCGGTCCGAGATCATCGCCATGATGCCGGACTGTAATGGGCACGGACCTGTCCCGAGCTGGAAGGAGCCGAAGGTCGAGGATGTGCAGCAATTCTTCGACACCCTAATCGAGGTGTACGTCAATGCCGACGCCGAGCGGTGTCTTGTCATGGACACCACCCAGGCAGAGCTGGACTACATCGCCACTAGGGCGAGGGAGGCACAACTTGCCATGGAGGCCGGCAGCACCGGGGGCGTGGAGGACATGGCCGCAACGGCGACAGAGGAAGAGGAGCTCTCCCGGTGGGCGGCGGCCTCCGGGGAGGTCAGCGGCGCCAACACTGGATCTCCGCTCGTCGAAGACGCGGCCGACGAGTCGTCGGGGGAGGAGGAGGACGCGGCAGCGGGCTCGACGCCAACCAGGGGAAGAGGGCGAATCCCGCGGCGGGCTGGCTCCGGTGAGCCGGTCCGGCCCGGCAGGGCTGCGCAGCCTCAGTTGACCCAGGAGGGGTCTGGGCACCACACGAGGGCTACAGCAGCCAAGAGGCTGACGAAGGCCGCTGAGAAGAAGACAACAGCCCCTTCTGTTGGGGAACGTAGCAAAATTTTAAAAAAAATTCTACGCATCACCAAGATCAATCTATGGAGTCATCTAGCAATGAGGGAGAGGGGAGTGCATCTACATACCCTTGTAGATCACGAGCGGAAGCGTTCAAGAGAACGGGGTTGATGGAGTCGTACTCGTCGTGATCCAAATCACCGAAGATCCTAGTGCCGAACGGACGGCACCTCCACGTTCAACACACGTACGGAGCGAGGACGTCTCCCGTGCCTTGATCCAGCAAGGAGGAGGGAGAGGTTGAGGAAGAGGGCTCCAACAGCAGCACGACGGCGTGGTGGTGATGAAGCTGCGGTACTCCGGCAGGGCTTCGCCAAGCTCTTATGGAGGAGGAGAGGTGTTGGGGAGGGGAGGGACTGCGCCTTGGATGTTGTTAGCAGCCCTCCCCTCACCCCTCTATTTATAGGGGAAGGGGGAAGGGGGCCGGCCCCCTCTAGATGAGATCTAGAGGGGGGGCGGCGGCCAAGGGGAGGGGGGCTTGCCCCCCAAGCAAGGGGGCGCCCCCCTTTAGGGTTTCCCCCCAACCCTAGGAGCATGGGACCTAGGGGGTGTGGCGCCCCAGCCCACATGGGCTGGTTCCCTTCTCCATACAGCCCATAAGGCCCCCCGGAAGAGGTGGACCCTCCCGATGGACCCCTGAAACCCCTCCGGTGGCCCCGGTACAATACCGATATGCCCCTGAACCTTTCCGGCGACCGTATGACAACTTCCCATATATAAATCTTTACCTCCGGACCATTTCGGAACTCCTCGTGACGTCCGGGATCTCATCCGGGACTCCGAACAACATTCGGTAATCACACACAAGTCTTCTTAACAACCCTAGCGTCACCGAACCTTAAGTGTGTAGACCCTATGGGTTCGGGAGACATGCAGACATGACCGAGATGACTCTCTGGTCAATAACCAACAGCGGGATCTAGATACCCATGTTGTCTCCCACATGCTCCATGATGATCTCATCGGATGAACCACGATGTCGAGGATTCAATCAATCCATATACAATTCCCTTTGTCAATCGGTACGTTACTTGCCTGAGACTCGATCGTCGGTATCCCAATACCTTGTTCAGTCTCGTTACCGGCAAGTCACTTTACTCGTACCGTAATGCATGATTCCATGATCAACCACTTGATCACATTGAGCTCATTATGATGATGCATTATCGAGTGGGCCCAGAGATACCTCTCCGTCATACGGAGTGACAAATCCCAGTCTCGATTCGTACCAACCCAACAGACACTTTCGGAGATACCTGTAATGTACCTTTATAGTCACCCAGTTACGTTGTGATGTTTGGCACACCCAAGGCACTCCTACGGAATCCGGGAGTTGCACAATCTCATGGTCTAACGAAATGATACTTGACATTCAGAAAAGCTACAACAAACGAACTATACGATCTTTGAGCTATGCTTAGGATTGGGTCTTGTCCATCACATCATTCTCCTAATGATGTGATCCCGTTATCAATGACATCCAATGTCCATAGTCAGGAAACCATGACTATCTTTTCATCAACGAGCTAGTCAACTAGAGGCTCACTAGGGACGTGTTGTGGTCTATGTATTCACACATGTATTACGATTTCCGGATAACACAATTATAGCATGAACAATAGACAATTATCATGAACAATGAAATATAATAATAACCATTTTATTATTGCCTCTAGGGCATATTTCCAACAGTCTCCCACTTGCACTAGAGTCAATATTCTAGTTACATTGTGATGAATCGAACACCCATGCAGTTCTGGTGTTGATCATGTTTTGCTCTAGGGAGAGGTTTAGTCAACGGATCTGCTACATTTAGGTCCGTATGTACTTTACAAATCTCTATGTCTCCATTTTGAACACTTTCACGAATGGAGTTGAAGCGACGCTTGATATGCCTGGTCTTCCTGTGAAGCCTGGGCTCCTTCGCAAGCGCAATAGCTCCAGTGTTGTCATAGAAGAGAGTCATCGGGCCCGACGCATTGGGTATGACTCCTAGGTCGGTAATGAACTCCTTCACCCAGACTGCTTCTTGTGCTGCCTCCGAGGCTTCCATGTACTCCTCTTCACATGTAGATCCCGCCACAACGCTTTGCTTGCAACTGCACCAGCTTACTGCCCCACCATTCAAAATATACACGTATCCGGTTTGTGACTTAGAGTCATCCAGATCTGTGTCGAAGCTAGCATCGACATAACCCTTTATGATGAGCTCTTCATCACCTCCATAAATGAGAAACATTTCCTTAGTCCTTTTCAGGTACTTCAGGATATTCTTGACCGCTGTCCAGTGTTCCATGCCGGGATTACTTTGGTACCTTCCTACCAAACTTACGGCAAGGTTTACATGAGGTCTGGTACACAGCATAGCATACATGATAGACCCTATGGTCGAGGCATAGGGGATGACACTCATCTTTTCTCTATCTTCTGCCATGGTCGGGCATTGAGCCGTGCTCAATCTCGTACCTTGCAATACAGGCAAGAACCCCTTCTTTGACTGATCCATTTTGAACCCCAGGCTTTACACTTTATGCTTCCGGCTCGTATGTTGTGTGGAATTGTGAGCGGATAACAATTTCACACAGGAAACAGCTATGACCATGATTACGCCAAGCTATTTAGGTGAGACTATAGAATACTCAAGCTTGCATGCCTGCAGGTCGACTCTAGAGGATCCCCGGGTACCGAGCTCGAATTCTATATCATTTCCCATCAACAGTATGTCATCCACATACAATATGTGAAATGCTACAGAGCTCCCACTCACTTTCTTGTAAATGCAGGCTTCTCCATAAGTCTGCATTAACCCAAACGCTTTGATCAACTCATCAAAACGAATGTTCCAACTCCGAGATGCTTGCACCAGCCCATAAATCGAGCGTTGGAGCTTGCACACCTTGTCAGCATTCTTAGGGTCGACAAAACCTTCTGGCTGCATCATATACAATTCTTCCTTAAGGAAACCATTAAGGAATGCCGTTTTGACGTCCATTTTCCATATCTCATAATCATAGAATGCGGCAATCACTAACATGATACGGACGGACTTCAGCTTCGCTACGGGTGAGAAAGTCTCATCGTAGTCAACCCGTTGAACTTGTTGATAACCCTTAGTGACAAGCCGAGCTTTATAGATGGTCACATTACCATCCGCGTCTGTCTTCTTCTTAAAGATCCATTTATTTTCTATGGCTCGCCGATCATCGGGCAAGTCAGTCAAAGTCCACACTTCGTTTTCATACATGGATCCTATCTTGGATTTCATGGCTTCCAGCCATTTGTCGGAATCCGGGCCCGCCATCGCTTCTTCATAGTTCAAAGGTTCGCCGTTGTCTAACAACATGATTTCCAAGACAGGGCTGTCGTACCACTCTGGTGTGGAACGTGTCCTCGTGGACCTATGAAGTTCAGTAGCAACTTGATCTGAAGTTTCATGATCATCATCATCAACTTCCTCTCTAGTCGGTGCAGGCACCTCAAGAACATTTTCTTGAGCTGCGCCACTTACCGGTTCAAGAGGTAATACTTCATCAAGTTCTACCTTCCTCCCACTTATTTCTTTCGAGAGAAACTATTTCTCTAGAAAGGACCCGTTCTTGGCAACAAAGATCTTGCCTTCGGATTTGAGGTAGAAGGTATAACCAACAGTTTCTTTAGGGTATCCTATGAAGACGCATTTTTCCGACTTGGGTTCGAGCTTTTCAGGTTGAAGTTTCTTGACATAAGCATCGCATCCCCAAACTTTTAGAAACGACAGCTTAGGTTTCTTCCCAAACCATAATTCATACGGTGTCGTCTCAACGGATTTCGACGGAACCCTATTTAAAGTGAATGCGGCAGTCTCTAAAGCATAGCCCCAAAATGACAGCGGTAAATTGGTAAGAGACATCATAGATCGCACCATATCCAATAGGGTGCGATTACGACGTTCGGACCCACCATTACGTTCAGGTGTTCCAAGCGGCGTGAGTTGTGAAACTATTCCACATTTTCTTAAGTGTGTGCCAAATTCGTGACTCAAGTATTCTCCCCCACGATCTGATCGCAAGAACTTGATTTTCCTGTCACGTTGATTCTCAACCTCACTCTGAAATTCCTTGAACTTTTCAAAGGTCTCAGACTTGTGTTTCATTAAGTAGACATACCCATATCTACTCAAGTCATCAGTGAGGGTGAGAAAATAACGATAGCCACCGCGAGCCTCAACACTCATTGGACCGCACACATCAGTATGTAAGATTTCCAATAAGTTGGTTGCTCGCTCCATTGTTCCTGAGAAAGGAGTCTTGGTCATTTTACCCATGAGGCATGGTTCGCACGTGTCAAATGCTTCGTAATCAAGAGACTCTAGAAGTCCATCTGCCTGGAGCTTCTTCATGCGTTTGACACCTATGTGACCAAGGCGACAGTGCCACAAGTATGTGGGACTATCATTATCAACCTTACATCTTTTGGTATTCACACTATGAATATGTGTAGCATTACGCTCGAGATTCATTAGGAATAAACCATTCACCATCGGAGCATGACCATAAAACATATCTCTCATATAAATAGAACAACCATTATTCTCGGATTTAAATGAGTAGCCATCTCGAATTAAACGAGATCCTGATACAATGTTCATGCTCAAAGCTGGCACTAAATAACAATTATTGAGGTTTAAAACTAATCCCGTAGGTAATGTAGAGGTAGCGTGCCGACGGCGATTACATCGACCTTGGAACCATTCCCGACGCGCATCGTCACCTCGTCCTTTGCCAGTCTCCGTTTATTGCGCAGCTCCTGTTTTGAGTTACAAATGTGAGCAACCGCACCGGTATCAAATACCCAGGAGCTACTATGAGTACTGGTAAGGTAAACATCAATTACATGTATATCACATATACCTTTAGTGTTGCCGGCCTTCTTGTCCGCTAAGTACGTGGGGTAGTTCTGCTTCCAGTGACCACTTCCCTTGCAATAAAAGCACTCAGTCTCGGGCTTGGGTCCATTCTTTGGCTTCTTCCCGGCAGCTTGCTTACCGGGCGCGGCAACTCCCTTGCCGTCCTTCTTGAAGTTCTTTTTACCCTTGCCTTTCTTGAACTTAGTGGTTTTATTCACCATCAACACTTGATGTTCCTTTTTGCCTTCTTCCTCTGCTGATTTCAGCATTGAATATAACTCAGGAATGGTCTTTTCCATCGCCTGCATATTGAAGTTCATCACAAAGCTCTTGTAGCTCGGTGGAAGCGACTGAAGGATTCTGTCAATGACCGCGTCATCCGAGAGATTAACTCCCAGCTGAGTCAAGCGGTTATGCAACCCAGACATTGTGAGTATGTGCTCGCTGACAAAACTATTTTCCTCCATCTTACAGCTGAAGAACATGTCGGAGACTTCATATCTCTCGACCCGGGCATGAGCTTGAAAAACCATTTTCAGCTCTTCGAACATCTCATATGCTCCGTGTCTCTCAAAACGCTTTTGGAGCCCCGGTTCTAAGCTGTAAAGCATGCCGCACTGAACGAGGGAGTAATCATCAGCACGTGTCTGCCAAGCTTTCATAACGTCTTGGTTCTGTGGGACGGGTGCGTCACCTAGCGGTGCTTCTAGGACATAATCTTTCTTGGCAGCTATGAGGATGATCCTCAAGTTCCGGACCCAGTCCGTATAGTTGCTGCCATCGTCTTTCAGCTTGGTTTTCTCTAGGAACGCGTTGAAGTTGAGGACAACGTGGGCCATTTGATCTACAAGACATATTGTAAAGATTTTAGACAAAGTTCATGATAATTAAGTTCATCTAATCAAATTACTCAATGAACTCCCACTCAGATAGACATCCCTCTAGTCATCTAAGTGAAACATGATCCGAGTCAACTAGGCCGTGTCCGATCATCATGTGAGACGGACTAGTCAACATCGGTGAACATCTTCATGTTGATCGTATCTTATATACGACTCATGCTCGACCTTTCGGTCTTCTGTGTTCCGAGGCCATGTCTGTACACGCTTGGCTCGTCAAGTCAACCTAAGTGTATTGCGTGTGTAAATCTGGCTTACACCCGTTGTATTCGAACGTTAGAATCTATCACAGCCGATCATCACGTGGTGCTTCGAAACAACGAACCTTCGCAACGGTGCACAGTTAGGGGGAACACTTTCTTGAAATTAATTCGAGGGATCATCTTATTTAAGCTACCGTCGTTCTAAGCAAATAAGATGTAAAACATGATAAACATCACATGCAATCAAATAGTGACATGATATGGCCAATATCAGTTGCTCCTTTGATCTCCATCTTCGGGGCTCCATGATCATTGTTGTCACCTGCATGACACCATGATCTCCATCATCATGATCTCCATCATTGTGTCTTCTTGAAGTTGTCACGTCATATATTACTTCTACTACTATGGCTAACGCTTTAGCAATAAAGTAAAGTAAATACATAACGTTTATGTTGAAACGCGGGTCATAAATAAATAAAGACAACTCCTATGGCTCCTGCCGGTTGTCATACTCATCACCATGTAAGTCGTGATTCCTATTACAAGAACATGATCATCTCATACATCACATATATCATTCATCACATCCTTTGGCCATATCACATCACAAAGCACTTGCTGCAAAAACAAGTTAGACGTCCTCTAATTGTTGTTGCAAGTTTTTACGTGGCTGCTATAGGATTCTAGCAAGAACGTTTCTTACCTACGCCAAAACCACAACGTGAATTGCCAATTTCTATTTACCCTTCATAAGGACCCTGTTCATCGAATCCGATCCGACTAAAGTGGGAGAGACAGACACCCGCCAGCCACCTTATGCAACTAGTGCATGTCAGTCGGTGGAACCGGTCTCACGTAAGCGTATGTGTAAGGTTGGTCCGGGCCGCTTCATCCCATGATGCCGCTGAATCAAGATAAGACTAGTAACGGCAAGATAATTGACAATATCGACGCCCACAACTACTTTGTGTTCTACTCGTGCATAGTAACTACACATAGACCTAGCTCATGATGCCACTGTTGGGGAACGTAGCCGAATTTTAAAAAAAATCTACGCATCACCAAGATCAATCTATGGAGTCATCTAGCAACGAGGGAGAGGGGAGTGCATCTACATACCCTTGTAGATCACGATCGGAAGCGTTTAAGAGAACGGGGTTGATGGAGTCGTACTCGTCATGATCCAAGTCACTGAAGATCCTAGCGCCGAACGGACGGCACCTCCGCATTCAACACACGTACGGAGCGAGGACGTCTCCCGCGCCTTGATCCAGCAAGGAGGAGGGAGAGGTTGAGGAAGAGGGCTCCAACAGCAGCATGACGACGTGGTGGTGATGAAGCTGCAGTACTCCGGCAGGGCTTCGCCAAGCTCTTATGGAGGAGGAGAGGTGTTGGGGAGGGGAGGGGTTGCGCCTTGGATGTTGTTAGCAGCCCTCCCCTCACCCCTCTATTTATAGGGGAAGGGGGAAGGGGGTCGGCCCCCTCTAGATGAGATCTAGAGGGGGGGCGGCGGCCAAGCGGAGGGGGGCTTGCCCCCCAAGCAAGGGGCGCCCCCCTTTAGGGTTTCCCCCCATCCCTAGGCGCATGGGCCCTAGGGAGTGTGGCGCCCCAGCCCACTTGGGCTGGTTCCCTTCTCCATACAGCCCATAAGGCCCCCCGGAAGAGGTGGACCCTCCCCGTGGCCCCGGTACAATACCGATATGCCCCCGAACCTTTCCGGCGACCGTATGACAACTTCCCATATATAAATCTTTACCTCCGGACCATTTCGGAACTCCTCGTGACGTCCGGATCTCATCCGGGACTCCGAACAACATTCGGTAATCACACACAAGTCTTCCTAACAACCCTAGCGTCACCGAACCTTAATTGTGTAGACCCTACGGGTTCGGGAGACATGCAGACATGACCGAGATGACTCTCCAGTCAATAACCAGCAGCGGGATCTAGATACCCATTTTGGCTCCCACATGGTCCCCGATGATCTCATCGGATGAACCATGATGTCGAGGATTCAATCAATCCGTATACAATTCCCTTTGTCAATCGGTACGTTACTTGCCCGAGACTCGATCGTCGGTATCCCAATACCTTGTTTAGTCTCGTTACCGGCAAGTCACTTTAATCGTACCGTAATGCATGATCCCGTGATCAACCACTTGACCACATTGAGCTCATTATGATGATGCATTACTGAGTGGGCCCAGAGATACCTCTCCGTCATACGGAGTGACAAATCCCAGTCTCGGTTCGTGCCAACCCAACAGGCACTTTCGGAGATACCTGTAATGTACCTTTATAGTCACCCAGTTACGTTGTGACGTTTGGCACACCCAAGGCACTCCTACGGTATCCGGGAGTTGCACAATCTCATGGTCTAAGGAAATGATACTTGACATTCAGAAAAGCTACAGCAAACGAACTATACGATCTTTGAGCTATGCTTAGGATTGGGTCTTGTCCATCACATCATTCTCCTAATGATGTGATCCCGTTATCAATGACATCCAATGTCCATAGTCAGGAAACCATGACTATCTTTTGATCAACGAGCTAGTCAACTAGAGGCTCACTAGGGACGTGTTGTGGTCTATGTATTCACACATGCACTACGATTTCCGGATAACACAATTATAGCATGAACAATAGACAATTATAATGAACAATGAAATATAATAATAACTATTTTACTATTGCCTCTAGGGCATATTTCCAACACCTTCCTCATCCGGGCGTGCACAAACCCCGCCGCCTCCTTTGCCTCCTCCGGCAGGCGTCGACTCGGATGATGATGCGGAGCTCCTTTTTGATCTCGGGCCTCTCAGCCCGGAGAGGAAAAGGAAACTGGTGGAAGAGGAGGAGACGGATGAGGAGTAAGTTCTCCGTTCCTTACTGACATTTCCATTTCCTTGAATTGGGTCGCTTGTCTTAATCCATTTTTTCTTCCGTAGGGAGACAGAGACGTTGGCCCAGAGGGTGAAGAGAGCGAGGACCTCGGCGAGCAGCCAGCCCCCGGCTGGGGCTTCAACGACACCACTGGTGGTGCTGAGCAGCCCGGACAGCAGCCCCCAGTGCAGCCCCCAGCGTAAGTTCGTCGCCCTCTTCTTACTCGACATGTGGTAGGCGCTCGATGCTATGATGCTGACCTTGCCGGGTTTGCAGGAGGGGAGTGGCAGCAGGAGGAGCCACAGAGGGCTACTCCTAACACACCACCCCCATCAACTACGCCGCCGCGGGGGGCGTCCCCGGCAAGGGCATCAGGCACGGTGCCCACACCCATGGAGGAAGAGGGGAACTTGGGCGCTGGTGGCTCTGCCACGGCGCCAAATGTTGGCGGAGAGGGGACTTCTGCTTCATAACCTGGCACTGGTGAGTCGCCTGTCCTTCGTCTCTGTTTTCCCTTATTCTTTTCTTGGCTTCATTGCTCCCGTTGCTGCCCAGGCCCTCCTTCAACAGGTATGGAGGACGTGGATTCCGTTGCTGGGAACATTGCTGAGGAGGCCGCCAAGGATGCTGCCGAGGACACCGCGGCGGGGGCCGCCAAGGCGACCGGCGAGGCTTCTGCCGAGGGCACCAGCGGTGGACCTGCCAGTGACGCCGGCAAGGCTTCCGCCGAGGAAGAGGTGGTGGGTGACCAGCCTCCCTCCTCCTCAACCTCGGGCCCCGGCAGGTATCTGAATGTGGGCGACGATCTCCTCGTCCACCTCCCAGGGGCGTCAAGCCGGGCGCCCGCCCAAGGGGAAGTTTTCGACGGCGAGGTGCTTGCCGCCACCGGGCTTGAGGTGGTTGATGAGCCGGGCGTTGGTGGCGACGGTTCTCCAGAAGAGCAGCTTTTCCGTGCCATGGGGGCCAATTTCTGGAAGCTCCAAGTGCTCTACCGTGCTCGCCTGGACAAGGTCAAGTCCAGGATGGCAACGGTGGACAACGCGGAGGTGGACTTCAAGGCGCGCGTTGCCAAGAGGCAGACCTGGTTCCACTAGGCTCGCGAGGAGCAGAGGGCCTTTCAGGAGAAATTGGCCGAGCGCGATGTGGAGCTCACCATGAAGATGGCCGACATCGAGAAGGCCCAGGAAAAGGGGGCGAACTTGGCTGCCGCGGCCAAGGCCGCCCGGAACCAGCATCAAGCCACCTTGGATTCCCAGGAAGAGGACCTCACCGCGCGTGAGGCGAAGCTTGCCGCAGCGCTCCGTGGCAAGGATGAGGAGCTCGAGGCCCTTGTCGCGCGGCGGACTCGCGAGCTAGAGCAGAGGCACAAGGAGGCACTCAATGCCCAGGCTCTGGCACATGCCGGCAAGGTAAGGGAGTTAGAGGTGGCGCAGGACGAGCTGAAGGAGCAGGCCCTCAAGCTGTCCAATGAGAAGAGCACGCTCAATAGCGCCTTGGTAGAGGCGCAAGGAGCGGTCATCAGCAGGGCTGGGGAGCTCTCTGAAGCACAAAACTCCATCAGAGACCTCAAGCTGAAGCTGGGGGATCTCGAGAAGATGCTGTCGGAGAGCAGGGCTCGGGAGGAGACCTTGACCAGGAGCTTGGAGGAGGAGAAGCAGCTGCGGGCGAACGAGGCCGCCTCCCACCAGGATTATGTGGCGGGCGAGAACAGATGGATCAGCCGTCTAGAGGAGGTCACCGGCAGGGTCACCTCGCAGTTGGCCACCATGGGGATGCCAAACGTGAGGTACGCCCCTGAGCGCAGCGGGACCGTCAACACCAAGTTGACCCTGTTCTTCGAGGGCGTCCTCGGAGCCTTGTCTTATCTCCACTCCAATAGAACGACCACGCTGGCCGAGGAGGCCCGACGACTTTGCCGGAGGGTCGTGACCAAGGTCCTCACCAAGACGGCGTACTGGAATCCCGATCTTGACTTCGCGGCCGCGATGAAGAGCTTGCCGGATGGTGCTGACCTCACGGTACTCAAGGAGCGCATCAAGCCCATCACCGACTGCATCAACGAAATCAAGAGGGTGGAAGGCCAGCGCCGGGACTAGGCATCCCATTCTTCTTCGCCACTGCGGGTTCCCGACCAAGACAAATTTTATCTTTAGTTAGAACCGCAGCAATGATGTGATGTAATATAACTTTGCAGTACTTTTAATTTTCATGCATGTTATTTCCCCGTTCAATTCCTCTTTGTATGCGTGCCCTACGTCAATCGGGAAGGCTTGCCGGCGCGGAAGCCCCTACGGTGTTTTCGGGACGGATCCCCATGGCTAGCCAGGTATGCGTGCTGCCGGACGAGCCACCTTTCCGTTCTGAACGCGGCCGCTCGAACTGTCGAGCTTGACTCGAGTCAGAATCGGGGGCGTTGCTGATGGCGGAAGGCTACTCTGCCATTCTCGACGCAGCCGCTTGAGCTGTTGAGCGGACTCAAAACAGGGCAAGGGCGTTGCCGATCATGGTAGATCCCCCTGGCGTGCAGGTTTCTCATACAAAGCAAATATCTCCGGGGGGAATAACCTCAAATAAGAAGGGTAACACAAATAAGGGTTCAGTGCAACTTAGCTTCTGTTTGTAGTCACTCGAGCGTTGAACTTCTGGCCTCCGTCCTTCTCCAAGAGCCACGAAGGCGAAGGAGTGCTGAGATGATTGCTAGAGCCGATTCTCACAACTGCGTCCCCCTACCTGGCGCGCCAAAGATGTCGGCGGGAATGACACGTATGGGATCACAAGAATCCCTACTACGGTTGCGGGGCGCGGGGTCGTGAGAAGAGCGGATCAAACAGATAGCACACGGTTCGTTTATCCAGGTTTGGGCCGCGAGGATGCGTAAAACCCTACTCCTGCTTTGGTGGATTGTATATCTGTGTTCTTGAGCTAGCTATGGGGCGTGAGGAGCTCCAAAAAGCCGAATCCTCCTCCTGGTCGCCTCGGGCCTCCTTTTATAGGAAAGGGGCTGCCACAGTGGCACACAGGAGGTGGAAAGGGAACAGTGATGTGAGGTTATCCCTCCCATTACATGACAAGGCGCATTTAATGCGTCTTGTCCAAGTGTCCTTGCTTTATCGGGGACGGGGGAGAGCCCTGTCTCATCCGTCGCCGCTCCCTCTCGCGTCGAAACGCGCCCTGGCCAGCGGCGCCCGCGGTGCCATGTAGGCAGGCAGGCAGCTGAGGTGGCGCGGTGGTGAGTCTCCACGAAGACCTGCATGCCGCCACGCAGGTGCCTGCGCAGCTGGTTGGGTCGGCAGCTGCATGTGAAAAGCGGTGGAGGTTTGACCGGCGTGGGCCTGATGGTGGCCCTACGGGTGTTCTTGGCAAGGGCCTTGCCGGGGCCCCGGCAAGGGTCTTGCCGTGGCGCCTGCTATCATCCTCGGCAAGGCTCTTGCCGGGGGCCTTGTGGTTCTCCTTGGCTGGGATCCCACCAAGGATCATTGTAACGCCCTCGACGCGGCTATAGCTCCCACGTGTCGAGGCATGACTTAGAGACATAACCGCATTGAAAGCAATGTCGCAAGTTAGGCAATCTTCACAACATCCCATGTAATATAGATAATAAAAGGGGAGATACATAGTTGGCTTACACTCGCCACGTCAATCAAAGTACATAAATAGTATTACAACATTCAAATGCTCATGGCCCGACTACGGCGCCGAAATAAAAGAACAACCCAACATGCGACGCGGTCCCGATCACCCCAACTGGGCACCACTACTGATCATCAGGGAAAGACACATAGTATCGGCGTGAGTCCTCGTCGAACTCCCACTTGAGCTCAAGCGCGTCATCTGGAACGGAATCATCAGGCCCTGCATCTGGTTTGGAAGTAATCTGTGAGCCACAGGGACTCAGCAATCTCGCACCCTCGTGATCAAGACTATTTAAGCTTAAAAGGTAAGGCAGGGAAAATATGTGGAGCTGGAGCAAGCGACTAGCATATATGGTGGCTATCCTGTTCGCAAAAGAGAGCAAGAAGAGGAGGCAAAGCGCGAGCGAGTAACTAGAGGGCATCCTGCGGCAAGCATTACTCCAACACCGTGTTCACTTCCCGGACTCCGCCGAGAAGAGACCATCACGGTAACTCACACAGTTGATTCATTTTAATTAAGTTAAAGTTCAAGTTATCTACAACCATACATTAACAAATTCCCATCTACCCATAATCGTGGGCACAACTTTTGAAAGTTCAAATCCCTGCAGGGGAGTCCCAAATTAGCCCATGACAAGCTCTCACGGTCAATGAAGGGATAGACCTTCTCCCGAGACATTCTGATCAGACTCGGTATCCCGGTTCTACAAGACACTTCGACACGTTAAAACAAATCCAGCAACACCACCCAGATGTGCCGACAAATCCCAATAGGAGCTGCACATATCTCGTTCTCAGGGCACACCGGATGAGCAAGATGTCGGGTAGGCCAGCCCAGAGTTGCCCCTGGTAGCCCCGGACATCGCTCGGTTGGACCAACACTCAGAGGAGCACTGGCCCGGGGGGGCTTAAATAAGATGACCCTCGGGCTCCGGAAACCCAAGGGAAAAAGAGGCTAGGTGGCAAATGGTAAAACCAAGGTTGGGCATTGCTGGAAAAGCTTTAATCAAGGCGAACTATCAATGGGTTCCCATTATGACCCAACCGCGTAAGGAACGCAAAATCCGGGAACATAACACCGATATGATGGAAACTAGGGCGGCAAGAGTGGAACAAAACACTAGGCGAGAGGCCGAGCCTTCCACCCTTTACCAAGTATATAGATGCATTAAGATAACATGGCAATATAATGATATCCCAACAAGTAAAATAATGTCCCAACAAGGAACGGTCTCCAATCTTCTCCTGCAACTAGCAACGCTATAAGAGGGGCTGAGCAAAGCGGTAACATAGCCAATCAATGGTTTGCTAGGACATGGTGGGTTAGAGGTTTGACATGGTAATTTGGGAGGCATGATAAGCAAGTGGTAGGCATCGTAGCATAGGCATAGCAAAAGAGCGAGCGTCTAGCAAAGCAAAGATAGTAGTGATTTCGAGGGTATGATCATCTTGCCTGCAAAGTTGTCAGAGTTGACTGGATCCTCGAAAGCAAACTCAGCGGGCTCCTCGTTAGCGAACTCGTCTCCCGGCTCTACCCAAACAAGACAAACAAGCAACAAGGACACAATCAACCACGTGCAAACTCAAACAACATGATGCAAAGATGGTATGCTATGCGGGATGCAATATGTGATGCATATGCAAGATTTTACAAGGAATGAATGAACCTGGCCTCAACTTTGGAATCCAAGTGTGCCACTAGAAAGATGAGATGAAATCGCTTGAAAGCGATATAAAGAACACCGGAATCGGAGTTACGGTTTGGAAATGGCAAGCGATTCAAATATGACCACGTTCTGCGATTTATAGCAAGTAGCCATCTAAATGCAACAAGATGAACATGCTACAGCACCCAAACATGACAACAAAATGCATTGCAGGGATCCATTCATGATGCTTAACAAAAGACTAGCACAGAGCTACATCCAATTCATCCATTAACAGGTTCAAACAAGCATGGCAAAAATGCATTTGGCAAACAGATTTCAGCATTAACGAATGCACCACTTTGCAATCTTGTGCTAGTCACCACACACATCACAAAAATACATGGGTTGCACCTCTGGATAGATGGCAAAACATATAACAAAACTCATGAAGAGCTCAGGGGCATATCATGCACACAATAATCATGGCAAAAATGACAAATATCTAATTGGAGCAGCAGATCTGACAATTATCTCAAATAGGCTACTTCTAACAGCATTTCGGGCATCAAGATGAACTCAAATGAAAATGATGCAATGAGATGAAATGATGTACTCTACGGATGAGGAGATACGACACGATGAACATAGCGAAAAAAATAAGGGAGAGGGGGAAAGTCAACCGAGATATGTGGATCTGAGATCTAGGGTTCCGTGGGCACGCGGCCCGAGGCAAGTCCGGCTACCACTGTAGCTCCGGCGATGGTGCTTGATGCCGGGACGACCGGAGTGGCCGCGGTGGAGATCGGCTCCTCCGGCAAGGGCGCGCGGCGACGCGGCGGCCGGAGATGGAGAGGCGGCGGGGCGGTGAGGCGCGGGCGTCGTTGGCGAGGTCGGGCGGCGAGAGAACCCGCGGTGGCGGCCGGCGATGATCGCGCGGTGGCGCAAGGCGGCTCCGGTGCCCGGAGTTGGAGGAGAGGGGCGGGGCGGCGCGGCGCTCAGGTGCGCGGATCGGACGGCGGCTCAGGACACCGGGCCACGGGGGCCTCGCCTGGGCTTCCCGGGCTGGCGCAGAGACGAAGTGGGCGCGGTGTCCCAGCGAATGGGGAGGCGACACGTGTCGGCGGACACGTCCGTCGGTGGCGAAGATGTCTGGCGGCGGCGGACGAAGTGGATCTAGGGTTTTCGGGAGGAAGGGGAAGGGGAAATTTCGGGGGGTCTTTATATAGGCATTGAGGGAGTTAGGAGAGTCCAAATGAGGTGCAGTTTTCGGCCACGCGATCGTGATCGAACACTCTAGATGTTGGAGAGGGTTTTGGTGGATTTTGGGCCAAAATGGAGGGGTGTTGGGCTGCAACACACACGAGGCCTTTTCGGTCCCTCGGTTAACCGTTGGAGTATCAAATGAAGTCCAAATGGTACAAAACTTGACAGGCGGTCTACCGGTAGTAAACCAAGGCCACTTGGCAAGTCTGGGTCCAATCCGGAAATGTTTAATCCCCACACACGAAAGAAAGGTACAAATGACCGCCGGAGGAGAACGGAGCGCTGGAATGCAAAACGGACAACGGGGAAAATGCTCGAATGCATGAGATGAACACATATGCAAATGCAATGCACATGATGACATGATATGAGATGCATGACAACGACAACAACACACAGAGACAAAGACCCGAACCCGAGAAAAATAAAATAACTTAAGGCCGGAAACGGCAAGAGTTGGAGTACATATTGGGCAAATTACATCCGGGGTGTTACAACACTCCACCACTTCGAAAGGATCTTATCCCGAGATCTAGGACTGAAAGAACGCCGGGTACTCAGAACGGAGGTGATCCTCGCGTTCCCAGGTAGCATCACGGTCGGAATGGTGTGACCACTTGACTTTGAGGAATTTGATCGACTTGTTGCGAGTCTTGCGTTCAGTCTCTTCAAGAATAGCAACGGGGTGCTCACGATAAGAGAGATCTTCTTGGAGCTCAATGTCCTCAAAGTTGACTGTGCGGTCAGGAGTCTTGAAGCACTTTCGAAGCTGAGAGACATGGAACACGTCGTGAACATTTGCAAAGTTTGAAGGAAGCTCGAGTTGATAGGTGAGATCGCCTCTCTTGCTGATGATCTTGAAAGGTCCCACGTATCTAGGGGCAAGCTTCCCTTTAATACCGAAGCGGCGAGTACCTTTCATAGGAGAGACGCGGAGGTAAACATGATCTCCGATCTCGAAAGCCAAATCATGGTGCTTACTATCATAGTAGCTCTTTTGGCGGGATTGGGATGCTTTGAGGTTATCTCGGATGACTTTGCACATTTCCTCTGCCTCTGTGATTAAGTCATTACCCAAAAGCTGACGTTCACCGGTTTCAGACCAGTTGAGAGGGGTACGGCACTTCCTGCCATACAGAATTTCAAATGGGGCCTTGCTCGAACTTGCTTGAAAACTATTGTTGTCGGAGAATTCAGCATAAGGAAGACAATCCTCCCACTTCATGCCGAAGGAGATCACACAAGCCCTGAGCATATCTTCAAGAATCTGGTTGACACGCTCGACTTGACCGCTAGTTTGAGAATGGAAAGTTGTGCTGAAGCGGATGTTGGTGCCCATGGCCTTCTGAAAAGAATCCCAAAACTTGGAGGTAAAGATGCTGCCACGGTCTGAAGATATCACTTGTGGAATACCGTGCAGAGAGACAATCCGAGAGGTATAGAGTTCCGCCAATTGAGCTGCAGTGATTGACTCTTTGATAGGCAGAAAGGGAGCCACTTTAGTGAGTTTGTCGATGACAACGAATATAGCATCATTGCGACGCTTGGACTTAGGAAACCCAGTCACGAAGTCCATCTCAATGTGGTCAAACTTCCATTCTGGAATGGCAAGAGGTTGGAGGAGACCCGCTGGCCTTTGGTGTTCTGCCTTCACTCTTCTGCAGACATCACATTCATTCACGAATTGAGCAATCTCGAGCTTCATTCGAGTCCACCAATAAGCCTGCTTGAGGTCCTGATACATCTTCGTGCTCCCAGGGTGGATGGAGAGGAGAGAATTGTGAGCCTCATTCATGATCACTTTCTGAAGGTCACCTTTGGGCACAACAATACGATCCTCGAAGAAGAGAGTATCCTTGTCATCAAGGCGGTAACACTTGTACTTGGGTTGACTCTTGGCAATCACAATCTTCACATTTTTCACCATAGCATCAAGAAGCTGAGCTTGGCGAATCTGGTCTTCCAAGGTAGGAGAGACTTGAAGGTTGGCGAGGAAACCTTGAGTAACAACTTGCAGATTAAGTTTGCGGAAAGCTTCACAAAGCTCGGGTTGATAAGGCTTGAGAATCAGGCTGTTGCAATAAGCCTTCCTGCTCAATGCGTCAGCAATCACATTGGCCTTGCCTGGAGTATACTCGATACTCGAATTATACTCTTGAATCATTTCGACCCATCGAGTCTGCCTGAGGTTGAGATTAGGCTGCGTGAAGATGTACTTGAGACTCTTGTGATCAGTGAAAATGTCCACTTTTCTTCACAATAAGAGATGCCTCCAAGTCAAAAGAGCATGCACAACTGCCACCAACTCGAGGTCATGAGTGGGGTAGTTCTTCTCGTTGGGCTTCAACTGGCGAGAGGTATAAGCCACAACTTTCTTCTCTTGCATCAACACTGCGCCAAGACCTTGGAGAGAGGCATCGCAAAAGACCTCGTACGGTTTGGATTCATCAGGCGGAGTCAGAACTGGAGTAGTGACCAATTTCTCTTTCAAAGTGTTGAAAGCAATGTCACACTCCGGAGAACAAACGTACTTGACGTGCTTCTGGAGAAGATTTGAGAGAGGCTTCGCGATCTTAGAAAAGTTTTCAACGAATCTTCGGCAGTAGCTTGCGAGACCGAGGAAGCTACGGAGTTGCTTCACGTTCTGAGGAGGTTCCCAATTCACAATTGCAGACACCTTCTCAGGATTCTCCGCAATGCCCTTGA
This sequence comes from Triticum urartu, assembly GCF_003073215.2. NCBI lineage: Eukaryota > Viridiplantae > Streptophyta > Magnoliopsida > Poales > Poaceae > Triticum > Triticum urartu. The sequence goes on along the minus strand of NC_053025.1, from coordinate 50,094,258 downwards.
CAGAGATGTCCAAGATAAAGAACCTCATCGAGCCAAAATTCGCACTTGGAGAACTTGGCGTAGAACTGGTGTTCTCTGAGCTTATCGAGTACCAAATGCAAGTGCTTGGCATGATCTTCCTTGTTCTTCGAGAAAACCAGAATGTCGTCGAGATAGACCAGAACAAAGTCATTGGTGTAGGCGTTGAAGATGAAGTTCATCATGCGAGAGAACGTCGGAGGAGCGTTGACGAGGCCAAAAGACATGACAGTGTATTCATATGAACCATAGCTTGTCCTGAAAGCCGTCTTGGGAATATCTTGCTCACGGATTCGAATCTGATGATAACCCATACGAAGATCAAGCTTGGAGAATACTTGGGCACCTTTGAGTTGTTCGAACAGCTCGTTGATGTTGGGAAGTGGGTGTTTGTTCTTGATGGTCTTCTTGTTCAATGGACGGTAATCAACACAGAGTCAGTCCGTTCCATCCTTCTTCTTCACAAAAAGAACACCACAACCCCATGGAGAAGAACTAGGCCGGATGAGACCCATTCTCTCTTGAACATCGAGTTGCTTCTTTAGCTCCTTCAACTCTTCAGGTCCGAGCTTGTAAGGATGCTTGCACACAGGTTCCATGCCAGGCTCAAGATCGATGACGAATTCAACTGGCCGGTGCGGAGGCATTCCTGGAAGCTCTTCTGGAAAAACGTCTTGATATTCGCAAACGACTGGAATTTGCGAGATAGCATCGAGTTCACCCTTCTCATTGAGAGAAAACAGCCGGATAGTATCATCACGAGTAGCAAAGACAATTACATCCTCAGACGAATGAGTCAATTGAATCTGCCTGGCAGCACAATCAAGATGCGCCTTGTGCTTAGAAAGCCAATCCATCCCGAGAATAAGATCAATATCCGAGTTGCCAAGGACCATTGGAGAAGAAAGAAACTTATAATCGCCCAACGTGATAGTAACATCCGGAGCCATCATTTTGGTGTTCATGAACAACCCCGGAGAAGAGACCGCTATCGGCTTAGGCAAATCAATAGTATGCACATCATGCATGGATGCAAAGGCTTCGATAAAAATGATAGAGATGCACCAGTGTCAAAAAGAACTCTTTCGGGAATGTCATTAATAGGAAGGTTACCCATAATCACATCTGGCGAGTCCTCCGCCTGAGCTGCATTCAGCAAGTTGACCTTGGCGGACTTGGTGTTATGCTTGACCATAGCTGTACTTGCCGATCTCACAGGAGGAGGAGGAGGAAGACGCCTCAGATTGAAGCATTTGTTGGCATAGTGACCCTTCTGTTGGCACTTGTTGCACGTGACCTCTAAAAGGGGACGGTGATACGGAGCACTTGATCTTGGAGCTTGAGATGAAGTCTTGTTCTGAAAGCCAGGGTTGGGTGGGTGGGAAGATCCACTGCCACCTTTGCTCTTTTGATACGGCTGACGAAACGGAGGAGGAGGAAGCCAATATTTCTGCTGCTTGGACACTTGAGTAGAGGAAGAAGGAGTAGCATATCTGACTCGCTTCTTGGAAGCATCACACCTCAGTTGAGCAGCCTCTTGCTTCAATGCCATGTTGTAGAACTCATCGTACCTCAAGGGCTCAAAGAGAACAAGAGCTAGCTGGATTTCTTCTCTGAGACCACCCCTGAACTAGTATATCATGCTCTTCTCATCAGGGACGTCCTACTTAGCAAAGCAGGCGAGCTTCTGAAACAACTTGTTGTAGTCATAGACAGACAAAGAGCCTTGCTTCAGGTTGCGGAATTCCTCACGCTTGCTTTCAACCACGCTCTGAGGGATATGATGAGCTTTGAGGTCTTGATAGAATTCATCCCAGGTAATCACACGGCCTCCTCTGGAATCCTTGTACTGCTGGAACCATTCTGCAGCTTGATCTTTGAGTTGGAAGGAAGCGAACTTGACAAAGTCCTCAGGCCTGACGTTACTGCACTCGAAATGCTTGCACAGATCCACGAGCCAATCGTCAGCATCAGTTGCCTCAACACAATTACTGAAAGTCTTTGGCCCTTTTTCAAGGAACTGGTTGAGTGTAGCAAAGTGATTCTGATTGTTGCCTTGGTTGCCTTGGTTCGCTTGATTGTGCTCTTGAAGAATATGCATGATCAACTGTGTGTTTGCATTGGTTGCGGCCATGACAGCTTGCCATGCCTCCGGAGGAGGTGGAGGTGGTGGCGGACCAGGATTTGGAGTCGTGCACGTTGGAGGAGCCATCCTGACGAGGTTGACATCCATTAGCACATTGATAGACAAATATTGAAGCTGAATCCAACGGAATGAAAATTGCAACATATAGTCTTCACATCCGAACAAAATGAACGAATGCATTCCATTTGAAATGGTCACATATCCATAAATTGAGAAGCCACTTAGAATTTAGGTAGAGGAATAAATAAACAAGGTACGGGTCAAGAACGAATACTCGGTAAGAAATCCCAATCTCAAACCAAATATCCGAGGAAGAAGAACTAGAGCTACAAGAATTCCCACCTATGAAACTCCCGAACCTTTCCGGTTATGCAATCAGGTGTTGGGGATACAGGGGAAGCATAATATCTCACCCAAATCTAGCAGATCCTACATCCAGCTGTATCCATCCTTCAACACATAACCGAGAAAACTTCGGAAACCATCTACCTCAACCTTCGAAAAGCATCTGTTATACAAGTTATGGCGATACTCCCGAACTCCCGCCCCAGTACTGGGTGGCGTCGAGGTTATCTCACCAACGAACTACATAAAAGAGATTTTCGATGTCGGCGTACTAAACTCAGGTATTCCAGAACTGCAACGATAAAATTGTGACGACAACACCTCGGAGCTCAACTCCCCGGGACACTGCCACAACCCCTAAAGACAGGAGGCACCAAGAACAATGTTCTCGTCACAAAACCATCGGAACGATTCCAAGATACCCGCGTGATCCTAAAAAAAATTTAGTGAAATTTGAGAAGAGAAGAGTCAAAACTCTACGTCAGGATGCCTTACTAGAGCGATGAGGAGACTGGGAAGTAAAAAGAATTCCTAAACTCTCCGATATATAATTCCTAAATGACTCAAAACATTTTTCTAGACTCAACAACGGTTGCTAAAAACGATCAAGCAATGGGGCTCCTAAGGTCGGGGAAGGCTCTGATTACCAACTTGTAACGCCCTCGATGCGGCTATAGCTCCCACGTGTCAAGGAACGACTTAGAGACATAACCGCATTGAAAGCAATGTCGCAAGTTAGGCAATCTTCACAACATCCCATGTAATATAGATAATAAAAGGGGAGATACATAGTTGGCTTACACTCGCCACGTCAATCAAAGTACATAAATAGCATTACAACATTCAAACACTCATGGCCCGACTACGGTGCCGAAATAAAAGAACAACCCAACATGCGACACGGTCCCGATCACCCCAACTGGGCACCACTACTGATCATCAGGGAAAGACACATAGTATCGGCGTGAGTCCTCGTCGAACTCCCACTTGAGCTTAAGCGCGTCATCTGGAACGGAATCATCAGGCCCTGCATCTGGTTTGGAAGTAATCTGTGAGCCACAGGGACTCAGCAATCTCGCACCCTCACGATCAAGACTATTTAAGCTTAAAAGGTAAGGCAAGGAAAATATGTGGAGCTGCAGCAAGCGACTAGCATATATGGTGGCTATCCTATTCGCAAAAGAGAGCGAGAAGAGGAGGCAAAGCGCGAGTGAGTAACTAGAGGTCATCCTGCGGCAAGCATTACTCCATCACCGTGTTCACTTCCCGGACTCCGCCGAGAAGAGACCATCACGGTAACTCACACAGTTGATTCATTTTAATTAAGTTAAAGTTCAAGTTATCTACAACCGGACATTAATAAATTCCCATCTGCCCATAACCGCGGGCACGGCTTTCGAAAGTTCAAATCCTTGCAGGGGAGTCCCAACTTAGCCCATGACGAGCTCTCACGGTCAACGAAGGAATAAACCTTCTCCTGAGACATTCCGATCAGACTCGGTATCCCGGTTCTACAAGACACTTCGACACGTTAAAACAAATCCAGCAACACCACCCAGATGTGCCGACAAATCCCGATAGGATCTGCACATATCTCGTTCTCAGGGCACATCGGATGAGCAAGACGTCGGGTAAGCCAGCCCAGAGTTGCCCCTGGTAGCCCCAGACATCGCTCGGTTGGACCAACACTCAGAGGAGCACTGGCCCGGGGGGGGGGGGGCTTAAATAAGATGACCCTCGGGCTCCGGAAACCCAAGGGAAAAAGAGGCTAGGTGGAAAATGGTAAAACCAAGGTTGGGCATTGCTGGAAAAGCTTTAATCAAGGCGAACTATCAAGGGGTTCCCATTATGACCTAACTGCGTAAGGAACGCAAAATCCGGGACATAACACTGATATGACGGAAACTAGGGTGGCAAGAGTGGAACAAAACACTAGGCGAGAGGCCGAGCCTTCCACCCTTTACCAAGTATATAGATGCATTAAGATAACATGGCAATATAATGATATCCCAACAAGTAAAATAATGTCCCAACAAGGAACGGTCTCCAATCTTCACCTGCAACTAGCAACGCTATAAGAGGGGCTGAGCAAAGCGGTAACATAGCCAATCAACGGTTTGCTAGGACATGGTGGGTTAGAGGTTTGACATGGCAATTTGGGAGGCATGATAAGCAAGTGGTAGGCATCGTAGAATAGGCATAACAAAAGAGCGAGCGTCTAGAAGCAAAGATAGTAGTGATTTCGAGGGTATGATCATCTTGCCTGCAAAGTTGTCAGAGTTGACTGGATCCTCGAAAGCAAACTCAACGGGCTCCTCGTTAGCGAACTCGTCTCCCGGCTCTACCCAAACAAGACAAACAAGCAACAAGGACACAATCAACCATGTGCAAACTCAAACAACATGATGCAAAGATGGTATGCTATGCGGGATGCAATATGTGATGCATATGCAAGATTTGACAAGGAATGAATGAACCTGGCCTCAACTTGGGAATCCAAGTGTGCCACTGGAAATATGAGATGAAATGGCTTGGAAGCGATATAAAGAACGCCGGAATCGGAGTTGCGGTTTGGAAATGGCAAGCGATTCAAATATGACCACGTTCTGCGATTTACAGCAAGTAGCCATTTAAATGCAACAAGATGAACATGCTACAGCACCCAAACATGACAACAAAATACATTGCAGGGATCCATTCGTGATGCTTAACAAAAGACTAGCACAGAGATACGTCCAATTCATCCATTAACAGGTTCAAACAAGCATGGCAAAAATGCATTTGGCAAACAGATTTCAGACTTAGTGAAATTAACACTTTTCTGGAATTTCAGATCAGGTAGCACTCTTTGGAGCAAGAAAACAATATGCTACAGGACCTGAACATGGCAAAGTAAAGCATGGCATGGAGCTACTCAAAGAGCTTAATAAAAGTCCCTTAGTGACCTTGAGCCAAAAGGGATCAGAAAATAAATTTGCAAGCATGTGAACATGGCAAAAAACATAATCAGTTTTCAGACTTAGTGAAAACTGGAGCATGCTGAAACAGATATCAAGTAGGCATGTTTATGAGCTCGATGCAGTCACTACAGAGCAAGTCATGACAATCTAAGCATGCACCCATCAAGAATACACAAAATGCAAGCTATACATGGCAAGAACAATAATATAGCATGCACGGATCAACTACAACATCCTCGGCAAAATTGCTAACAAGTAGACAATCTGCCCAGATTCATGAAATGACAAAAGTAGAGCTCGATTGACTCAAGCTAGGGTGCTCCATAATTGCAAACAAAGACATAGATGGATAGAGCACTACAATATTAACAAAACATCCTTACTGATCATCCTCAAAAGAGGCACGGATCACTAGGAAACAACATGAACATATGGCATAATGAGATAAACAGCTCAAGGACTTAGTGGAAATGTTAAGTCCCTGAAATAAGCATTAACGAATGCACCACTTTGCAAGCTTGTGCTAGTCACCACACACATCACAAAAATACATGGGTTGCACCTCTGGATAGATGGCAAAACATAACAAAACTCATGAAGACCTCAGGGGCATATCATGCACACAATAATCATGGCAAAAATGACAAATATCTAATTTGAGCAGCAGATCTGACAATTATCTCAAATAGCCTACTTCTAACAGCATTTCGGGCATCAAGGTGAACTCAAATGAAAATGATGCAATGAGATGAAATGATGTACTCTCTGAGACGAACATTTTGATATGCTATATGCCCAAAACGGATCTACGGACGAGGAGATACGACATGATGAACATAGCGAAAAAAATAAGGGAGAGGGGGAAAGTCAACCGAGATATGTGGATCTGAGATCTGGGGTTCGGTGGGCACGCGGCCCGAGGCAAGTCCGGCGACCACTGTAGCTCCGGCGATGGTGCTCGATGCGGGGACGGCCGGAGTGGCCGCGGTGGAGCTCGGCTCCTTCGGCGAGGGCGCGCGGCTACGAGGCGGCCGGAGATGGAGAGGCGGCAGGGCGGTGAGGCGCGGGCGTCATCGGCGAGGTCGGGCGGCGAGAGGACCCGCGGTGGCGGCCGGCGATGATGGCGCGGTGGCGCAAGGCGGCTCCGGTGCCCGGAGTTGGAGGAGAGGGGCGGCACGGCGCTCGGGTGCGCGGATCGGACGGCGGCTCGGGACACCGGGCTGCGGGGGCCTCGCCTGGGCTTCCCGGGCCGGCGCGGCGGCGCGCAGAGGCGAAGTGGGTGCGGCGTCCCAGCGAATGGGGAGGCGACACGTGTCGGCGGACACGGCGGGCGGACACGTCCGTCGGTGGTGAAGATGTCCGGCGGCGGCGGATGAAGTGGATCTAGGGTTTTCGGGAGGAAGGGGAAGGGGAAATTTTGGGGGGTCTTTATATAGGCATTGAGGGAGTTAGGAGAGTCCAAATGAGGTGCGGTTTTCGGCCACGCAATCGTGATCGAACGCTCTAGATGTTAGAGAGGGTTTTGGTGGGTTTTGGGCCAAAATGGAGGGGTGTTGGGCTGCAACACACACGAGGCCTTTTCGGTCCCTCGGTTAACCGTTGGAGTATCAAACGAAGTCCAAATGGTACGAAACTTGACAGGCGGTCTACTGGTAGTAAACCAAGGCCACTTGGCAAGTCTCGGTCCAATCCAGAAATGTTTAATCCCCACACACGAAAGAAAGGTAGAAATGACCACCGGAGGAGAACGGAGCGCTGGAATGCAAAACGGACAACGGGGAAAATGCTCGAATGCATGAGATGAACACGTATGCAAATGCAACGCACATGATGACATGATATGAGATGCATTACAACGACAACAACACACAGAGACAAAGACCCGAACCCGAGAAAAATAAAATAACTTAAGGCCAGAAACGGCCAGAGTTGGAGTACATATTGGGTAAATTACATCCGGGGTGTTACAATCATCATCTTCTAAATGGTGTATCTAATCTTGAATGTCTTCATAAATATCTGCATGCCACCACAGGGATGTCTCCCGAATCCTTGCCCCATGGGGGCAGTGGACTCAAGGGTGACTCACTCCGTAGGTGTGGGGCGAGCTGCCATGGCAAGGGTCTTGCCGGGTTTGCTAAAACCGCCTCCCGGCAAGGATCTTGCCAGGGGGGTCCGCTTCGTCCCCTTTGCTCTTTGTGGTCATGGTCTTGGCGTCGTTCTGCTTCTCCTGAGCTTCGGCCTTACCTTGGCTCACCTCCCTTGCCTTGCTCAGTGTGGTGGTGCCCGTGGCTCAGACTGCCCGTGCATAGTTATAGGGGTACAAAAAGTGTACCCCTCTTTTTGTACACCGACAGTCTTGGTCCAACCTATATGTGGCGCAGGATGGAACCGACCCATGAGTTTTCATGTTGACCCACCACAACTAGAAATGATGTGCCCACCACACCACACACGCAATCGGCCACTAAGAGAATAAGCATATACAATAGTACAACGGTGTCTAGCTCACGATACGTCTCCATATTTTGTTGATGACACTGACGGACTTTAACATTTGATGCGTGCTCCGTATTTTGTTGACGACACTTACGGTCATTGTATTTGAAGCGAAAGCACGATATGGTCACTGGACTTCAGAATAAGCTCATCACGGTCACCGCATACATTTTGTCGTGCTAACCAACATGTGGTGGGATGGTTAGAGGACAGTGGTTTCTAGAGCCCACCAAGGTTAAAGTCCCGGTGCTCGCATTTATCTTGTGTTAATTTCAGTATTTTCCGGCGACGTACGTTCAGTGGGAGGAGACGTTCCACTCAACTACGAGGCACCTATGGTGACTTCGTAAAATCTCAAGATCGTACATGCTAGCCCACTCTCTCGAAGGTGCTCATAGGGGTCGGGTTCGCGTGTGTGCGCTTATAGCGGTGAGTGCTTGCGCGTATATATGAGCCCTTGCGTCTGTACCGTGTTAAACAAATACATATCATGATTTTACGGTCACTGGCTCACCCGTACAACTCCGTATTTTGTTGATGACACAATCAATTGACCAGGAAAACGTTCCACGCGACGCAACTAGTGTAGCACCATCAGGGCACGTAACCGTGGGGCCCACCTGTCAGCCCGTATATGAAAGAAAGAAATGGTAGTTTGAGTCTGTACTGTGTTAATAAAATAGGAGTACATTTTAGGGTGATCGTACGGTCACTAGCTCACCATACAGCTCCGTAATTTGTTGATAACAGGATCAATTGACCAGTCAAACGGTCCACACTCAGCAGCGCACATTACCATATGGCCCACCCGCCAGCTCGTATATGAAGGACATAAATGGTAATGAATTAGTGGTCGGCGGGTATTCGAAGTCATGAGACCTCTGGTTGGCAGTCATCGGCGGTTGGGGGCGTTCATTGGGTGGTGGGGTGGGGATCCCCGGAGAAAAAGCTCGGGGGGGGGGGGGGGGCTAGAGGGATGGCCGGTGCGGCGGCGGACCGGCGGCGGGGAGTGGTTTCGGGGAGGGCGGGCCAGCCGCGGGCGGTGGGGGCTGGCGGTTCGCCCGGTGGTGGCTGGCGGCTCCGGGGGGTGGAGTTTGATGATAAACTAGAGGCCCTTGATTTCGTATCCAACGGCTGGAAAATCTAATGACCAGAGATGAAAAAGTCAGTCGACCGACATGTAGCCTCACCCCGCACGTACACATGCACGCACGCAAGACACGCACGCATGTAGGCGTGCAACACTGACACATACACACGCACGCATGCTGGCGTGCAACACCGACACGTACACATGCACTCAAGAACACACGCACGTACGCACCCATGCATGCAACACTGAAACATACCCTTGCACGCACGCAACACTCGCACGCCTGCATGCACACAGCACATGATGCAAGACACACGTTCAACCTATACGTGCATGCACCCTTTGCTAAGGACATGGATTGTTACGGGTATTAATCAATCTTATCTGTGATAAGAAGAACATTGATGTTTGCAGCGGTCTTTATGAATCACAATGTATCGCACGGCCTATCAACATAGTAGGCTTATCTACATGAAAAACATGACGTCACACTCAATAAACAATCATCGGTTTATGAAATGCCTGCTTCTGACCGCCCTGGCCCACCAAAGGTTCCTCTGCTGTGCGCTGCCTGCGTTGGGTCACTGACATGCAGGCCATGCACCCAAAGAGCCCACACGTCAATGGAAGAACGGCACGGTGTCCTAGGTCAGAGTCGAGGGCTCCACTCGGGGCACGCCTGGCTGAACACGCCTCCGTGCCGCATTCAAATGCCTCCATGAAACCCGCCCATATGGAAGCCGAGAAACCCACACTGGACACATGTCCGTTCATGACCGGGCCGGCGTCAAACGCAACACCGGCCAAGCTCCTCCCGTCCGCCATCTATTTAATCTCCTATTTAAACGAGGCCAAACGCCGGGCAAGAATCGCACACCTCCGCCGCTCCCCTATCTCCTCCATCATTTTGTCCACTCTTACAATAGCTTACGAACAGTAGTTATTCCGCATCCAAGCCGGCTGGGTAGCCCGCCGGATACGAGCTATGCAGCTCACTGATCCACCTCCCTCCCCTCGCCCGATGGAGCCAGTTTCTTCCCCAAGCCGGCGCGCGGTTCAGCAACTCGCTGCTCCAAGCCAGCTCGACGAGGAGCGGCGCACGGGCGTCGTTGCTGCCGTCCACGTCGCCGCCTCGTACCGCGTCTCCCGTTTCTATGGCCGAGACTCCCATGTCGGCGGCCGCGCCATGCAAGCAGTGACAGAAGCCGGGTGCGCGGAGAGCGGCGAGTCAGTGGCCAGCGCCTCCGCATCCGCTGCCATCATCGAGGAGAAGTAGAACACGGGAGGCCGCCGCTGCTTGGGCCCCTTGAAGGCCACCGCGGAGGCAACGCTGGCGTACACAGCAGGTGTCTTGCCGGATCCTTTTGTTGCGAGGACCTTCGTCGACCCCGCATGGGCTCCACAGAAGAGGGCAATTGTCGGTGGGAACGACACCTATGGGATCACAAGAATCCCTACTACGGTTGCGGGGCGCGGGGTCGTGAGAAGAGCGGATCAAACAGATAGCACACGGTTTGTTTATCCAGGTTCGGGCTGCGAGGATGCGTAAAACCCTACTCCTGCTTTGGTGGATTGTATATCTGTGTTCTTGAGCTAGCTATGGGGCGTGAGGAGCTCCAAAAAGCTGAATCCTCCTCCTGGTCGCCTCAGGCCTCTTTTTATAAGAAAGGGGCTGCCACGGTGGCACACAGGAGGTGGAAAGGGAACAGTGATGTGAGGTTATCCCTCGCATTACATGACAAGGCGCATTTAATGCGTCTTGCCCAGGTGTCTTTGCTTTATCGGGGATGGGGGAGAGCCATGTCTCGTCCGTCGCTGCTCCCTCTCATATCGACACGCGCCCTGGCCAGCGGCGCCCGTGGTGCCATGTAGGCAGGCAGGCAGCTAAGGTGGCGCAGTGGTGAGTCTCCATGAAGATCTGCATGCCTCCACGCAGGTGCCTGCCCAGCTGGTTGGGTCAGCAGCTGCATGCGAACGGCGGTGGAGGTTTGACCGACGTGGGCCTGATGGTGGCCCTACGGGTGTTCTTGGCAAGGGCCTTGCCGGGGCCCCGGCAAGGGTCTTCCCGTGGCGCCTGTTGTCATCCCCGGCAAGGCTCTTGCCGGGGGCCTTGTGGTCCTCCTTGGCTGGGATCCCGCCAGGGATCATCACCTTCCAAAGGGTGATTCTGATCTTGAATGTCTTCACAAAGATCTGCAAGCCACCACGGGGATGTCTCCCGAATCCTTGCCCCATGGGGGCAGTGGACTCAAGGGTGACTCACTCTGTAGGTGTGGGGCGAGCTGCCATGGCAAGGGTCTTGCCGGGTTTGCTAAAACCGCCTGCCGGCAAGGATCTTGCCGGGGGGAATCCGTTTCGTCCCCTTTGCTCTTTGTGGTCTTGGTCTTGGCGTCGTTCTACTTCTCCTAAGCTTTGGCCTTACCTTGGCTCACCTCCCTTGTCTTGCTCAGTGTGGTGGTGCCCGTGGCTCAGACTGCCCGTGCACAATTATAGGGGTACAAAAAACGTACCCCTCTTTTTGTACACCGACAACAATGTTAGGATGAACTCGAGCCGTTGCCGGCCATGGCGAAGTAGTCGCCAATATTTTGGCTACCCCGGGCAAGATCCAAACAGCCCCTCCCAACAGATTCAAATCCCTCGTTCGTCGTGGAATTTTGCCATGTGTTGTTTTCATGGACTAGCAAGATGCCCGTGCATTGCACGAAACATCAAGATGCATTTTTTTACAAACTCCCGCATGCATGCAAGGGATAATTAATGTCCTCCTTTGCTAGTACCACGAGGCAAACACCATTAATATTGCATCGATTAGTGTTAGTGGCCTTGTATATCTGCAAATTGTAATTTTGATAGTGGCCCCTTGTATATAAAAATGGAGGGAGAAAGATGAGAGATAAGGCGAGGAGGAGTGGGGCGTGGTGGTGACTGGTGGTCGGACTGGGCGGAGGCATGGGGATGGACGGCGCATTATGTCTAGGTTTGTATCTCTCTCACACACACACCCACGTAGGTGGGGGACATGCACGTACTCCCGTCTCTTTCCCAACCACACCCGCGCGTGTACACGGTGGAGCTCATTTCTGTACGAAAAAGGCAGCCCACGTGGTAATTTGGCACGCGTACTGGTTGTCCACTTGGTGGAGGGAGGATCGTCTACCACGAGTGAACAAACAAATTGCGACTTGACGCGTTATGTTAAATTAAAAAAGAGGCAAACCATGTGGGGCATACCTTAGAGGCAAGGCTCTATACACTTGAGTACTTTTGATGTGTCCTGTCAACTCGCAGAACGAGGAGAAGCTTGCTTAGTATGCCGTCTCCCCCGCCCACGGGCGCGGTGGCTCGCAGGATGAGGTGAAGCTTGCTTACCACGCCTTACGCCCGCTCCCTCGCCCACGCGCGCGGTGGCTCGCAGCCCGAGGAGAAAATTTTACTGCTCCCTCCGTTTACTCCTCGTCCCTACTACATACTTTGGTTAGTACTCCCTCCATTTACTTCTACAAGGCCACTATAAAAAAATACATTTTGCATCTATACAAGGCCACAAATAGTAATCGAGACAAAAGTTACTACTCCCTCCTTTCCGGTTTATGGCTCAATTTCAAAATCTCTCCAACCAAGGTAGACGGTGAGTGGTCGAATTAATTTCGTAGTTTGCACAAGTAATTAGTACGCTCGTTTTTCTCAAGAAGTTGTGTTTACCGAGGCATTAATTAGAACGAATGCATGAATGACCACTAAATTTCCATGAACTTGTACATGCATTGGTTAGTTTCCTCTTGACACTGCTTGCGTCGGGTGATCTAACGCACCTCGAAATCCAACATGTAATTGTACTACTACTAGTATAGTGGAGTAGAATTGAGACTTATCAAACGGAAAAACGAATGTTTTTAGATGAGCCCTATAAACCCTAGTGGGTACGTACACCGTAAAAACAGATTTTTCCAACACTAAGTCGCTCCCTTTCATGAATTCTGTAGTAGTATACTCCTCCGTCGACACTCCCTTTCATGAATTCTGTACTTCCTGTCGCCGACATGTGGGACATATAGCAACCGGGTCGACGTTTCAAGCACCAAATAACAGTGCAGAACAGTAGGGGGGACGCACCCCACTCGTACCGGCCCAGTAGTAGTAATGAGCAATGAGACGTCAAATCACAATGCCGCACTTTCCCAGACGGATGAAGCAACCCTTATTTCACACTTCGGCCCTGTTTGGATACTCTAACTCAGTTGGAGGTTAGATTTAGATTCTAACCCTGAACTAACCCTGAACTAACTCTAACCAAAGAGGTGTTTGGATGGCAGGGTTAGATGGAGCGCGGATACGGCGAGGCGCCTTCACGGACGGTGTGAGAGGGAGGGAGGGAGGGAGGGAGAGGAGGATAAGCTTAGAGGAAGTGGGGAGGGATCTGCTACAGGGAGAGCGAGAGAAAAAATATTTTTTAATGGCCTTGAGAAGAACTAACCCAAATAAACACCTCTTGTATGGGTTAGTGTTTTTGGATGGGTTAGATGCATCTAACCCAAACTAACCCTCCTGTTTGGATCTTTTTGAGTTAGTTGAGTCCAAACTAACCCAAACTAACTCTAACCCATTGATCCAAATAGGGCCTTCGGTTCGCCATCATCTCAAACCACGTACTAGTATCGCTTCTGCCTCAAGAGGGACACGCACATCGCCTTGGTTCATCATGACACGTGGGACCGCATGACAGGCCATGCTCCCCCGTCGATCGCTCGATAAAATCACCTCATTTTTACTATACTTCCTCCGTATCGGTTTACTACATGGCATGCACGTCGTTCTAGGTTGAGAATTTAACTGGCTATATATGTGATGAATAGTACTCTAGCCTTTTAAAAAATGTATACTTTTGTACAGTAGTACTATCGATGGATTGCGCCATGGAGCAAAACTTGAAATTAAAAAAAAGGTGGTACATATAGAGAGCGCTCGTCGCCAAATTATGCATATAGTACTATTAAAAAAGCTAGTATGTGCTTAATTGGGGTGCTAAATTCAATTAAAGAAATACTAGTAGTATGTACATACTGAAGAGTTAAAGTAACGAGAAGAAACATAACATAGTTCTGCTGGGGGCTCAGCACAACACACCCCTCAAATTAAACTAAGCACACCTGAAATTAAACTATACAACTAATCTGGTAGACACTGCATTAGAAGTTTAGAACTACCATGAGCAACGACACTGCCACCTTACTCGGAGTCCTCGTCCACGTCCTCTACTTCGTCCTTGTCCCTATTCCTCTTGGCCGATACTTCTTTGCTTGAACCGCACACTTGGCTGTTGCTCTTCATCCAACCCTTGTAGATATTGAAGCAAAGGTAGCCATCCATTGCAGCGTAGTGGATGTGGTCTATATCTAGTAAATTCCGCTGCCATGCATGACGATGAAACGTGTATGGAGGTTTCACCAGTTTACCGTACGAAGGATGAACCATGGCTCCTTCCAGGGTCAGCATTGAAGGCCAACGAGAGGGCACCAGCCGATTCTTCTGGAGGTCGAAGGGGTTGCCTACAACGAGGCCTATCGGACCCAGGATTTCTTTGTCATTACCAAAGTCTACAATAACGAATTTGACTAGGTTGCTCCCGAGGAAGTCCTTAAAATCCTGGCACTCAACGTCGGCATGGCATATGTGGTAGACCAAGCATAAGTCATGCACGCAAACCTGGATCACGGCGGGCTTCTTCCTCTCTTCGTCCTTTAGATCCTTATATCATCCTAGGACTGTGGTGTACTCAACATCTAGCCCAACGACCCACTCATCATCTGAGTTTTCGAACATGCATCTGAAGCAAGAAAGGCATCCTTTCACCGTCGCGGAAGAACGGGTGTAGATGACGTCGAACTCATCGCCGGTGATGGTTCTAACCTTGTAATCACTGCCAATCATGGAGATTTGGGACGCCATGGATTTGGGAGGAGGGTTAGGATTAGTGGAACTGCCGTAATGTGAATGGACGGGACGACTAGGAGCGAATCGCCGTAGTATTGAAGGATGTGCGTGGACGAGTAGGAGCGAACTGCCAGCGTGCGAACGGCAGGGTAGTGGCTTTCCATTCTCCCATGATACGGGCTTCCGAGAGCCCTTGGATCTAAGATCGAACGGTTGCATGGCGTGATTCTAGACCTATGGGTGAATATCCTATCCTGGAGGGTTATTCTACAAATTTTCAGCAACTTAGCATGCGACCGTTTGATCTCAGATCCAAGGGCTGCCAGCAGCCCGTATCATGGTCGCGCCTACCATAACCGTCGCGTCGCTCGCGCGGTCGCGCCCTTGGAGATTTAACACGGTGCGTTAGGCTATCTGATGTTGGCATGTCATACATAGTCATCACTTAGTCACTCATACTACAACAAGGTTGGCTATAAGTGTATATTTTGTTACTCCTCTCTATCTCTTTCTTCGTACTCAAGGAAGAAACGGTGCTAGTAAGCGTGTGTATTTATCGCATTTGCCAAGGAGTGGCCTCTTCCAATGAAATGGTGTTGCTAAGTTTGCTTCATTTAATTAGCTATAGACTCAAAATTTTCTTTTCACCTAGGTACACGCGCTTAGCACCGTTTCTTCCTTGGGTCACCAAACTAGTCTCTCCCTTCTTGATTAACTTGCCACATCAGACTTTATGCCTATGTGGCAAGCTTAAGCACCTGTAGGAGCAAGTAAAAGTAAGTACAATAGTGCGCTTTACATGGCATTTTTGCATATGTGGAGGAAAGAGAGGCAAGGAAAAAGTGGAGAAGTGGGCTCTCATGCAAGAGCCAGCCTCTACTACATGGTGGAGCATTGGGAGAGGCACTTGTATGGAGGTGGTCAGGAATCTGGGAGACTCACGCCGGTCGTAGCGTCGCAGTTAAAATGATAATGGCAAGTCAAATCACGGGGCCCCACCTGCCAGCAGTAACTCGCTGTCAAATCACGCATCCCTACGTTTGCAGCAGCTACTCCCTCGTCTTCTCGCGTCTCTGTCGAACCGACTAGGCGGAACTGCCCCGCCGCCTACCGCGCAGGAAAAGCCCCACCCTCGACTTTTAAATACAACTACATCCGCTTAAGAATCCAATGATATACTTTTTGTGACATAGTAACTCCTATTTAGTTAGTCAAATGGATGACCTAGAAGTGCAGGCCCTATAAACCGAGACGCCTAAAAATAAAAAAACCGAGATGGAGAGGGTAGTTCAGCACGTATCTTTTTAGATCAATATAGTCGGGATTCACCAAGGAGCAAAACCAAGTGGTAGGCTGCTCCTGTCGTGTTGGCGTAGAAACTCAAGCAGGGTCAGTCCGCAAACGAAATGGTGACACACTAAACAGGACCCCTTTGGCCGACATGTGGCTCATCCACCGTCTTGTTCCACGTGCGATGCACCAAATTACAGTTCGGAGCAGCGGTTGGAATTGGAGGCACCCCGGTCGTAGCGCCGCAGTAGTAGAAAATGAGCAACGAGGGGTCAAATCACAAAGGCCCACCTTTCCCGCATTAAGCTGGACGGACGAAGCAACCATCATTTCACTCTAGGGCGCAAGAGCATAAAGAAAAGAGAAAACAATGATGCGTGCAGCAGCTACCTAGGGCGCCCTAGGGTAGAGGTCTCCACTGCAGATCCTTTTTTTTGAAAGCGCCTCCACTACAAATCGGCTTCTCCCTCGTCCTCTTGAAGAAAACCGATGATGAGTGCGGCGGTAGGGTTTGTAGGATTACTACGGCGTGCGGGGCCATGTCGTAGTAAACGGGTTCGAGCCGACGCCTTAAATATGTGTGGGCCGCTTGGTTTTACGGGAACGAGGCAGCATTTTGGGTTCGAGGACCAGTGGAGATATAGTACGTACAAAAAATTGTGGTCGTAGGTTCGACCGAAAGGCAATGATGCAACGGCCCTGCATTTTGATATACCCGGGGCCGTGTGAAATTTGCTACTCTACTCAAGACTACTAGTAAGGTACTCCCTCCGTCCATGAATAAGTGTACTTCTAGCTTTTGTCTTAAGTCAAAGTTTTAAAACTTTGACCAACTTTATAGGGAAAAGTAGGAGCATTTATGACACTAAATTAGTATCACTAGATTCGTTTTGAATTGTAATTCCATAATATATCAATTTTATGTCATATATGTCACTACTCTTTTGTATATATTTGGTCAAAATTTTAAAACTTTGACTTAGAACAAAGGCTAGAAGTACACTTATTCGCGGACGGATGGAGTACACATGTATTGAACGCATGAGATTTCGAAACCAAATTATGAATAAATACACACTATAGCAAGTAAAGCTTTGAGTCATATATGCATTATGTAGATGTCCGTTTAGTTCTTATAGTTCATCTCATTCAAAATCAATAAGTTTTATAAAAATGTTAAGATTCATGGGGTTGTGCATTGTACTCCCTCCGTTCCAAAATAGATGACCCAACTTTGCACTAACTTTGAGTTAGTGCAAAGTTGGGTCATCTATTTTGGAATGGAGGGAGTAAATCATAAAGTAAAAAACAAATAATGGCAATTCATTTAGAAAAAAATAATTAATTATGATATAGAAGATTCTAGAACAAAGGAGAAGTGCTTGTGTTTTGAGGTTTGCGCATTATGCTTAAGTTCAACTATGGAGTCTTCTAAATTGTACGTGTGGCAGATCTGGTGGAATGTTGATGATATCCAACGGCCAGTAGTGCTCGAATTTGCCTACCTCTGCACTGTCGGGTTAGCTTCATCTAGCGACCATCTTTCAAAGTTATTGGCACACTATATAGTTCTTGTGCCATAGTTGCATGTTTTGGAAAAAAGCTACTAGTGGGTTGTACTATCTATTTAGGAATAGAAGATGTATACATGGAAGTTGTAGGGAAAGAGATGACATGGACCATCTCAATTCCTATGAGTAGGGATTGGAAAAGATATGTCATTTGGTTCACATCATAGGAACTTTTCTATTGAATCTAGAGATGACATGTATCTCAATTCCTATGAGGGATTAGAAAAGAGATGTAATTTGGTTCATATCATAGGAACTTTTCTATTGAATATACGCTAATGTTTATTTTCCTTTGAAATTAAGGGAGTATAGGAATCCATTCATATGAACCAAGTGGCTCTAAAGCTATAGAAATGATATCATGTTTATTTCCTTTGAAATGTGGAGTATATGAATATATTCCTATGAACCAATTGGCTCTAAAGGAAAAAATCCTATAAAAATCATATCATATAGAGTTCCTATGATATTCCTCGACACTAAAGGATGCTCGAAATTGCTACGGGTGATACGATGGTCTTTCTTTGTAGACTCCTCACCCAACTTTATAGTTACCTCTTGAAGAAGAATGAAATGGCATATACATGGTATTCTACATGTGCAATTTGGTACACGAAAACTCGGTAAAAGTTTGCGAGGTTAGAATTTTCAAGTAAGCTATATGCACTGCATTTCGGAACGGATGGAGCATACAGCAGTTGCTAACACTCACGTGGAAGATTTGTGTGTAGGTGGAGTGGCTGCTCTCTTAAATGACATGGCAAAACAGACACTGTCGGATGTCGATCTAACAGTTCTTATGGCGTTCGTCAGGAAAAGGCTTGTGGCGAACGTTTGTCGGATAATGATTTACGGACGTTGGTGGGGAAGGTGTCGAACGAGGCCGTGTCAGAGTCGACAGGCATTGGGTCGGTGGAGCCAACCGACTCCAGGTCCGCAGCGGGCTCGCTGGAGACATGGAGCTGACCGAGAAGGTTGGCGAGGTGGTCGGTGCCCGCATCGGAGGCGAGCTCGTCGGAGATGAGGGTTTCGTCGAGGAGATCGGCGAGGCTGCTCGCCGCGCAGATGCTGGTGACGCCTTGCAGCGCGTCATGGCAAGCGCCATCGGGCGTGCCGGGCTGGCTACGCTTGCGGGGGAGGAAGAGGGTTCCCGTCCAGAACAGGTCTACGGACGACGGTGCACCTGGCCCCACGGTGGGCACCAAATATCGGGCGGTAGGTGCAACATATGCCAACGGATGGCTTATCATTGTGGGAGCCAGTAAGACATCGCCAGTGCCTGGAAACGGGATAAGGCGAAGACATGCACGCCGGCAGATCTTACCTAGCTTCGGGGCTCTCCGTGGAGATAACACCCCTACTGCTGCTCTGCGGGGTCTCCGCATGATCACTGGATGAACAAGCAGCTACACAATGCTCCTTGAGCTGTTTGGTGGGAGGGGGAAGAAGGGCACGGCTAGCCTGCTTCCTCTCCTTGGGTGGTGTCTAAGACTAGCAGGGGGTCCAACCCTTTGCATGGGTACTCCGGGGGGTTTATATAGGCCCACCCCCCGGGGGTACAATGGTAATCCGACTGGGCGCGGGGCCCAGCCGTCTATGACTGCGCTCACCGGCTTCTGCGCCGGCTGCTGGGGCCCGCCGACTGGTGGGTCCCGCCGGCTGCCGGCCCCTTGGTCGACAGGCAGGCCCCACTGTCCAGGGCCTGGTCTGCGGCTGGTTACTGTGGCTTCATCTTGGTGACGTGGGCTTCGTCGTGGTAGGCGCGGCTACAGTGCTGCCGCCCGTCAGGCGGTCGCTGTAGCCTCACCGCGTCTTGTCTCCTTAATGGGGCGTCTTCTTCGAGGGAGGCGCCAAGCCGGCTGCGGGGAGCCGGCTCTGTCTTGGGCCGACTGATTGGAGGCGTGGCCGCCTTCGGGCGTCTCTCTGCCCGAAGGGGCCCACCATCTGTGGGCCACGCTGGCGGCCCGTCGTGGGTGACACCAGGGTCAACATGGCAACAGTGCTGCGCCGGACGGGTCATGCCTACTCCGTACGGCGCACTATGCCAGGCGTGCTCCGGGATTCGGGGGTGGCAGGCTTCAATGTAGCCACGCCCCGTCGCACAACTGTTAGGTGGGTGCAAACTTTGAGGGTACAGTCTCGACCGCTTTATGGGAGCCGGCTTCTTGGAGTCGGCCTTCTCATGGCCGGCTTCCCGAAGTCGGCCCTCCCGTGGCGTTCTTCATGAGGGCCAAAGTCGGACCGCCTTCTGAAAGCCGGTCTGGATGGCTGCCAGCAAGGGGAAGGCGGCTCCATGTCTTGGATTCTCGAGAGCCGGACGGGCTCATAATTTTTTCAGAAGGGCCAGGGGAGGCCGGCTAGGCTACCCATGGCTATTTACTCCAACAGTAGTCCCCAAGGATGATCGAGCCTCGAGGCGGACAGAGGGACGAGAAGCTTGGTCAGCTTCCTATCCTGAAGAGCCGGCTTTGCTTGCGCACGCCGACTTCAGAGAGCTCCGGTTCTCGCAGGCGGGGACGCAGACCGCGTGGCGAGGAAATCCTGCCAATGCACATGCGCGACGGGACGTCGCCGTAGGCCCGGGCCCGCCACTCGCAGGCCTCG
The DNA here is from genome assembly GCF_003073215.2 of Triticum urartu. Taxonomy (NCBI): domain Eukaryota; kingdom Viridiplantae; phylum Streptophyta; class Magnoliopsida; order Poales; family Poaceae; genus Triticum; species Triticum urartu. The sequence goes on along the minus strand of NC_053025.1, from coordinate 50,073,798 downwards.
GTCCGAGCACGGATCTTCCGTGGCCCACATGGGCCGCTCGCCTTCCCGCGGCGGTTTTTATTCCACCATCATGGCACAGTAATCGCGGGACGTGGGGGAGTGGGCATGATCGATCCTCACGCTTCCCCATGCCGCACCCCCTCGGTCCCGCCACGCGAGCCTATAAGTAGGGGGAGGAGGGGGAGCGACAGAGGTTCGCACGCTCTCTCTCGCTCCGCCCCCTCTCGTCCTTGCTTCTTCCTCTCGTTGCTGCCGCAGCCTCCCGTCTCAGCGCCGCCGCGCCTCCACATCGCCTCGCTCCCATGGCGCTGTCAAGCTCGTGGGACGGCTCCAACGTCCATGAGGATCACGTGGAGTTCCTCTGCCAGACTCGGCACCTGCCCGACGCCAACCTCGTGCGGGTCCGTCTGGCGCCGAAGACGGAGATCTCGCCGGCGCCGGAGGATGGCGAGCGGGTCGTCTTCCGCTCGCACTTCCTGCGTGGCTTCGGCCTTCCGGCGAGCAGATTTCTGCGCTCCTTCCTCGAGTTCTACAACCTCCAGCCGCATCACCTCACGCCCAACGCGGTGATGCTGCTGTCGGCCTTCGTCTCCCTCTGCGAAGGCTTCTTGGGGCTGCTCCCCACGCTGGAGCTCTGGGGAGAGTTCTTCCAGAGCAAACTCGGCGCCGTCGTCGCGGGCGTGCCCGCCCCCTGCGGGGCCTTCATCGCCATGAGGAGGGCGAGCGAGAACAACCCGTTCCCGCCCATCCCCCTGATCCAGTCGGTGAAGATCTGGCAGAAATCATATTTCTACGTGAAGAACGTCGCCGAGCAAGGGGACCACGTCAACCTGCCTGCTTACGTAGCCGGCCCGCCGGCTGGGAGGCAGCCCTCGTGGAGTTTCCGGTCCCGGTCACTGTCTCAGGCCGGGAACGCCGCCGTCTCCCGGCTTCGGGTGATGATCCAGTCGGAGGGCTTGAACGGGGCCGACTTGGTGGCCGCCTTCGTGGAGCGCCGGATATCTCCTCTCCAGAGCCGGCCCCACATGATGTGCCAGATGAGCGGCCGCTTCGACCCAAGCCGGCTGAGCACCAGGGAGATGCCTCATGCGGAGGTATCATATATGGTAAACTACATCTCAAATTGCAAGCTCGCCGAAGACTGGTGATACGGCAAGGCGCCGTATTCTCGCGCCAACCCTCCGCCCGTGGTAAGTTTTTCGTTTCTTCCTTCTTTTCATGGGTAGCCGGCTTTATGAGGGCCGGCTTCTAATCAGTCGGTCCTTCTTAGCAGAACCCCCTTCTCCCGCCGACGATCGGGACAGCGGGGATAGAACGTCAGTATGCCCCCGACCGCACGGCAGACGACGTCGACGATCCGGACTTGGGGGCGGCCGCCATGGAAGACGCCGTCGTGGGGACGACGCCGAGCCCGGGGGCACAAGGCTCACCGCCAGCTTCGAGGACTGGCCGGATGATTTCGAAGCCGAAGTCGCCCCGCGTCGCCAGCCGACGGCCGACCATCAGGGCGCGGGCTCGTCTATCGCGCTGGCTGCCGGCGGCAGCGCACAGAAGCGCCGGGCCGCTTCAGGCCTCTTCGGCAGTCGGCCGAAGAAGTCCAAAGCCTCCACCGCGGCGACCAAGCGAGACGAGGCGGCTGCGAAAGCGGCCCGCTTCCACAAGGCGGTGAAGCAGCCTCAGGCGGTCTCAGCGTAAGTCTTCAATTGCCTTGCCGCATGCTCTTCATCATTCTCTTCTTGTTCGAGCATTCTTCTTAATTTCTTCCGCTTGCTGGATAGGGCGCCGCTTTACCTTGAGCGTGGTCCGGGCGGCTCCGTAGTTGGGCCGGCTGGAGGTTCTTCAAGCTCCCGCCGCGTGGACCCCCGCGCCGACCTCAGGGAGGCCACAGAGCGGAACGCCCGTGAAGCGTGGGAGGAGCGCGAGGCGGCGGAGAAGGCGGCTGCCCAGGCGGCAAGGGAGCAGGCCGACGCGGCAGCCAAGGCCCAGACGGAGGCGGCGACCGCGGAATCGGAGGCGGAAGGTTCGCACAACCAGCCTCCGTTGCTCGCCATTCGCCTCCGAGCCGTGGCCCCCGACACCCCATTGCCCTTGGCGGAGGAGATCGTCCAAGACCCGCCGCTGATGGAGAGGGGGGAAGACCCCGTGGCCTTTGCGAGGAGAGCGCCGCCAATAGCGCCAACTGGAGCGGGCCAAGGCAGCCAATCGTCAGCGGCGCCAGAGGGGCCGACCGGGGGTGAGCCGGAGAACAGAGTCGGCCTCGAGGTATAGCCGGTGACGGGCCGGCGCGCGGGGGGAGGCGCTGCTCCGCCGGAGTTGCGCTGAGTCACAGGCGCAGGCCAGTCGGTGGAAGATCTGGAGGCGGCCAGCACTGCCACGTCCGAGTGGACTCCCAGCGGAGGGACTGGCAAGCTGAACGTGGCGGCTCAAGGGGTCTGGAGCCGGCTACAAGTTCAGGTCGCCCTGCTGCAACAATTCACCCAGGAGTTCCTGTCGACGCGAGCCACCATCCGGGTGAGTCTTTCATTCTTGGCCACTTTTGATTTCTTGATCTCTTCCATGGGGGCGCGTCAGCGCACCCACTGGGTGTAGTCCCCGAGATTCGGGCCGACTGTTGCGCAGTCGGGTCGGATCTTTCTCGACGGCTACCTTACTTTGCTTTTTGTCTGAACTTTCAGGAATATCACAACCTCCGTGGTGCCGGCTTCAACTCCCAGGCTCGGGAGTTGAGCCGGAGGACCGATGACCTGGCCGACAGCCGAAGTAAGTACTCGATCTTGTCTGTCTCCTGTGGGGGCGCGTCAGCGCACCCACTGGGTGTAGTCCCCGAGATTCGGGCCGACTGCTGAGGAGTCGGGTCGGATCTTTCTTGACGACTCTTTCCTTATTGGTTTTTTCTTTTTCTTTGTCTTCAGGGGCCAACGCCGACTTGAGGAAGGAGCTCGGCGAAGCGAAGGCCGCCCTTCATACCAAGGAGGCCGAGTATGCCGCCTTGGTCCAGGAACGGGATCGCCTAGCCAAGAAGCTGGCTGACCAAGAGGAGAGCCACAAGGCGGCCCTGCAGGCGGCGCAGGATAGCGAAGCCGCCTTGAAGGCAGAGTATGAGACCGAGGCGGCGAGCTGGGCTGAGACCCGGCAAGCCCTGGATGAAGGCTTCGGCCGGATCGAGGATTTGGTCGACGGTAAGCCGCCTTCCTCGCCCCTCCCCTGCCCCTTGCCGCCTGGGTTTTTGGCTTATCTTGGGCTGCTGCTTGTTTTTTGGTGCAGACTAATTCCCCGGCTACTCCGCCTTCGCCGCCCAAAGCATTGAGGCCCATCGCGAGGCGCGCCGTCAGGCGGGGGCCAACATCGCGCCGGATGCGAACCGGACGCTTGAGGAGCAGCTCTTGGCTGTCCAGGCGCGGTTGCAGCCGGCTCATCGGATGCTTCGCTGGCTACAACGTGCCGGGGCGCAAGTGTTGGCCGCCCTCTGGCCCGGCGAGACGATCCCCCGCACCCCAAGCCGAACTGCCGACTGGCTAGAGGTCGCAGTTGGTCGCTTTGAGGCTTGGAAGGCGTCGGCGGCCCGCCTCGGAGCCGGGCGGGCGTTGGAGTTCGTTCGGGCTTGGTACCCAGGGCTGAGCCTAGACCAGCTGCGCACTTGGCGGATGGAGGCCGATGTGGAGCTGGAGGAGGTGAGGCCGGCTATCGCCCAGCGAGCTTCGACGATCGCCGAGTGCACCGACATCAGCGTTTTCGCACCCGAAATCGATGATGACGGTGTTGCTCAGCCGGAGGAGTGGTTCGGGCTGAACCCGGCGGTGGGCGAGGATTCGGCGGAGGAGATTGCCTCAAGTGACGAGGGCGAGGATGACGAAGAGGAGGACGGCGAAGACGTCGAGCCAGCTGGTGGAACAACCGGCCGACCTCAGGCCGACCATGCCTCCAGCAACGAGGCGCGTGGAAGCGCGCCCTCTGCGGGAGGCGGCGACCAAGCCGAAGTTCGCCAGCCGGCCGCTCCTTCAGCCGGCACGACCGTCTCCGCCAACCAGTCCGGCTCGTCGGTCGCTCCGCCGGCTTGACCTGCCGTCTTTATCTTTCCTGCTTGTTGTCTTTTGAACAATATTCATTAAGTTTTCGCAGTTCCACCCACTGGGGGTGTATCCAAACTATGTTGAATGCTGGCCTCTCGGAGGTCTTTTATGTAAATATTATTATGTGCATGTTTGGTTTCCATTCGCGTATGCTTTTTATCCTTAGGCTTTTTCCTTTGCCGCCTTCCCTCTTTGGGGAGGCAAGTACTTGAGCTTTCTTGGATTGAAGTGAAGTGAATGGAAACCGGCCGGCCGACTACTCTGGTAGCCATTCGGCGGTGGGAGAAAAACCGGCTTTTTTATATTAGTCCGTTAGTCCCTAGCCGTTTTTTCGTGTGGGCGCCCGTTCCTGCCTTTAACTCTTGCCAGTCGGACAGCTGGTTCTTCGAACTGCGACTTTTGGCAAGAGAAAGCTTGGGAGCCGGCACACTACTTATCTGACTGCGGGTAGGACTTCTAATATAACTCCAGTCGGCCAGTCCCCGAGCCGACTAGTCAAACCCGGTGCCGGACGGAAAATGAAATGACAAGGTCATAAGCATGATACTTTTCATTCATAGATAAGGGATGGCAGTCCCCGAGCCCTCCTCGGGGAGCCTATTGTCTTGTACTCAATACAAAAGTTAGCGTGGTACATACTGCATTTCAACTGTAAAATCTTCGAAGGAGGTTGGCGTTCCATGGTCGTTCCGACTCCTTGCCGGAGTCGTCTCTCTTGCGTGCCTTTGGCTTCTGTGCATCGATCAGGTAGTAGGAGTCGTTGCCTAGAGCTCTGCTGATGACGAAGGGACCTTCCCAAGGGGCTGAGAGCTTGTGCCGGCCGGCTGTTCGCTGGATCAGCCGGAGCACAAGATCGCCCTCTTGGAAAGATCTTGGCCTGACCTTCCGGCTGTGGTAGCGGCGCAAACCCTGCTGGTAGATGGCAGACCGGCTGAGGGCTAACAGCCGTCTTTCTTCCAGCAGGTCGACGCCGTCTTCTCGTGCTTCCTTGGCCTCCGCTTCCGTGTACATGGTTACTCGAGGCGAGTCGAACTCGATGTCAGTTGGGATGACTGCCTCGGCACCACACACAAGGAAGAAAGGGGTGAAGCCGGTTGACTTGTTTGGTGTGGTGCGCAGACTCCAGAGGACAGCCGGCAGCTCATCGAGCCAACAGCCGGCTGAGCGCTCCAGAGGTACGACCAGTCGGGGCTTGATGCCGGAGGGGATGAGGCCGTTGGCTCACTCGACCTGGCCGTTTGACTGCGGGTGGGCGACGGATGCTAAGTCCAGTCGGATACCTTGGGCTGCGCAGAAACGTGCCAAGGCTCCTTTGGCAAAATTCGTGCCATTGTCGGTGATGATGCTGTGTGGCACGCCATACCGAATTGTTATGTCTGCAATGAACGTCACAGCAGTCGGCCCATTCAGCTTCTTGATCGGCTTTGCCTCAATCCACTTGGTGAATTTGTCCACGGCGACGAGCAAATGCGTCATGCCACCGCGCGCCGTCTTGAATGGGCCCACCATGTCCAGTCCCTAAACGGCGAAGGGCCAAGTGAGGGGAATGGTCTTGAGTGCCGAAGCCGGCATGTGTTGCTTGGAGCTGAAAAGTTGGCACCCCTTGCAATGTTTAACTAATTCTTTGGCGTCATCCAAAGCAGTCGGCCAGAAGAAACCATGGCGGAAGGCTTTGGCGACAAGTGGTCTTGAGGCCGCATGGTGGCCGCATTCTCCTTGGTGAATGTCTCTGAGGATTGCAATGCCCTTCTCTTGCTCGACGCACCGTTGGAGGATTCCAGTGACACTGCGCTTGACAAGTTCTCCGTTGACGATTGTGTATGCTCCGGCTCGATGTTGGACTTGTCTTGCTTCTGTTTCGTCAGCCGGCAGGTCTTGGTTTACTAGGAAGTTGAGGATGGACTGAGCCCATGACGGAGCCGCGACTTCTCCTACTGCCAATGTGGCTACTGCTACCAGGGTGGGCGGGCTGGGTGGTGAAATGCTGGAGTCGGCCACCGGCTGTTGTGCTGGTGCAGTCCCCGGGCCGGCTACCGCAGTCCCCGAGCCGGGTGTGGCAGTCCCCGAGCCGGTTGTCGAAGTCCCCGGGCCGGCTGCGGGAGTCTCGGGGTCGCCTTCTTGGTTCTTCGAGCCGGACCCGGCCGCATCGGGGTTAGGCGGCACGAAGATGGAGTCGGACTCTGGAGACGGCTTGATAGATGGCTTGAGGAGGCATTGTAGAGCGACGCCGGTTGGTATTGCTTGCCGAGTAGAGCCTATTCGAGCCAGGGCATCGGCTGGCTCGTTGTCAGCTCGCGGTACGTTGAGGAACTCGCATCCTTCAAAGTATCCGCTGAGTTGTTGGACCAGGAAGCGGTAGCTCGCCATATTTGCGTCCTTGGCGTCCCAGCCGCCGGATGATTGCTGGACCACCAGGTCCGAGTCGCCATAACATAGGATCTGGTGAATGCCAAGTTCTTTGGCAAGCCGGAGCCCGTGTATGAGCGCCTCGTACTCGGCCACGTTGTTGGAGGCGGCAAAGTGGATCTATAGCGTGTATCTGATCTTGTCGCCTTTGGGAGAGGTAAGGACAACGCCGGCTCCCAAGCCGGTGCGCATCTTGGACCCATCGAAGTGCATGCGCCAATGGGTGGAGTCGGGAGCTGGCGGCAGGTACTGGGTCTCGGCCCAGTCGACGAGGAAGTCGGTCAGTGCTTGGGACTTGATGGCGGTGCGGGGCTGGTAGAAGATCGTGTAAGGGGCCAACTCGATGGCCCATTTCGCCACCCGGCCGGATGCGTCCCGGCTGCCTATGATCTCGGCCAGCGGGGCGGTGCATACGACCGTGACGGGATGCTCTTGAAAGTAGGGCTTCAGCTTCTTGGCGGTGAAGTACACGCCGTAACACATCTTCTGGTAGTGCGGGTAGTTCTGCTTTGAGGCGGACAGCACCTCGCTCAAATAATACACCGGCCTCTGAACCGGCTGGGCTCGGCCTTCTTCTGGGCATTGGACAATGACGGTGCTGACCACCCGGCTGGTTGCGGCGATGTAGAGGAGCATGGGCTCTTTCTCAGCCGGCGCCGCCAGAACGGGCGGCGTGGCCAGCATCTTCTTCAGCTCATGAAAAGCTTGGTCGGCCTGGTTGTTCCACTCGAAGTGAGTGCTTTTCTTCATGAGGCGGTAGAGGGGGAGAGCTTTCTCTCCGAGCCGGCTAATGAAGCGGTTCAAGGAGGCCAAGCACCCGGTGAACTTCTGAATGTCTCGAAGCTTGGTGGGGATCGCCATTCTCTCAATGGCCTTGATCTTCACCGGGTTGCATTCGATGCCGCGTTCGGAGACCAGGAAGCCTAGGAGCTGGCTGGCTGGCACTCCAAACACGCATTTCTCGGGGTTGAGCTTGATTTGAAGTCGGCGCAGGTTCTCAAACGTTTCCTTGAGGTCTCCCAGCAAGGTGCCGCGCTTCTCCGTCTTCACCATGATGTCGTCCACGTAAACGTGAGCGTTTCTGCCGAGCTTCTTGAGGAGGCACTTCTGCATGCAACGCTGAAAAGTGGCACCGGCATTTCTCAAGCCGAATGTCATAGTCAGGTAACAGAAGGCTCCAAATGGCGTGATGAAGGCGGTCTTCAGGCGGTCGTCCGGATCCAGCTTTATCTGGTGATATCCGGAGTAAGCATCCAAGAAACTCAACAGCTCGCATCCGGCTGTGGAGTCTATCACTTGATCAATCCTTGGCAGGGCAAAGGGATCTTTGGGGCAGGCCTTGTTGAGGCTTGTGTAGTCTATACACATGCGCCACTTGTTGTTCTTCTTTAGCACGAGGACCGGGTTGGCGAGCCACTCTGGAAAGAAAACTTCCATAATGAAGCCGGCTGCCAAAAGCCGGGCTATCTCCTCCCCTACAATACTGCGCTTCTCCTCCGACAGTCGGCGAAGGGGTTGTTTGACTGGCTTTGCGTCTTCTCGAACGTGTAGTTTGTGCTCGGCGAATTTCCTCAGAACACCCGGCATGTCCTTGGGGGACCATGCAAAGATGTCCCGATTCTCACGAAGGAAATCGGCGAGCTCGCCTTCCTATTTGCTGTTCAGGTTTGCCCCGATGATGGCAAACCTCTCTGGTTGCTCGGGATCAAGAGGTATCTTCTTCGTCTCCTTGGCCGGCTGGAAAGATCCTTGTGTATCAGCCTCCTTGGGGTCGGGGGACACGGCGGACTGCTTGCCGGCTATGGCCACGACTCGGTCCAACATCTTCTTTTCCTCGGCAATCAGAAAGGACTCGGCCAGCAGGCTGCTGGCTGCCGCGCACTCAGAGGACTTCTTGTAATCGCCGGCTACGGTGATGACGCCTTTGGTGCTTGGTATCTTCATCTTGAGATATGCATAGTGGGGAACTGCCATGAATTTGTCCAAGGCAGGTCGGCCAAGCAATGCATGGTAAGGGCTCTCCAGGTCCACCACTTCAAACCAGATCGCTTCCCGGCGGAAATGCTCCTTGTCCCCAAAGAGTACGTCGATCTTGATCTTGCCAATGTTGGCGCAGGATAAGCCGGGTACGATGCCATGAAACACTGTCCGAGTAGGCACGAGTTGCTTCGTCTTGACGTTTAGCTTCTCCAGGGTATCACAGTACAGGATGTTGATGCTGCTCCCGCTGTCTATCAACACACGGGAGAAGCGGGCAGCGCGTCTGTCCGTCGCGAGGGTGGCTTCCAGGACCAGGGCATAAGAACCGGGAGACAGCATCACCTCTGGATGGTCGGCCCGGCTCCAGTTGATGGCCTTTTCTGACCAATGCATGTGTCTGGCGGGGTCGGCAGCGACCACGCTAACTTCCTGGTGCTCTCGGCGTTTGCTGCGCTGGTCTTCGGGCTAGCTTGTAAAGATGATGTAGGTTGCTTGCTCGTCAGGGAACTCATCATGCACGGCTCCGACCGCGGGCTGAGCTGCCGGAGGCGGCGGAGGCGGAGGTGGCGGGCCGGTAGGCGGAGGCAGCGCGAGCCCCTCGCCTTTGGAGATCCGGGTGAGCCAATGGCACTTCCGGGTTGTGTGGTTGGACGGCTTCGCGCCGCTGTGGAACTTGCACGGGGCGTCGAGAGTTTGCTCGTAGGAGAAAGCCGGCTGCCAAGCCGGCCGGCCGCCCTTGGGTTTCTTGGGCGCGGGCCGCCCTTCAGGCAGCACGTCTTCAACTGTGGCCACCTGCCGACTGGCGGGAGGCGGCGCAGGGCCCTTGCGCTTATGGTCGCTCGAGTGGGGGCGTCGGCCGGAATCCCCAGCCGGCGTCTTGGGCGCCGGGTTGAGTACCTTTCCGGACGCGTCTACCCGAAGCTCGGTCTTCATCGAGGAATCGGCGGTGGCGTACTTGTCCGCTATGTCCAAAAGCTCGTCGAGGGTAGCCGGCTCGTCACAGAAGAGCTTGTGCTTGAGGAGGGTGCCTTCTCGGCATCCGGCTGTAAAGTACTCGATGGCTTGCACCTCGTGCACCCCCTCGCAAGAATGGCGGAGCTCTGCCCAACGCGTGAGGTAATCGCGAGTGGACTCGGCGGGGCCTTGTACGCACAAGGAGAGCTGTCTGGGCTTGGGAGCCCGCGTGTAGGTGCTGGTGAAGTTGCGGACGAAGGCTTCGGTGAAATCTAGCCAGCTGTTGATGCTGAGAGGCTTGAGGCTATTGAGCCAAGTTCGCGCTGTGCCTTGCAGCATGAGGGGCACGTACTTCATGGCAACGCGCCGGTTGCCGTTGGCTATGCTGACCGCCATGGAGTAGTCGATCAGCCAATCTTCCGGCTTCATGGAGCCGTTGTACTTGGGTGTGTCTCTTGGGAGCGAGAACCCTTTGGGGAAGGGCTCGTCGCGGATGCGGGGGCCGAAACAAGGCGGGCCGACATCGTCTTCTTCTTCCAACGCCAGGGATCGCGCCAGGCGGTCGATCTGATGGCGGGCGTCGTTCTCGCCGACTCCTTCGCGGCGACCTAGTCGGCCGCTGAGAGTCGGGTGCGCCACTGGCGGCGGGGTGGGATATCTCTCTCCACGGGGTCGAGGCGGAGGCGGGTTGCCCCGCCACTCCATGGCTCGGGGATGGCCGTCCGCGTCTCGCTCGATGGAGATTCGGGTCCGGCTACGGCTGGCAGCCGGCTCTTTCTCGCGCCGCGCGCGGGTGTCGCTCGTAGCCGGCGTCCGGGACGTCGCGCCGTGATCTCGGCGCGGGGGAGGGCTTCCCGCGCGGGCGTCTGCTTCATGTCGCTACGCGGCTGCGTCAATCAGTTGCTGGATGCACCGGGTTATGTGGGGGAGGTCTTCGGCCTCCAAGCCATCCAACTCGTCTATGGCCGCCTGGGCGGCACGCAAGTTCTCGAGCGGAGTGTCATAGACTGGGTGGTCGACTCCCAGCGTGTCGGCGATGACGGCGCCGCGTTGCTTGACAAGGCCGGCCCGGCTTGGCCCGCCCGGGGCCGGCGTGCCGAAGGCGGCGCGGTCAGCTTCGCGCTGATAGGCCTCAGTGAGGCGTCTTACGGAAGCCAGCCTCCGGCCTTCTGCGAGGAGGGCGAGGCGGCGTGCCTCCAGTGCTTCGTCGTCGACGTTAGCCGGGAGGGGGGTGAACAAGTCGTGGGCCGCCGCGTGCGGGGCGTCATGGGCGCTCTCGTCGGCCGGGCCGCTGTGGCCGACAACCATCACTTCGGTGGTGGCAGCGTCGCAGCCATCGGCTCGAGGAAGCGGGTCGTTGTAGATCGTGATGTTGGTGGGGAAGGTGTCGAACGAGGCCATGTCAGAGTCGACAGGCATTGGGTCGGTGGAGCCAACCGACTCCAGGTCCGCAGCGGGCTCGCTAGAGACATGGAGCTGACCGAGAAGGTTGGCGAGGTGGTCGGTGCCCGCATCGGAGGCGAGCTCGTCGGAGATGAGGGTTTCGTCGAGGAGATCGGCGAGGCTGCTCGCCGCGCAGATGCTGGTGACGCCTTGCAGCGCGTCGTGGCAAGCGCCATCGGGCCTGTCGGGCTGGCTACGCTCGCGGGGGAGGAAGAGGGTTCTCGTCCAGAACAGGTCTCCGGACGACGGTGCACCTGGCCCCACGGTGGGCGCCAAATTTCGGGTGGTAGGTGCGACATATGCCAACGGATGGCTTATCATTGTGGGAGCCAGTAAGACATCGCCGGTGCCTGGAAACGGGATAAGGCGAAGACATGCACGCCGGCGGATCTTACCCAGCTTCGGGGCTCTCCGTGGAGATAACACCCCTACTACTGCTCTGCGGGGTCTCCGCATGATCACTGGATGAACAAGCAGCTACACAATGCTCCTTGAGCTGTTTGGTGGGAGGGGGAAGAAGGGCACGGCTAGCCTGCTTCCTCTCCTTGGGTGGTGTCTAAGACTAGCAGGGGGTCCAACCCTTTGCATGGGTACTCCGGGGGGTTTATATAGGCCCACCCCCCGGGGGTACAATGGTAATCCGACTGGGCGCGGGGCCCAGCCGTCTATGACTGCGCTCACCGGCTTCTGCGCCGGCTGCTGGGGCCCGCCGACTGGTGGGTCCCGCCGGCTGCCGGCCCCTTGGTCGACAGGCAGGCCCCACTGTCCAGGGCCTGGTCGGCGGCTGGTTACTGTGGCTTCATCTTGGTGACGTGGGCTTCGTCGTGGTAGGCGCGGCTACAATGCTGCCGCCCGTCAGGCGGTCGCTGTAGCCTCACCGTGTCTTGTCTCCTTAATGGGGCGTCTTCTTCGAGGGAGGCGGCAAGCCGGCTGTGGGGAGCCGGCTCTGTCTTGGGCCGACTGGTTGGAGACGTGGCCGCCTTCGGGCGTCTCTCTACCCGAAGGGGCCCACCATCTGTGGGCCACGCTGGCGGCCCGTCGTGGGTGACACCAGGGTCAACATGGCAACAGTGCCGCGCCAGACGGGTCATGCCTACTCCGTACGGCGCACTGTGCCAGGCGTGCTCCGGGATGCGGGGGTGGCAGGCTTCACTATAGCCACGCCCCGTCGCACCACCGTTAGGTGGGTGCAAACTTTGAGGGTACGGTCTCGACCGCTTTATGGGAGCCGGCTTCTTGGAGTCGGCCTTCTCATGGTCGGCTTCCCGAAGTCGGCCCTCCCGTGGCGTTCTTCATGAGGGCCAAAGCCGGGCCGCCTTCTGAAATCCAGTCTGGATGGCTGCCAGCAAGGGGAAGGCGGCTCCATGTCTTGGATTCTCGAGAGCCGGACGGGCTCGTAATTTTTTCAGAAGGGCCAGGGGAGGCCGGCTAGGCTACCCATGGCTATTTACTCCGACAGGTGGCCACACACTCTCTTAGCTCACGGCTGGTCACAAATCCAGCCGGACAACCTCGACCGGGGCAGGGGTGTAGGTGCATCGTTCATGCTGTCATCGGCGGCGAGGGAGGAGACCAACGGCTGCCCGCGCGTCCCGATCGGCGGCCATGCCATTCTCTCCGAGAGAGCGCCGGCTCGGGAGGGCCTCCGACCCCTTCTTCCTCCCTGCGGTATTGTGGCCAAGATGCGGCCTCCTGACGCTGTCTTTGCGACATGCTGACGACCCTCAGGTATATATTCCTTTGAAACCTGCCTTGCTCTACTGCCACAGCTCCCTTCATGTGGATCCTTTTCTACTTCCGTCGGCTGTTCCAAAGCCACCTAGACTTCTACTATTATTAGAAGTAAAGCTATTTCATACAGTCGACTCAAAACGTTGGTTCAAACAGGGAAGAAAGTGGGAAAGCTGTAGCATGAATCTAGGACTTGGTTCTAAGAGGAAACGGGGGAAAGTAGTAATATATGTCACTGTTTAAATAACCATAGTTCTTATTTGCGCAAACAGGGATGTCTGTCTCCATATCGTTTTGGGATGTTTATCTCCGTATCGTTTCTATCCGCGCAATCAAAAGCACACACCTCAGTTTTAGTACAACTGCGCAAAATGAGATGGCTATCCCTCGTTGCCGTCGTCTAACCTCCCGTCTTCAAGGTATCCCTACATTGGTAGTAACTAAGGTAGAATGACCAACGCAATCTAAAAGAAGCTGATTCGTATGTTTTACTTCCTGATTGTAGTGCAGGGACGAGCGAAAACAACTGCATCCTAGTCCGGAACGCACTTTCTACCAGTCCATCCATGGATGGAGGACTAGCTGGCACGGCTGCACGGCGGTTTTTTGGAAAGGTGGGCGGACAAGAGGCATTGTGGTTTGCTTATTTCTGCAAATAGCGGTGCTTAAATTTAGTGGAATGCACAAGAATTTCACCTGGTCAGTACACTGCATGGTTCTGTTCAACATTCCAGCTGAGACCACAATTATAATTGGTTATTCTGGAATGAGAGAACCTAACCCTGAATGGTGGCAAGAAGAAAAAACTAGAGTGAACTCCAGGAAATTTAAGCCTGCCGGGAGGCCCTTTTCTCAGAGAGAAGCCTTGCTTGTTTTTTTTCCTGATTTGTAAACCTTCTCACAACTTTGTCTTTTGCTGTGAACTAGTATATGTTTGATATGTTCTATGAATCATTGAGATGTATAATATTGTTGAACTTATGCTTTTCAAGTTTTTTATGAAGACGAGTTTAATGTGAGTGTTCCACATGAGCGCTGGACTAGCGTGTGAACGTTTGGAATTTATTACATTGTGGCCTCAATTAACTGCATGAACCACTGTAACAAGATACATAGTTGCTTATATGTCAGACAGCAGATTGTTGATTGTTAGGTGGTCGATAGCCTAGTGTTGAAGCGAGCTGAGCCAATGTGCCGTGTTTTGCACAATTGCTTACAAGTGGGGTAGCACCAACAGTGTTTACAAGTACTTACATATACGTCGGCGCATGGTTCTCGAACGAGTGCTCTATTTCATCAAAACACACACTGCTCGTATGATAAACCGTGACAACTTATGTCTTACCATGCCATATTCATGGAAAAACCTAGTGAGGATGCATCTGTTTCGACAACAATTACGATGGTTTTCACATGATTCACGGGCACACAAAAGTAGCAGCAGTTCCCATAGACGGATTCAAATAGAGTACTAGCCCCAGAGGGGTCGATAACAGGCAAGGTTCGGATAATTACACACAATCCAAACTACTATTAAACACTAGTTGGGGCAACTATTTCATGCCTCGATCTAATTTGGGCTGGACACAAGACGGACCTTGCCATGAACATCATCGAGGATGTCCCGCAGCAGCTCAATCATGTGATCCTTCATGAAGACAACCTTGTGGCCTTGCCACTGATAAACTTGTTTGTGGAGGCATGCCATGTCATCTTCCTACGTAAGCTTGACAAGAACAGTATTCCTCACAAACGAAGGAGTAGCTTTGAACTTCTTGTGCTTCAGTACACCCTGGACAACACGCTTGACAACAGTGAGGCTGGAATACAACTCTTCATTGGTATAACCGCAAATGGCTTCCAGGATCCAACACCCTAAGAACTCTGTTTTCCCAGTGCGTATATTCAGGTCGTCCGCCTCATAGCGAGTGACATGTACAACCACACAATCCTTGTCTGCATCAAGGCTCTAATTGAAACAGAAACAAATTCTGAATTACTTTTCAGTATAAGAAACACAAGTTATTTAAACCACTACGTATACCATGGCATCGAAGCTAATAAAATTTTGCATTATTAATCACCACATACTTCCCATGTTCAAGAATTCATCCGATTAACCAGTTAACTTGCCGATTAATCCCTACTCATAGGGTCACCGAGTAGCCGATAAACCAAAAAATCGTCCGATTAATTGATTAAATGGCCGATTAACTTGCCGATTAGCCGATTAATCCCCTACTCACTAGCCAACCGAGCAGCTACCAGTTAACGATTTCCTCAACAATGCATACTTCCTTTTCTAAAAAAATCACCACATACTTAGATGAAAACCCACAATCGAGATCGGCAAAGAAGGAAATCACCTTGGGCAGCTCAGCGGGGGGGACACATCCTCGAAGGGGGAAAACTGATCCTGCAGTGCCACGAGGGCTGTAACCACAAACGGGGCGTTGACTATCTCAGTATCTGGGGTCGCCTCGGTGGTTGCCTCCATCTTCTTGGAGCTCTCTGTCTTGTGGGGATCAGCCTCCCGCGTCTGCTCCAATATCGACAGATCTTTGCCTGGTTCTCCTTGGTCCATCATGAAACTGACGAATACTAGGAGACCACTGAAAGGAAAACACAATCGCAATGACAATGAAACAAAAAAGAGAGTGAGGATCGGTTACTGCTTTGCAAAAGTTCTTTTTTTTCCTCTGAACGAAAATATAACAACATCACGGATCCGCTTACCTTCCCTTCGTTCGGAGAGAAGAACAGTGGTAGATGCAAGTGTTGCCTTTCTTGAAGACGGTGAGGGAGAAGGGGATTCAGCGAAGAGTGAAATGATGGTTGCTTCGTCCGTCAAACATAGACTGCGGGGAGGTGTGGTTTTGTGATACGACGGCTCGTTACTGCCGCGCTACGACCGGGGTGACTCTCCGCCTGCATACTGCCTTCTAATTTGGTGGATGGCATTTGGGCCCGCGTGCTGCATGGCCCGCATGTCGGTGAACAAAAGTATAACGGCATTCAGTAGAGGGAGATGTTTCAATGACCTAGGAGGAGACAGAAGCGGTAGAGTGTCTCCACTGTACTAGTAGTAATTATTTCTCGGGTCCCAAGACAAAACAGCTCATCCACACTAGTAAATAGTAAAATCAATTCAAAAGCCCATATATTTACTGAATGAGATGCGCTACCCACACCCAGCACTCCGCCCCCCCCCAAGAAAAACTGGGTGCTCTTCTTCCTCCTCGCTCCTAGAGAAAACCCCAGCTCCCATTCTTCCTCACTCCTACAGAAAACCCCCAGCTCCCCTTCTTCTTCGCTCGCACTACAACTAGGCTCGACATTTGTTGCTTTGCTCAAATCCATGAGCGCGACGCGACGCCCCCGAGGAAAATGGAGTCGTCTGACCTAAGCGCCAAGAAGATGAGGCTCCCGCCAGCAGCGACGCCTGTTGTAGATCCCGCACCCGGCAGCGCGGGGAGAAGCGGCGACCCCGCCCCCACCGGATCCCAGGAACCCGTAGAATCTCGGGTGGACCGCATCAGCGATCACCCGGACGCCATCCTTGGGGAGATCATCTCGCTTCTCCCCACCAAGGATTGATGCCGCACCCAAATCCTCTCAATTCGGTGGCGCCCTCTATGGCGTGTCGTTCCCCTTAATCTCGACTATCGTCAGCTATCTCTCTTCAATGATTTTGAAATCCCTAGAGCCAGCATCTCCTCCCACCAGGGATCCGTTCAAAGCCTCTGCATCCTGTCATGCTACCTGAGCAAGCATACCATGCCCCGCACGGTGGACGCCTGGCTGGAATCCCCTAAATTCACAGAACTATAGCTGCTTGAGTTCTACTATTCCCCTGGAAATCACATACCACATACCGAACGCCATGAACTTGTGCCCTTAGCACCAATGTCCATCTCGGGGTTTTCATCCTCTCTCCACACCGCCACCTTTGCGCAGTGCTACCTATCAGACAATCTGGTACTAAACCTTTGACTCCCATTTCTGAAGAAACTTTCACTTTTGCGGGTTCGTATATCGGAGGCCTCATTGCACAACATCATCCACTCCAGTTGCCCTGCGCTGGAGTGCTTGGTGCTTTTTTCACAGTTAGAATCGGTTGTCTCCAAATAAAGTAGCACTATTAGGAAAAGGCCTACTAATGGTGCACCAGTTTTGCCTACTAATGGCGCATCACTGGTGCGCCATTAGTATCACGCCACTAGTATTTATTAATAATGGCGCACCACCCAGTGCGCCATTAGTATATAACACCATGCGCCATTAGTATGCCTCCCAGGGGCCATATTTAACCATGTGCTTTGGCACACTAATGGCGCACTGCGGATGGATGCGCCATTAGTATACTTGGCATACTAATGGCGCATTGTTTGGTGATGCGCCATTAGTATACTTTGGCATACTAATGGCGCACTCTGTAGTGATGCGCCATTAGTATGAATATTAGGTTTTTTTACTTTTCTGATTTTTGCACAGGTTACAAAATATATTATTTGACAGAATATAGATAGTAGCACACAACAACAACATATTCATCGAATACAATAGAAGATTAGTCTCCGAATACAATTCATCATATTAGTCTCCGAATTCAAAAGACCGAACAAAGATAGAACATTACAAGTCTCGAGACCGTGAGTAGCGAGTTTGTCGGAAGTAATACTAATCCTAACAAGTCCTACTAATCATCATCATACAACTTCTACTCGTTATTAATAAACAAGTCATACGATCATCATCTTGATATCATCGAACCAACCCTACTTAATTGTTCTTAGCACAAGATCATCAGTATTAGGCAGGACCTAAATACCCTATTTAAGCTAAAATAGCATAAAACAATATAGACCCTGACTCTCCATTATGGAGAATGGAGAACATCCTGTCTCCAATTGTTCTCCGCTTCCTTTTGCTTCCAAGAACCTCCTTACGACTGTCCATACATTTTTTCCATCCTTTGATTTTCATGTCTCCACTTCTTTTAGAAATCTCGTATGGACAGTTGAGATTCGTAGGATGACCTGGCTGTATGTTCAAACCATTAAGACTACCTTTCTTATACATCAAATGAGGCACACAATTCTCTGGGATTATCTGTTAAAAAACATAGTAATAACTTCATAGTTAGCAATGATGTACTAGTTTTAGAAGTATGCAAAAGATGCACGGATGTCATAATAGTAAAAATCTTACCAGGGTATCTCCATGGTAGTTACCGTAGTTGAACACATGCACTAGTGGCACATATTTACCATAATGTTGAGGAGTTTGATTGTGGATATTGTAATTCTCAATGTCAGTACAAAATCCGACCAGATGATTTTTCTCCTTGTAAGTTGTTAATTCGGAGCCATCGGTGTAGTGGGTTTTGTCTACCATCTCCCGCACATTGTTTGAACAATAAAAATAAGCTGTCAATGGAAATAAGCTGTCAACTATTTTGAAATAAACAATATAAATTAGCAAATAACTATGTTTGAGTAACTCACATAGCGGTAGAACTGGAGGCGTATCAACAAGGAACCAAATGTCCATATTGTCTTGGTTGATGTCAGGATTACCAAGATCCATGGTGATAAGCATACCCTCATCAAAACCATACATCTTGCAAAATGCTTCCCAATTTTTGCAACCAAAATGGGTTACGCTCTCAGAATTATATAGATTTACTTCAAAGTCCACATCGTGATGAGTCCTTCGGTGAATTTTCTTTGTTTCAGAAATTTCATGGTCTTCAAAATCCATCCTCTCCAAGACATAGCGTCTTGCATGGCATGGGATAAGCTATACTCGAATTGTAAAAGATGAAAATTACACGTTGAAATAGTTGAAGTCATGCTTAATTATGAAAATAACACTTGTCATCGTTGTGTACCGTTTCAACTTCGAAGGTCTCCTCGAGCTTAATGCTGAAGCGCCGATCATCGTCCAGGTGAGGCATGTCGCACAGACCTCGATCGTCGTGGTACCAGTCGCACTCCCCCGGGACACTTTCGTCGTCCGATGACGACATATCCTACGTTCATAATTGAAAACTACATCATTTAGGGTTTGTCGACACCAAGGCATCCTAAAAGCTAAGCTTTTATCATTTAGGGTTTGTCGACGCCGAGGCACCCTAAAAGCCTAAGCTCTCATCATTTAGGTTCTTATCGACACCGATGCACCCTAAAAGCCAAG